>NC_142507.1:625250-937875 GCF_057876585.1 Rhinolophus sinicus | reverse complement strand
AAGAGAGAAATCGTCCTTGTGAGTCAGCTGGCGTGTTTTGCAATTTGGATTTTCTAAGAGGGTTGAGGAGGAACATTTGGGGGAAGGTAGTGTGCAGGGGGGTGAGAGCAGACAGCCGCGGGGACCGGGACACCAGGAGCCAGTGGGAAGCGCTCAGTGCTTCGGTGTCACTTGCTTCCTGCGTAAATGAACCTTCTGGACAGACCCTGAGGTGTCCCTATGGCCATGACCCCTGCCTCCTGGGTCCCTGCTGCCGTGTGACCCCTCCCATGAGTGTGGTAGGACTGTGTCTGGCTTGGCACCATAAGTATGTGACACAGACCATGGGGAGTCCTGGTCCCCTTACAAAAGGGCCCATCTTCCACCAGACCCTTCTTGCTCCTTTCTCTGCCCGCATAATACAGCGAGGGATTTTAGTGACTCATTTTACCACTTCCTAGAAAATGACAGAAACACAGACTGTTTTAGTGACTCCCACAAGTGGTTACTGCTGTCATGTATTTTGACTCTCCATGTATTTAAACCTACGAGACGTGGTGATTGCTGTTGTAAATAGTCAGTCATGCTTTCTAGCTTTTTATTTGTTTTCCATTCTCATGCACTTCCCGCATTTCTTCACTGCTTGTTTTTTTTTTGTTGTTTGTTTGTTTGTTTGTTGTTTTTTTGTGGGGAATCAATTTCCTTCTGCCTGAATGCCTTTTAATTATTTGTTTAGTTCAGGTGAACTGATGAACATTTTTCTGTTTTTATTTGACTAAGAATATTCTTTTTACCTTCCGTATTTTTTAAAAAATGCATTGTAATTAAACATAGATTAACAAAATCATCTAAATTAAACAGATGGTTTCATACAGTATTCTGCAGTAAATACCTTTGTGACATCAACTTAACCCACTCACATCACACACACACACACACCTTACGTGTGCCCCTCCCATCACACTTCCTTCCTCTCCCCAGAGAAAAGGATTCTCTGGCATTTATGGTATCATCTCTTTGCATTTTTGTGTAGTTCTATCAATCTAATGTCCATTCCTATGCAGTATTTGAGTCTTGCTCATCTTTAAAATGTGCTATGTTTTAAAGTTTCTTTTCATCTATACTTTCCCCCTCTGTTATTTTTAATACTTTTTTTTTTTTTTTTCTGTTAAGGAACTTTGGTGATTTGACCTGTGGAGTTTCCCATATTCTGGATATTGTTGACTAACAGTTGACATATCCATTTTTATCTCCTCTATTTCCGACACGTCTGCAGCTGGGAGCAGGGGCCTTACCCCACTCATGTCGCATCTATTTGCCGAGTCCGCAGGTGGCGTTTGGGAAGATCAGAGGAGGCAAGAGACCAGAGGACAAGTATTACGTGGCTGTCTCTTTTGTGGCGATCCTAAAAGCCATGGATGTTTAATCCTACACCAGTTCATTCTCTGGTAGTTGCCAGATGGTGATATTCTAGTTTCAATCTTTCTTCATACTTTATGATTTGGAATGTAATTATAAAGATACACTGCCTTCCTCTCCTAGACGGTCTTATAGGAAAGGCAAGACACATGTTTGCTTCCTCTACTTTACTCACAAGGCTTTCATGGGTTCAGTTGGCTCCCTATCATCTTTCAAGGGTGACCAAAGTTTTCGAAAAAAATCACTGACTTCACGAAGTCAAACATGTTTTCATTATGATCCTCGTTAGACCTTAAACTGTCCCCTAATTGGACATTAGGATGCTCTACCATAGACCCCACCTTTGAGAGCTCCCTTCCTAGCTGAAATGAGGGTACCCAGGACCATCTTACACATTTCCTGCCCTGCTCCTGGAATCAGCCATTTCGGCAAGAAGCCCTGTTTCATTTCATTTTTTAGAGAAACAGCATTTTAAGACCATGTGTGGTAGGGATGGTCCTTGCTACCGATTTATTCACTCTTAGTCCTCTAAGCCGTTGTGGTGGATAGAGCTAAGCTCTGATATGTATACCTTCATTCACGGACATCCATGAGTTTATAATATTGCAATTCTAATTCAAACCACAGAGCTCTATTAACCTTGTCCCTATTATATTTGCATAACTTTTTTTTTACATACTGAGAATCCTGGTTCTCAAGGTCCCAGACACTGATGGGAATGGAATACTCCAGGATGACCCTTTGTTTATCTCGTGTTTTACACACAATCCTACCACTATCAGCTGTAGGATTGAAGAATACATTAGAACGTTTTCCCATGCTCTTCCCATTCCTCTTTTCTTAGTTTTGTTGGGCTTAAAATTCTTTGCTTACACATTTTTTTTTCAGCATTTTAATATCCTGCTTTTTTGTGTGTGGAGAAAATAACAAAAACCTTGTTCTCAAAGCATCTGATTACAGTCTAATTTTCGTTCCCTTGCATGTCATGTTTCCTTTCTTGGATACTCAAAGAATTCTTTTTTAAAAAATGTCCAATGAGTTTACCAGAATGTACTTCTTGTTGGCCATTCAAGTTGGTATTCTTGGTTTGCCAGGTCTGTCTCAAGATACAGCTTTAAACGTTACTTGGCAACAATTTTCTTCAATTACATATATTTTTTATCGTCTTCTTTCTTTGCTTTGATTTTCTCATCCAGGGACTCCAAATATTCACATGTTCAAAATTTTTAGCCAATCTTTAACATTCCTCACATTTATTTTTAATATCTTTCTTCATTATTTATTTTGTATTTTTCAAATTCTCTTCCTTCTGATATTCTATTTTGCTTAACACATTTTTTCTGCTATGTCATTTGCTCTCTGATTCTACCTCTATTACTTATATTGATGAGGCTTCTATAAATAATGCTCAATTTTTAGATAAAAGAAGATAAGCATTAGATTGGATTTATAGATAACAGATTTAAAATTTTAATTGTTACATGTTCTGCTTAAGATATAGCAGCAGTATTAATGCTAGAAATAATTTGTGTAGTAAATAATTCATTTAATATTTAGCACAACCCTATGAGGCAGTAGATATTATTATCCCCATTTTGCAAACTGAGACAGAAAAAGGATAAGATGTATCAAAGTCACATAGCTGGGAAGTGGTAGAGAGATAGGTTATGTAAATATTGTGACAAAAAAATGAATGGTTTAAAATGATACCTGCTGACATAAAAGAAACTGAGACACAGAGACTAGGTTCTTGAAATGGAAAATACCATACCTCAAGCTGTATCTCTTTTTTTTTGGCTGTCAAAATAGCAAGCTACTCTATAAGAAAAGTCATCATAAGGGGTTCTCAAGCCTAATCAGATTTCTTATTTTTTTATGAATTTCATGCTTTTACATTAATGTTACATGTCATTCAATAAATAAACTGATATAAAACAAACCTCTGAAATTTCAGTGCCCATCATAGAAAACATAGAAAATTGTGGAAAGCTTAAATTAGTAAGTTTGACAATGGTGTATGACCTGATGGATATGTACTGCTAAACGGAAGCATGTTTTATTTTCAGTTTTCTCTCCATATATATTTATAAATTCATATCTAACTACTAATTTCTCAAACGTTATAAATACTTATTTTTCTAATGATCTAACTTAATAATGAAAAGTTACCTTTTTCTGTGCCGTATTATAAAGTTGGATTTTGGTTTCTGGAGGTGAGACGCGGACAGGCATGGATTTTGGAGTTATTGGCCTGCAATTGTCATGAAACCATGACTGTAAATGGGATTTCCTGGGGAAAACGTGCAGGGAAAGAAGATTCAAAGTCCAAAGAGAAGACGCCGGCTCACGACAAGCTAAGGGAAGAGGGAGTTCCCACGTCACTGAGATAACAGGACTGGAAATAGGAGAAAAACCCAGACGCGGTTGCCAAACAAGGGAGACATAGATAATCTAATGACAAGGGCTTGGAAGGATCAAAAGCTGCAGGGACACTAACGTTGGGACCACAGAGCATAGACGGAGCTTAGCAACCCATCATGTCAGTTAAACCAATTAAAGACCAAAGACAAGAAACAACTGTGACGCAGTTTTTAGTTGTCTGTGTAGCCACAACATATGTCAACTTCAACCAATACATCTGAAGTGTCTGAACATTTTCTGATTAGGGAGTTTCTGCCGATCAGTATTAGGCAGGATGGCTGATGATAAATGATATTTCGTTCCGAGTCATAACTAGCAAACACATATTTATTTAACAGAATCTACTTTCAATGGAGGGAAACATTCTTTATCCTGTTAGAATTGCTCTATAATTCTGGCTCTAGCTTTGGGCAATCACAAAGCAAAGCTTGTTGAAAGCCTATGATTATAGGAGTTTTTTTCAGGATGAATCACTGCTGATAATTTGAGGCTATTAGGCCCTTTTCATCTTGATAATTAGCAGGTATTTAGTGCTTTGTGAACATTTCCAAATTAATCATACATTAGTCTGTTTTTACACGTCCAGTCAATCCTCTTATATATTTTGTTGTAAGAACAAAACGTGCAGGGGGAGGCCTTCGCCCCCTAAGAAGTGACAGCTTTGGGGAACCGCCACCGCCGCTGGAGAGCAGAGAGCGCTGGGGACAAGGCTCCGCGTCCTTCCCTGCGCAGCGGGGCAGGTCTGAAGAGGCCGCAGCCTGTTTCGTAACCGCGTGGCGCGTGCGAATCAGGGTTATGCGTGTTCACACAGTGCAAGCGCGGGCTGGAGGCATCTCTGTGGGGCCGCAGCCGCGACGCTGCGCCGGTGCCCTGGACGCCGTGTCCGAGCCCGGAGCAAGGAGCGCCGTGGGCCGCTTGGCGCGGACACTGCAGGACCGGGAGGCCCACGCGCGTTCCGGAGGAGGCCGAGGCGGTGCGGACGGAGGGCAGCGCCTCCACGCGGACCCGGCAGTGCACAGGGGGCTTCAGACCAGAAGAGACACGAGCTCGCCGTGCTCCTCGGGTGCTGTGGTTGGTTCCGTGTCTTTCTCTTTCGGTCCCTGGACTCGGTGTCGACACCCCAGCCCTCGCCCCGCGTCCCGTCAGCCCCCTGCCCACTCGTGAGCCGTCGGCAAGCGCACACGCCAATTGCGCGGGTGGCGGCGCCGCGGTCTCCGCGCTCCGCTCCGCGCGGTCCTTGCTTTTGAAAACGAGACTGGTCCCCACTCTGCCTGTTACGAAAGCCTGGGATGGCGTCCGCGGGCGCTGCCCACTAAGCGCGTGGAAACCAGCCGGCTTCTCTTCTCATGAAGACACGCCCTGGGCACAGGTTCCCATCGTCCTCCCAGCAGGCGGGCCACGGCCACACACGACCGCGAGCGCGGGCACCCGTGGGGTGACGCGGAGCTGATGCCTGCTCTCTGCCGCGTCTGCTGCTGTGTCCCCCCTTTATTTATACAGCGAACAGGGCGAGCTTTATTTATCACTTTCCCAGGTAAATATTGTCCCCGTCTAGATCAGAAGTCATCCCAGTTCTTGTTTATTCTCTAGTGGAAAAAACTTACTAAAAACACTTACGCATTTGGAGCGGTGCTTCTCAAAGTCCAGGCCGGTAAACTCCACTGCTGTGGCTGGAGTCCTCGGCTACCCTGTCACTAATTGGACAGGTGCTCAGGGAGCTCCCTGATGGGAGCAAAGGTGTCTGTATAGGTTTAATGACCTATACAGAAAGGTGATTATGACCTTAGAAAGGTGATTGTAAACAAGCTTCTCACCCAGGGGTCACTGGGCCAGAGTTCCTGCCACTGCTGGTTCCCTGTTGCTTAACCCAACATTCTTCTTTAAGTGGCTGAATTCAACCCTGATACTGGTGCGATTGGGTTCACTTTTGCCCAGTTGTTCATTGCCTTCAGGTCACACTGAGCATAGAAAGGAATTGTATGTAATGATTATGGCGCACCGTCCGTCCTGCAGGTGTGCGCAGTCTTTATTAGTTACACGTAAAAAGGCTTTTAGATTAGTTTTAATATTTTCTTTTTCAAGTGTGAAATATTTCAACATAAATACTCTCTCTCACACTCAGTAACCGCAAGGCTAGCCCTCTGTTCCTTCGCCAGTGGTACAGTCTTCAATAAGTTTGCCCTATTGATTTAGGAGAAATGAGATGAGAATAGGGAAACTGGGCTGTGTTCTCATCAGGTTGTGACTGGCACATTTTAAAAAGCAAGAGGGGAAACTTCGACCGCAAGAAAGTATAATTAACCACATTTTTTACTTTATCACGGATCGTGCCAAGGAGATTATATTAATATTTATGTAGCTATACTCGTAACTAAGATACAAATTTGTATATGAGCTATATATTATACACGGATAAGATATAGATTTATATATGCATCCTTAGTTAAGTCCGTACACCTCAGAAGAGTCATTTGGAAGCGTGTGTATCAGGATTCCAGTCTTGGCAGGTTCGACAGAAACCCCATGATACGGATTCTCTTTGCTGACTAAGGCTGGAGGCTCCCAAGTGTAGAAATCACTGGTAAAACGGAATCCGCCCACTGGGTTAGTGTTGTCACTTGAATGTCCTTTTTTAACTAGGCAAAAGAAGTTAAAAACACCCATTTTCTGAAGATAAGAGCACAATAATGTGCATGTGTGTACATGTATGTGTGCATGTATGTGTGTGTGCGCTAAAGGTACATCACATACCGACAGGGCAGCAGGACTGCAGTATTAGGCTGCCTGTCTTGCAGCCCACGGGCTCTACGAGTCACGTGGGACAGTCCTCGCTCCAGGGACAAGCCGTCCCACAGTCGGGTAAGTGCACCAGAATCTAAAGGAAGGGGGCACACCAGCTAAACGTTCGGGTGTTACCAGGCCCGGCAGCTAACCCAACAGCGGCCCGTGTGCCTGAGCTTTGAAGCCCCAGTGTCCTTACCGTACAAAAAATAGAGTGAGACTTGAAAGAACTGTGACGGGATCAGATAAGGTGTACGGGGACATACCTCATACATTGCAGAGATTGACTTTTGGGGGTGTTGTTAGCAAAGGGGATCCCATGAACTTCAGAACTAGTGTGAGGTTTGTCAACTTTTTCCTTTCACTTACATCACAGAACATATGCATATTTCCTGACGTGCTCAGATGCTGTGCTCGGAGCTGAACCTCAGAATAGTGCCCCCTGCACCGCGAAATGCTTAGTGATATTCTTCCTCTGACACAGAACTTCACAATCTTCCATCCTTTTCTGACTGTGCTGTGACTAATGCCTTATGCAAGCTGCTGACACAGTTCCAACCTTTAGCCAGCCTGGCTGTCCCCCCATCCTCGTCCTCCGGTACCCTTCCCAGCACCCCTGAGTCACCATCTTAGTCGGATTTCATGTCCTGAGACCACTTACACAGCCTTCCATTTCTTACAGAATCTGGTTAGGGTTACATCACTGGGAGCTAGGTATTCTCTACTACAGAGCTCAGAGATTCAATCATTTTTCTCATCACTAATTTATGATTAAATAAAAATTACTCAGCCCTTTTAAGATTTTCTTTCTGGCATTGTGGCTTTTACTTGAGTTATGATTTCTGGTCTAGAAGCCCTTACAAACCAAGCAGATTAATTATAATGCAGAGTCCTCAACAGCTAGCACCCCCTACTTCCTGCCCTCAGTGTCATGAACATCAGCATTCTTTATCTGAGCAATGATTCAGGAGAAAGAAAGGGGCTTTTCCTGTCCTCTTTAGCCCCATTAACACCAGAAAAACACCCCCACTGGAGGATCCTAACTGATGCACCAAATGGGGAGGGAAGTGAGTCTGGAAAGGACGCCTCGGTGAGCCTTCCCCTGTGTCATCTCGATGCATCTTCTTAGGGAAATCATAATAATGAGGATGGTGATTGTATTATAGTGTCAGCCTGGAGAAGGCAGGTGACAGAAGAGATGGTTCCAGGAAGGGAGACTTGCAGGAAATGAGTCCTCTGGCAACATGGAAAGAGAAACCTGATTATATAACAACAGGCCAGCTTGAGCTGGGAGCATTTCAGCTTTGCGTTACGTTGTACGTGGAAGGGCACTGCCAGGAAGTGTACAAATAACCAGACAGTGATTGCCAAGGTTTGGCCTCCCGCGTACACATCCAGCTCACAGGACAGTTTCTGTTTTCTAACAGATGGGCAGATGGAACTCTGACAGACGTGCAGTCAACACGTTGGGGAAACCTAGGCTGACTGATGTTGTCTCTGAATTCATGAATTTCCTCCACTAAGACTTTAGAGAACACTTGACACCTACAGAAAAAAGGCCCCTATCACACCTACAATGGGGTGATGGTTAAGACCTTCCGGAGTGGCACTGCCACAGGTGATGGCTATAAAGAAACCTTTTAAGTAAAGTAAAGCAATATTAGTACAGGCAAGTTTAAAGTTCATTCGGGTGCAGCTTGATAAACAATAAGCTAACATGCCTGCTTATCTCGAACCCAAATCAAGACAGTGAACATTACCCGGGAGCCCCTCATGAGTCCTTCTCGTCACTTCACCTCCAAAGGTGTCGCCATCATCCTGACATGTAACCCCACATGCTAGCTTTGCCTGTTACTGAACTTTATACGATGACTGCGTGGAGAATGTACTCTTAGTGTCTGGCTCCTTTCACTTCACATTATGTGAGAGAAATCCATCAGTGTCGTAAGCTTCCTTGTTTATTCTCATCGCTGTGTCATATTCTATTCTACGATGGGCGTTTGGGTGGTTCCCAGTGCTGGGCTAGTGTCGCATAGGGTTCTGTTGGGAGCATTACCGTACATGTGTTTTGGAGAGACTATGCAGACGTTCTGCGGGGCATAGGGACGTGGGGACGGGGTTTCTGGGCACGCGTCTGACCATCTGTAGTAGCTACTCCCAGGATTCCAAAGGCCGCGTCTCCCTTTGTATTCTGAACAGCACTGCATTGTTTCAAGTTGTCTCATATTCCTGACCAAACTTGCCATGGCCTGTTTTTTCCAACGTCAGCTCTACTAGTCACTCATTATGTACTGGTATCACACGGTGGTTTTAGCGTTATCATCTGATAGCTGATAAACATGGACAGAGATTCATATCTCTAGTGGCATTTGAAATCACGTTTTTGCAATGCACCTTTTCAAACCCAGTTTTGTTCATTGGGTTGTCTTTTTGATGTTGATTTCTATGGATTCTCTTATATTCTGGACACAGTCATTTGTTGGAAATGAGAATCACAAATCATTTTTATAAGTCCCTAGCCTGCCTTTGAACTCCTCAATGTCTTTTTGAGGACCATTTAATTAACATTAAAAGTTCTTAACTGAGTCTACTTTATCAAATTTTCCCCTTATGGCTAATGCCTTTTAAGAAATATTTGTCTGCCCCAAGTTTACAAAGATGTCCTCCTATATTTTTTCTAAAAGCTTTACTGTTATGCCTTTCTCGTTGAGATCTGCAATTCATCTGCTATTGAGATTTATGTATAATGTGAGTTAGGAATCATGGTTCATTGTTAAAAATGTGGGTGGCTATCTAACTTACTCAGTGCAATGTATTGGAAAGGCAATCGTTTACTCACTGCCTTCGACTTAACTAACATCTCTCCACACTGATGTCTTCACGTTTCTCAACCATTATTTTACACTTCCAATGCTCATATTTTTTAATCCATTCAAAAATTAATCATTGAGTGCTATCTATGGGCATATTCCAGTCTAGTCACTCTTTTAGATGCTGGAAATAAAATAGTGAAGAACAGACAAGAATCCTTGTCCTTGCAAAGTTTATATTTTCATGAATACAGACAGAAAAAATGAAATTATGTGTTACGTGGTTGTAAATAAACAAGAGGGGGCTCTCCTGTGTCAGTGGGTCAGGGGGAGGATATTGCAATTCTAAATAGATGTTTTGGGACATTTCCCTAAGGAAGATGAACTGAGAGCAGAATAGCGAGGGAGGTGGGGAGCTATTCATATGCTTGGGCATATTCCAGGCAGAGGGAGCAGGGGTGGCAATTTGAGACCACTCTTCCTTTTAATATAGATGTCCATTGCTATAAATTTCCCTCTTGGTATTGTTTTTGCTGCATCCCATAATTTTTCATATGTTGTGCATTCACTTTAATTTGACCCATTTTTTTGTTTAGAAGTGTGTAGTTTAACTTTCACGTTTTTGTGAATTTTCCAATTTTCACTCTGTTGCAGATTTCTAGTTTCATAACATTGTGGTAGAAAAAGGTAGTCGGTATGATTTCAGTGTTCTTAAACGTAAGACTTGTTTTGTGTCCTAGCATGCTCTATCCTGGAGAATGTCCTGTGCGTACTTGAGAAAAACGTATATTTTGCTATTGCATGAAATGATCTGTTTGTTACGTGCATATGGTCTGTGGTGTTATTATGTCCTGATTCCTTATTGATTTTCAGTCTAGATGTTCCATCCATGGGTGAAAGTGGGTCGTGGAAGTTTCCTATAATTCTTGTACTGCTGTCTGTTTCTGCCTTCAGTTCTGTTAATAATTGCTTTATATATTTAGGTGCTCTGAGGTGGGGTACATATGTATTTGTAATTGTTATATCTTTCTTATGAATTGATCCTTTAATCATCGCCCAATTTTCTTTATCCCATGTGCCAGGTTTCGACTTAAAGTCTATTGTGTCTGACAGAAGTATAGCCAGCCTTGCGATCGCCATTTTCATGACACACCCTTTTTCATCCCTTCACCTTAAGCCGATATGTGCTGCCAAGTCAAAGTGAGTCTCTTGTGGACAGCATATTCTCTCTCATTATCCATTCAGCTACTCTATGTTTTTTGATTGGAGTGTTTAATCCATTTACGTTTAAAGTGATTACTGATAGGGAAACAAGATCACAGCTTTGTTCCTTGTTTTCTGTTTTACAGTTCTCTTCTTCAGATTTTCCTCCCTTGCTGTTTACCTTTGTGTTTTGTAGATTTTTTTTGTGTGGTGGTGGTAATAGTCTCTGATTCCTTTCTCTTTTTCTTTTGAGTAACTTCTGCATATATTATTTGTGGTTACCCTGAGGCTTACATAAAACACCTTATATTTTCCACTGCCCATATTAAGCTGGTGGCAGCCTAACGTACAAAGCTTTGCACTTACACAGCTACCTCCCCACATTTTATGTCACAACCTGTATCATTTTATCTTGCAAATCCATTAATGGGTTGTGTAGTTACAGTTATTCTCAATATTTTTTTACTTTTAATTTTCATACTAAAATTAAAAGTGACCTACACACTGTCATTACAGTATTACTGTACTCCTAGTATTTTTTTTTTCAGCACTTCAAATAACCAGTCCATTACCTCTGACCTGAAAGTTTCTGCTTAAAAAATTGCTGATAGTTACAAAAGCTTTCTTATATGGGATGAGTAACCGTCTTCTTGGTGCTTTTGAAATCTCTCTTTGTCTCTTACTTTGACCATCTAATTGTAATGTACCTGACTCACTATAGACGTTTTGGATTCATCTTATTAGATATTCTTTTGACTTTATAAATCTGAATGTCCATTTCCCTCCCCTGAGGTGAGAAGTTTTCAGCCATTATTTCTTTAAAGCATTTGTCTGCCCCTTTCTCTCATCTCCGGGGAGTCCCACGAGGCATATGTTGGTTCACTTATGTGTATTTCATAAGTTCTGCAGGCTTTCCTCACCTTTTCGTTCTTTTTGAGTTCACTGATTTTCTCTTCTGCCTGACCAACTGTTTTGCTGAAGCTCTGGATTGAAGCTTTTGGTTCAGTTCTTGTACTCTCCTGCTGTGGAATCTGTTTTATTTTGTGATTTCTCCCTTCCTCTGTTGATATCCTCATTTTGCTCATGAAGCTTTTTTATTCTGTTGCATTGCCTGTGTTTTGTAGCGTCCTGAGTTCCCTGTAGATGGTTCTTTTTAATTCTCTGTCAGGTAATTCATCGATCTCCCGCTCTTTCTATGTTGTTTGGAAGACTTATTGTGTTCCTTTGGTAGTATCCTATTTCCCAGATGCTTCCTGTGCTTTGTACTTCTGTATTGGTCGGAACATCTGAAGAAGCAGCCGCCTCTCCCACTGGGGGAAAACCCTCCGCCAGTCAGCCCAGGGGCCTAGCTCGTGTTTTCAGTGTGTGTGCACACGCCACCTTACTGCTGAGGGAGAAGATTCCAGGCTGTGCACCTTTCCCTGATCTTACAGAGCCATGCAGGCCGCCTGAACCCCCACCCTCGTCTCTCGAGCAGTGCACAGAAACATGGGACTCTCTCTCCTTTCCTCCTGAGGGAGAATTTCATGTGTTTTGGGCCTTCCCCCCATTCCACAGAGCTGTGCCAGCTTCTGAGAGCCACCCCCACCTTTCAGCAGGAGACTGAAATGCCAGGACACTTGGTACCAGCTCCACTTCTGTTCCTTCCTTCCAAAACAGGAGTCTCAAGTATGTGCATTTGGTTTGCACTTGGGAAACCCCTGTATCACGAAGCTCAAATGAGTCTGGCCCACTTACTTTTAAGAATCAAACCTGTGACACATTTTGCTGCTTACTCATTGATTGTTTCCAGCCCCTGAGAATCTACAAAATCATGTGAAGAACTTGGACTGAACCACTCATGCTCCATTTTTCTCAGCTTCCTTCTGAAACGCCTGTGTTTAGGCTGTCACATCTATCTGTGCCTTACACTTCCGGCCCACCTTCCTGGTCCTGGCTGAACCTGTATTATACTCTAACTCCATAGAAATGTTACAGTACCCACTCCAGCCTCACAAGTTTTCTAAGACATCTCTTCCATTTTCCTTGTTTTATACCATAAGTGAACTAAATTGAAGGAGCATCTCTGAACTTTGCTGCTATTTCAGAGCCTGTAATAAGATCCACCCGTTCCTGCGGGAAATGTGACACTAGATCCATGGTCTGCTGACAGCAAGACGGTCCCACATGGCACACGAGTAGGACAAGGCACTGAGGTTTTCTGTGACATGTGTATCATTAAGAGACATGCAATGTTTATCCCAAAGCTGAATTTTTACTATGACTTACTCACTATAGCTCATCGTAATAATAGAAAGACATTATGGCTTTGAAAAAATGCAAATAATAAGACAAGTGTCATTTTTCTTAATGAAAATTAGTTCCACATGTTGACCTCACTGACATACCTGGGGGGGGGGTGTCTGTGAGAAGTTCAAGGGCAAGAAGGAAATTATTATCTGCAAAACTAACGTCACAGCTATATTGTCAGAAAAACAGGGTAAGTTTTATGTTGTTTGCTTTAAGAATCCCCTTCAAAATACAGGAATGGATATGACATTCTTTCCAATTCAAAGTCATAATAAATTCACTAACTCTTCCTTCCCAGTCTTTTTGTGTCCTGTGCATCCCTTTTTCAGAGCCTGAGCTGGTGCTATTGGGAAGTTATTTTGCCTCAGACATTCGTTTGATGGCTTGACTTTTGCCTCGAGTCCTGAAATAGGTGTGACTGAGTGAAGTTCCCAGTTTCATCTCGATTTATTTGGTTTCAAATATGAAGTTTGGAAAATGCTAAAAATCAAGGAAAAATATGCTAGAAGGGGGAAATCTAAGAAAAATTTCTAGTAAGTCATCTTATAAAGATACAGTATTTTCTAATTTTGAGGAGAAAGATAGCATTATGTTCTGTACATAAATTAGTTGAAAAATATAGTTATTGAAATAACCCAGTCTTCCTCCCCCCCCCCCAGAATGTTATGAAACTAGCCAGAGGTGAAAGCTGATATTTCTACTTTTTTGGTGAGAAAAAGAAAAAGAAAAAAAGAAAAAAAAAAAAAAAATATATATATATATATATATATATATATAATATCCTAATCCTGAAGGATAGTACATCAGGAAAAATATTGATAAATTTTTTTAGAGTAGTGATAACTTTAGCTTATAAATCTGTAGTGTTTTTCCCCCTGGAATCACATCTAGAAGGTAAAAAGGATTAGAAGGGGCGGGGAGAGAAGGAAAGAAAGAAATGCTTACTATTGTAAAATTTTAGTAGAGGCCAGTTTCTGGAAAACAGCAGATATTACTAAGCTTCATGTGTTTGGTTTCCTAGTCGGCTGTCAGGATCTACAACAGCAGGAAGCATTCGACTCATTTCAGAGATCCCATCATCTGCTGACCTCATGTTTTCCTGTTCTCCTGAGCTTATGTGCTGGTCATTCTCCTCTCTCTAAAGATTTGTTGTCAGAGGCAGGTTTAGAGAACAGACTTCTGTGAGAGAGTACTTTAAATGCATTTATGGACAGATCAAAGCTAAAATGTCTTCTTGCCTCTCTGTATATCACTGTATCTCGAACCGTCAATTTTGGCATCCCTTTTCAGTTACTTAATATTACCATAGTGACCCAGGCTTTTATCACAGAAAAAACAAAATATTACACATTAAATGTTCCTGAGGTGACCTGTTTTCTCTCTTCAACATTTTTTCTATGTAGGAAAGGAGAATAATCAAAACAAAAAATTAGCAAGCACTGACCTGTAATATCACAAAGTTGAGAAGATAATGAAATGGTAATTACTATTTATCTTTCTCTATAAATACGATATACATATTATGACTGTAACGTTATAACACTACCTTTAGAGTTATAAGAGAAGGCCTAGTAAAATGCTAAGCTTTTATTTCAGTAGCTAAAATATGAGTATTTTTAATGTAACATGATATGGGACCAAAACCCAGGGAACAGGAAGAAAGAAGCAAAGGATGTGTAATATGGAGCATCCCCAGAGAGCGGGTGGAACTATTTCATTTGCTTTTACTCTGAAAACGCCGTAGTTTTACCTAACACATTTTGTCAGCAGCCCGTCTTCCCCAGCTCTTTGTCCAAGAAGCCCACAGCTCTGTGACGTGTCTCCTTTGTATTAGACGTGAAAGTCCAGGAGGAAATTACCACCCCTGTGTCTCCTTGCGCTGTCTACAATTTAGCAAGCACAGTTCTGGAGTTGAATGGACTTACATATTTCCCTGCTGAGCGTGCTGCCCATAGGGTGACGTAGCCCAGTCTCTGGGAGACCCTTGTCACAATGAGACCAAAGTGCATTTGCAACTCTTCGGGTGACAGGCATTTGGTCTTCCTGTTAAGTACACATCAACGTCACTGACAGGTAGCGGCCATCAGTGCTCACCAAATAGGTAGGTGCTGGAGCAGCCAAGGGGCAGCTGCAATTAGAAACGTTTCTCTATTCAGGATCACACATCCGAACGACTCTTATCATAATTAACGCCATCAATGTCACTTTCTTTTAAGTTGTATTTTTCCTCATTTCATTTCTTTTTGAAGGATTTCCAAGTGACGTGCTTTCAATCCTGTCCACCAGCAGAATCTCTGTAGGTGCCTCCCATCCTGAAGCCCTGTGATTCTGGACAGTTTCTACGTAGTTTCGGCCTCTGTGAGTGGTCCTACAGCTGTTCTCCTCCCTTGGGACGCAAGCCCTGGCGTGCAACACCTCCTCCCATGTCCCTAGGAAAGTCCCTCTATCCTGTCAGATCTGTGAGTGGGAATATGACGTCTCCTGTTACCCTGAGTGGTCACACAGTCATATGAACTAAAGGACCCTAATGGGATCCATAACAACCAATAGAGCTAAACGGAGCTCCTGTCTGCAGCTGGTCCTTAATGTGTAAGCCCGGTGCAGCGATTTCCAGGGGTTAGAGTCGGTAATGGAGGAAATAAGTTTAGTCAGTAATCATTGTGAGGCAGAGCCGCTGCCGCAGACCACTGTGAAGTTTTGTTGCCTCCACTGTGCAAACGGGAATGCTACCCATTGTTCAAATACAGGAAGCAAAAATGTCTCAAACGCCATCATTCTTAGACCTAGAGCATTCTTGCTTTCCTTCCCGCATCCCACTTTCAATTTTGAAAGACCTGCACGGTTGCTGTCATCCCTCACTTAGCAATCAGACACTTCCTTTAATGTCTGACAAAACCTACTAACCCTACAATGCTAACAATCCTAATGGCAGCTACAACTGTAGGAAAATGTATTGAGCACCTAGTATGTGCTGGCACCGCTCCAAGTCCTATTATATGCATTTCATCCGATAATCCTCACAAACACACTGTCTGTAAAGTATGAATTATTACATACCCAATTGATAGATATTTTACAGATGAAGGAACTGAAATTATGCTATATAACGGTTAGTTATGCTATGTAACGAGCAACCTACCTATTTAATGATTATGCAAACAGAACTAGGGTCCAGGAAACACAGCTGAAAACCATGCTCACCCTGCACAGCACTGCTGACTCAGAGTGGCAGAATCCTCGTGACTCCAACATTTAGGGGGAGTCGAATCGGATCGGTTATCGAGATGCAGTTCCTGGGAGAGGCCCTGTAGTCTTAGCAGTCTGCACGTCGCATACTAACAGTGCCACTTTTCCAAGTGCGCTGTCGTTGACGCTTCACTGTCCCAGCCTGCACTAGCTTCCGCTGGCTTCCCCACCTTTACTAAATGTGCTAGGTCTCCGCTTCACCTTCACCTTCACTCTGACATGACAAGATCCTCGCTGGGTTCTTGGGTCTTTATTCCTGATCAGAGTCTCTCTCAGTTTCCCTCAGGGGGTTACACAAACTATCCCAGTTTCCTCAGGAGTCCTTACCCCATCCTCCTTCTCCTCCCAGTGGATAAACGTGTCACTTCACACATACTGCAAACGCGCTCCAGTATGAATAGCCTTGGCGTCTCCTCCTCTCTGTTCCCCAATAAACGTCTCCATCACGCATTTTTATCTCTGACCTCAGGAAGTAGCAACCCTCTTCCCCAACCAAGAAGATGCTCCCAGTCTGCCCCCTCGAACCCAGTCCCTTCTCGTGACCTCAGCAGGTTTAGTTTTACTCTCTCGAGCCCTATTCAGAATCTCCCTCGCTGCCACGTTTTTCTTCCCTGCCGATACACACAGTGAGCCATAAAGGAAAGATGCCCACTGCCCCACATCACCAGTAGACTGTCCTCGCCTTTAGCCAGACACCTTGAAATTGTGACCACGTTACTCTGTCTACTCCCTTGCCTCCCAGACACCACTTACCACACGGGAAATTTGGCTTCTGACCTCACCATTTATGGGAACTGCTTTTACCAAGATTGACATAATCTTCTAATTGCTAAAGACACTGGTTTCTTTTTAGCTTCTGTCTACTGGACAGCTCTGCTGAATTTGATTATTGAGAAATCTGTTCTCAGTTATTTTCTCAGTCAACATAAATATAACGCTCATTTTTCTGAAACCTCTCACTAGATTACGTGACTAGCTTCTCTTCCTTGGTTTACTCCTGAGAAACAGCATTTCCTTGTTCCATCCTTACCTTTCCTCACTCAAGCAGTGCCCTTGGGTAAGTTCCTTTGCATCCATGATATCATCTCAATACCTATGCTGATTATTCCCAAAAACTTTTTGTGTGAAAAGCTTATCTATCAAACCCATTTCAGGTATCTGGACCTACATATACCAGTGCTCGTCACATGTCTATAACACCTCTGTATGTTTCCCACATATTATACTATCCCGCCTTCCACATTAGGAAAAGTAAAAGCAAAACATAAACCTAGGTGGCACTGTACGTGACGCACTACAGGAAGTACTGCCTGCAATGTGCTTGGTTTATCTCGCCGTTAGCAGCACCCGTCTCCCACGCTTCTGCCTGATCGCAGCTCCTGCTGTTCCACGTAGAGGCCGTGCCCTTTCATGAGCGATTTTCACTCATTCCGTTTAAGGCTCTGCTTGACTCTCACATGTTTCATGGAACCTGAGTTAGTTTTTACTGCTGCCATGACCATTACCATGAAGTTAGTGGGTTAATGAGGCAGGTTTATCAGTTAACGTCCTATAGATCAGAAACCTGATGCTGGTTTCCCTGACTGACACCAAGGTGTTGGAGGCTGACTTTCCTCTCGGAGGTTCTAAGAAAGACCTGTTTTCTTGCTCATTTGAGTCGTTGGTAGAATTAATTTCCATGCAGTCATAGGGGTGAGCTCTCCATTTCCCCTGTGGCTGTCACCCAAGGGCTGTGCACAGCTCCTGGAGACCTCTCTGCACAAAGCCCCTGCATCTCAGAAACAGCACTGAGGCATCCGGTCCTTTTCCTGTCTATGATCTATCTCGTCACTGATGGCCCAGAAGGGTTCTTCAGGTTTAAGAACTCACGTGATTAGGCTGGGCCCACCCTGACAATCAGGAAAATCTTCTCAATGCTCTAAGCTTAATCACATCGCATGTTCTCTTTCCATGTGACATGCTCCCATTTTCCCATGTGCAACATATTCACAGATGCCAAGCTTAGGGCAAGGGCATCTTGGGGTCCATTATTCTGACTACACTCTGGCCCCCAAGGCTTTGCACCCACCTCAAATATATTTACCTCACCCCAAATCACCTAAACTCTCAACCCATTACATCATCCACTCAAGGTCCAAAATCTCCTCCAGTCTCATCTGCTCGAAAGCCCCAAACCTCATCATGTACATCATATAATTTAGGGGTAGGTGGGGCTCTGGTTGTAACTGGGCACACGTAATCTTCATCTCTGGACCTGTCACACTGAAAAAACAAGTTATCTGCTCCCAAGTGATGAGACAGGCATAGAATAACTTCCCAGTTCTAAAAAGGAGACCTGGAAAGGAAAAAGGAGTTATGGTCCCAAGCAATTCCAAAATATATTCAAGGACACTCCACTGGGTATCAAGGCTCGGGAGTCACTTTATATGGTTCTGGCTCTGCCCTGTGGGCTCACAGCTCCACCCTCTGAGCCATCATTACTTTAGCATGAAACATGCCACGTATTTTGGGCTCTTTTTTATCACCCTGTCTCCTGTTATGGAATTCTGAGGTTCCTGACACCCTCCTCTCTGTAAATCATCTCTCTCAGTGCATCTGCTGATGTAACACTCTCAGGAACCTTGTGGGTTTCCTGTGTATGTGACATGTATCCACTCTGTAGTCTAGAGGCTGCTCCAGAAAGTCCACAGAAAGGCAAACGAACGATCTGAAGGGCAGTCAACTCCTGCTCCCAAAACAGAAGATGCCAGACACTGTTCCCGACACACCAGTGGGATTCACTTCCAACGGCAGACACGACGAACACGACCAAAACAGTAAAAGGAACCACACATGCTAGCAGGTATTTTTCCAAACCACCATCTGTTTACTAATCTTATTTCTAGCAAGATAAATGCACTGTTAGAGTTTGGAAGTCCGGAAGGTGGAAAACGTTTATATAAGTGAGTGTGCTGTACCAGATATTGAAAAAAATCAATCCCAAAAGCAACAAATTAAGTAAGAGGAACTGAATTAGTCACATACAGCTTGGTGAGAGAATGAGTAACTACTTTAAGGGCCAAATGCCACTGTTGTGACTCTCGTGGCAGTAGACCTGTTGGATAAGAACAGGGACCTAGTCAATGTCCCCCAGCCTGGGGACAATTCCAGGTGAGAGCCAGGTCCCCGGAAGCCACATTTCCCAGTAATGTTTAGTCATCACAGCCGTGGACACACACTGCGTTCCCATTGGCAAGTGAGGGTGTGAGAACAGAAATGCCCTGGAAACTCTGATGAAAGACGCTTCCTGTCAGATACCATGGCCACCTGCGTTTTCACCGTCTTAGGATGCCTCGGAGACCTGACTGACTTTTTCTATCAGAAGTTGTGTGTATTCGAATCTAAATCTTCCCAAATACCTTTTTGCAAGAGATGTCTTCAGAGATACAAGAAACAATTCTGAGCAATATACATGTTGAAACTGAGCAGAAAGTTTTATCCTTCTCACGCCACCAATATTCCCCCCGCTGTTACCCTTGGTCCATGAGAAGATGGAAGCAAATCTAATCAAGCACGGTTTCCCGTACTCACCAATTACCAGTAGCACTTCTTCCCTCTGGATTTCCCTCATTGTACCCCAAACCCTCTGGTTTTGAACAAACTCTTCTATCTCCTCAGGTTCCAAATAAATTAGTTCTTTCATGTTTGGCCTCCACCAAGACCCAGGCGTCTCATGAGTGCGTTAGCCTGGGGAGAGGAGATGGTTCAGTGTTCCGCTCTGTATGCCACGGGCCCAGAGCCACTGTATACCTGGCGTTACGTCAACACCATTTTTCTTCATGTCAAAACCACCCCTTTACTATGATTCATGGAACACAGCTTTGGTGAATCCTAAAACTCTCTTTACCATCATGACTGGTCTTCCCAGGATTTTGTCTCCGTGTTTTAGGGAGAGAAGTGAGTGTCCACCTACAGACCTACTGGCAGCAATCGCTCTGACCAGTCCCACACCCACGTGGGAGACACGCCCACTGTCCTAACTCAGAGACACTCGGTCTCCTGGCCACACCCCACACTCCATTTCAACAGCCCCCTTCAGGTACCACCTAAAACCGACAGCCCCTGGGGATTCCTTCATCTTTTCCCTCTTAATCTCTAAAGTCAAAACTAGATCTATTTCTCCAGCTAACTTCTCAAATCATGACTGCAGCTGAGTACTGCTTGATGCTTACAGACCGGTGACAGCACAAATCCATCATCTCTGACCGAGCTTAGCCATCACTGTCCCCAACCCGGGTCATCAGACACTTTGAGATTCTGGCTAGCTTCCTCTCTCACTTTCCAACATACTTATTCCAAACCTTCTCACACCCCCAATCTCTCTAGTCAACTGTCCTACTTCTCCCTCTTAACATAAAATTGTATGAAAAACAGATACCATCAGGAGTAAAAATTACTCAATTTTCTAAAGCGAGAAGCCTCAGAGAAGGGATTCGACAAGAATTCCAGGAACGCCTACCTGAGGACGCTGGCCGGTGCACAGGGCTTCGGGAAGACGTGGTGACGGGGAATGACATGGAATCACACCTGGCCAGAGTGTCGCTCCTTCTGGCTGAGAAGAGGCTGGGAGGCTGGGGAAGCAAACAGGGAACGTCAGCCTTATGTTCCCACCTCGGATGCCTTTCACAGAGATACACTTTACCTCCTGTCCACCTGTCACGTAAGGTCACACAGACCCAAAGAACGTTGGATGAACCACAGGACACTTCAGGGACAGGGAGCTTTGGGGGCATCAGCGAAAAGGATCAGTCACCAAGACAAAGAAGGAAAAAGGAGGTAACTTAACACTTCTGCTATTTGAGGCCATTTCAGAGTAGTTATTTATTTAAAAGATCAGTTCGCCGACTTACTTTGTAAATGGAGCTAATTAGGAAAATGAGAGGCTGAGAGGAGGCTGCACCCTGGACGGGAGCCTGGGGTTCCAGCCAGTGGGCCCGAGAGAAGGAACAGACGGGCTCGGCGGTGAATTTTCACCTGTTACAGGTGGTGGAGCAGGTAAACAGGTCGCTGGGCAGCGTCTCCTAAGGCCTCCCTATTTCTCCTTTTGTTAATGCCCTGTCACCACGCCTAGCTGCTGTTCAGTCATGCCTTTCAATAAGGCTTCTCAGAGCCTCTTTTAAATTATGCTCCATTGGAAATGAAAGTAACTGCCGACATACAAGAACTAGGACACACAGCGTGAGACCACGTGTTTAAGTATAATCAGCGTGTTCCTGTTCTGCTTTCCAATTGGACTACTTCCTGTTAAGGAATGAAAGAAACTAAGAGTGAGAGAAAGGCAATGTGTTACCCGGGCATGTTCAGTATGGTACCCAACAACCACTTCGCAATGGTATAACCCTATGGTGAAAGACCGAATGCCGTGCAGGGTGATGTGTGCCTAGAGACCGGTATCCGGGACCCGCGTGTGGTGTCTTAGGAGCTGACAAAATGTGGTTTGTTCACCTGAGGACACTTTAACTCAGTGGCACCTGCTAGATTTGCAAAGGTGTGTCCTGTCTCTGTCTCTGCCCGTGGTAAGGGGTGTGATGTCTCAGAAGGCTTGGCCTAGGTCACTGCCCTGATTTTTCATGGAGTTCAGTAGTAGACACCTGGGATTTTGCCTGCCCCGCCCCCTCTCATCTTCCTCCTGCGAAGTGCATCATATTTTCTCCTGAGGCTCCAGACCTCATCCATCGTTAGTCATGAGGTCGAGGTGACACTGGTTGTAGGGATGGTCCCAGCATCCAGGCCTGGCTAAGTTAGAGCATTTCATTGCTTTAGCCGCAGATTGCGTCACACATGGGTGGGAAATGGCATCACCTGATCCAGAGTCCACGAGATTTGATTCTATCTGTGGCCTGACGTGGTGTGAGCAGCAAGGTCCAGCCACGCCTGAACTAAAACACTTTGCTTCAGACAGTCTGAGCTGAGTCGTCCTTTCAGAAAGGCAGTGGCTGAACCAGTGCAGAGGAGGTCACAGACTCATGCCCGAGGTGTGCTGCTGCCTTGGAGCCCCATTCTCCAAGGGGGCAGGCCCCTCCCTCTCTCCTTCTTGGTTCTGACCATGGGAGAAGGTGTAGGGTGATGGTTACTCCCTTTTATAATCTACCAATTATGAAGTTGAGTAAGATTTATAAGTAAAACAATAATATCTCAACCAAAGTGCTGTTGATTCTAAACCTGATCACTCGGTGCAATTAATCTGTGTTTATTCTAATTTTTGAATCTATCCTCTTCTCCCACTCAAACTTGATTTTCTTCGTTTATTCACCAATGTGATTTAAAATATAATCAAGGCTTTCAAGAGCAATTACACCAGATGCAAGACGCATGACACTGCAGCATTTACCGAATCATTCCTGAGATTACATTAAATGAAGGGTAGAAAGGCTCTTTGCTCGCGATGGAGCTGTAAGCAACGTCAGCCTATGATACGTAATGCAGAACTAGTTACCGAATCAAACTATGGTAATTCTCTGAGTACAGGCAAAGAAATTAGACAACGAAACGAAAGAACAAACAAGACTGTCACATCTATAAGATATTTGAGCGTAGAGTCCAGTATTATCGACCTAAGTAAAGTCCTCAGATGGCTTCACCCTAACGGGATATCTGAAACGGACCTTCAATACCCCGGTACCACGGTGAGTAACGACAGGAGGAGAGCTGGAGGGTGCGGCCCACGTGAGACTGACCCCAAACACTGGAGAATTTCTTAGTCTACTCTGAAACCTCTTTGATAAACAAGAAGAAAGGGAAATTGATCTCCTCTTCTAATAAAGCTTGTTCTTCAGACAAGGATTGAATGATTTTCCACAGGATATAAAGTGGTGAAAGGAGACCTTCTTTGAAAGACTACTCAGCCTGTACTTCATCTTCTTGCAAGGGTCGGGGAGGGAGCCGGCACTGCCTTCCCACTGACACGTACGTGACAGACAGTGAGCTCCCTGCTTGGTCCTTTAAGTAGCAAGGGGGCTTTTGAGCTCGGACCCCGCGTCCTCCTGCCAGAGTCACACACACATCCTTTTCCCTCAGGACCTCTACCATCATCATCGGTGATGAATTTAATTATAGAGCACTCGCTAATATTAAGTCCTATTAAATGTGACTTTCTCCTTGTTCGATTCTATTAAATTATACTGTAAACGTATTAGCATGGTGTCTATTACTATGTGGACGTAAATATCAACTACTATTATTATTATTTTTACTTTCCTGGCCTTTTATGAATAATGCAGTCAAGCAAACATAGTGTAAATGCTTTAGCAGAAACTGAGAGCGTAGGAGTCTGACTCTGGGACCGGAGCCTGGTTGTAACTTGGGGCAAATCACCTGACTCTTACTCATAATCTTATTTTCCTCAACTGCAAAACAGAAACAATAGATAGTATTAGTATTTACCTGGTTTTGACATAATCCATCCAAATAATTTAGCAAAAGGTCTGATCTTAGTAAGCACTAATAATAACAAAAATAATATTTTGGGCTATTTTAATGGATATACAATAGTTGTACTGCTGTGACAGGTTGACTTTGAGCCTAGCTCTCCTTAAAGGGTTTGTCTGGTTTTCCTTCACTTTGTTTTTTTAAATGAGATCTGAAATCTTGTCTTTAACATCTTGTTCTTTTCGTTTTCTTCAGGAATCTGACCGTAGCCATGGCGGAAGTCCATCTGTCTCCATAAGAGAAGTATGAGGTGGACACTGTAACCAAATGCTCCCCGTAGTGTTAGAAAGCTGTACACATGTTGGTTGCTTTACAGTCTTGGGTGAGCAATTTACTGGAGACTGAAGGGAGATACCTGAGATAAGATTTGCCAGGGGTTATAACGAGCCCTGCAAAACTGCCCACGTTAGGGTGGCAGGAAAGGACCTAAACGCAGACAGTCTGTGTCATTAATACTTACGAGCTGTTGACAACTGAATTTGTCACTGACATAATTTCATGTTTCTTCAAAATGTTTGCATATGGTATTATGGTTGCATGTGATAACACTTGCAACGGTGTTTAGAGTTTAGAGCGTGAGGTATCGTTCATTTGTGTGGACTTGCCTACCCAGTCCGCCCTGAGTTTCAATATATTCTTGAGGACGGGGAGTGGTGGTTTCTCTTACTGCCTTTTTTGGCCCGTAAGCATCTTTACTATTATTTTTTATACCAGCTTTAGTAAGATACAATCTACATACCATAAAATCCAGCCATTTAAGTTGTACAATTAAGTATATTCACAGTGTTGGCAATTGTCACCACTCTCTCATCTGAGAATATTGTCATTGTCCCAGAAGGGAAGCCGAGGGGTCTCTCCCTGCCTCCCCCTGCCCTCAGCTTTTGGCAACCACTGGGCTACCTCCTGCATCTACCAATCTTCCCATTCCGGTCATTTCATAGAATTGGAATAACACCATATGTGTTTTTGCTGATTTGCTTCTTTCATTCAGCATAATGTTTTCAACGTTTATCTGTGTTGCAGCATGCATCCATATTTCATTCCTTGTTACGGCCAAAGGACATTCCCCTGCATGGGGAGGCCATTGTTGGTTTACCCATGCATCGGATGGTGGACAAGTGGGTTGTTTCAACTTTTTGGCTGTCATGAATTATGCTCGTATAAATACTCATGCACATGTTTCTGTGTGGACATTGGTTCTGATTCCCCATGGGCACACCCCTAGGAGTGGATTTGCTGAGTTGTATAGTAAATCTACGTTTAACACGTTGCAGAGCTTCCAGAAAGGGGCTGCACCATTTTACATCCGACCAGCCAGGTGCTACTTCCCCGACACTCCACCAACCCTTACTGTGCTCTGTGTCCTTAATTGTTGCCACCCTAGTGTGGATGAAAGGGGTCCCCTGGTGGTTTTGGTTTCCATTTCCCTGATGACTGAAATTGTCACTCATCTTTTCATGTATTTATTGGCCTTTGACACATCTTCTCTGGGGAAATGTCCATTCATATGATTTGCCCATTTTAAAATTGCATTATTTGTCTTTTTATTGTTGAGTTGTAACTGTTCTTTATATATTTTGGATACAAGTCCCTTATTCGAAATTTGATTTGAGGATACTTTCCCCACTTTTGTAGGTGCCCCTAGCAGTTGATAAGAAGCACACAGCAGATCTGCAGTCATCATATTTTCAATTGATATTCGATACATTTGCTATGCAGCAAGGAGTTTACGAGCTGGGGTAAACCCCAGGGCACCCAAGGCAAGACGCTTATTTGCCTCCCAAGAGTCATTCTATGTTTTCTTCTCCAAAATTCAGAAAACTAAACATTTTAGTGGGCATATTACCTCCCTTCTGAAAAACAAGTATTTCCAGCTTCCCTTGCCATAGCTAATTGACTAAGTTATTGTCGTTAAGATATGAAATATCTGCATAAGAATGTAAGGGACCCTAACAACGACATGGTATACGCTCTCCCATCCTGCTGCCTGGAATGCAGTTGAGATAGCTGGGACTCTCGCAGCCCCCTTATGTCATAAGGCTCAAAGCCACTGTTTAGGGTTCGCAGGGAGCTGACCTTGAAGGAAGCCTGGTCCGTGATGTCTTCTTGGAAATACCAACCCATCTGTACAGCTTACTAATATACTTCTTCCACCCAAGAAAGAAAGAAATCCCAGTCATATTTAAGCCATTGTTTGTTTGGGGTGGAGGAGAGGGTCTTTGCTATCTGGGTCAGCATCTGAGAAAGCGTATCCAGTACTCTTGCTTCTAATAAAATGAGCTTTGGGCGAGCGAACAGGTGAAGCAACAAAAGGGCAGGTTTCACTGATTTCACTCAAAGCCCAGGACTTCTCACACCCTTCTTCGTTCAGTCCTGATGGGCAGCAGCACGACTTGTCAGCCTGGTATTGATTCTTCTGTGCCTGGCGTGAAGCCTTGTCTGTTAAAAACTAGAGAAGTGGGGCGGGGAGCCTAGATGGAGAGAATGAGGAGAATGAGGAAGCCTTCATCGGCTCAATTAAGACAAAAGGAAGCCGGATTTTCTTATCTGAAAAGGTCTCCCAAAATAAAAAGTGGTCTCTGACAGTATATTTTACTTTAACAAGACACAAAAATCAATACCATATGAGTGTGAGAATTGGGGCGACGTGACGGATGAGCTTCTTCCCCAGTGTTAACGCCACGAGGTTTGCTTGTGCCCCTCCCGTGTTGTGCGCACGAAACCTGCTCTTACACGCTTACTGCTCACTGCACTTCGGTTACTCTGAGAATTAGGAGTTTAGCGTGTCGCACTGATTCATGGGTCCTTGGCAACACTCAGGTTCATCGGCCACACATCCATTGCAGGTTAGAAATGGACAGTAAATATGAGCATTCTGAACATGCTAAGTGTGTGTTAGTTGTTGGAATGAATTTAAAGATGCATTATCTGCCTTTAACACTGATAGACTTTCTGTAAATAATTAAGGACCACGTTTGCGTGCCCGTGGGCACTGGGCTCTGTTCCAGCAGCTAAGACACCAGACTTATTGTCAGCCTAGAGACGACACATGCTGCCTCTCGAGCGAAGTTTTAAGCTTTTCATTTGGCAATAATTACGGATTCTCAGGACGTTGCCAGGCCACGCATTGGGAGGTCCCATGTCCCCTTCGCCAGTCCCCCCAGGCCCCACCGATGCTACCTCCATGCCCAGCTGTAGTACAGTGTCAGAGCCACAGCACAGACCCGGGTACAACCCGCACAACGCATGCACACGTCACCAGTTATATACACTGACTCATGTGCACGTGAGGAAACCTAGTCCCCACTGTGGGGAGGCAGGGTCTCTGGAGGTGGCGAGGTCACGAGGCTGTGTCCTCATGACGGGACTGGTGGAAACCTCACAGAGCTCCCTCGTCCCTCCCAGCAAAGGGGCGGAAAGACAGTGTCTGTGAACCAGGAAATGAGCTCCCACCAAACCCTGAACCTGCGGGCGCCTTGATCTTGGACTTCCAGCCTCCAGAAGTGTGACAGACCTGTGCTGTGTAAGCCTCCCGGTCTATGACATGTGTTTTGTAGCTACCCGAAGGGCCCAAGCCCGAAGGTGGCTTCCAGCAATAGCCACGCCCACGGCCTCTATCCTGACCCCTGGCAACCACCAGCCTGCTCCCCATTTCCGTGACCTTGTCATTTCAGGACTGCTAGCTGAATGGGATCATAAGCGTGCGGCCACTTGAGACTGGCTTTTCCTCCCAGCACAGCTGCCCTCAGGCTCATCTCGGCTGTTTAGTAGTGAGAGTGTAGTAATGCGGGAGCACGGGCAGCCCTAACTTGCTGCGTCTGCACTATGTGCCAGGGACTGCGAGTGCTTGTAAAATAATTTCAGCAAGTGTCCACTTCCTCAGACCCCTCTCAGAAGGGTCCAGACTGTCACTCAGAAGGCTGATTAGTGTTGTACAGCGCGTAAATGCAAACTCAAACCAAGACAATTTGATTCTAGAGCCAGTACGGTTAAGAGGATGTTGAAAGGTGAAGGTTAATGACTAGAAAACAAATAACTGCAAGATCAAAAACAACAAAAAACACCTCAATGCCTTTCTTCCGCGTTTAAGCAGTTTCTGTTTCTAAATGAAGGTCGCCCAAAGAGAAACAGCAAATCTATTTTCTGAATATAAAATCATATTCAGGATGAAACACAAATTGGCAGCTTTTTATAGGAAGTAGGAAAAATGCTTGAGACAAAAAAATCAAACCAGAAATGAGAAAGGTAACAGACAGATAACCTTCCAGGGAAACTAAAAGAAATGTTTAAGACTAAGTAAAATTAAGGAAGGGGCAGGCATATGTAGAACTTAAAGAGATGGCAAAAAATTAGGAAGAATCCTTCCAGGGGGAAGAAAAAAGGCTATGTTCCTGCCTACCAGCAGTGCACAGGTAAAATGTGAAATTAAAACGCCAATACTATTTACATTAGCACCTCCCAAAATGAAATAGGCATAAATCTAACAAAATATGAACAAGATCCATGTGAGGAAAACTGTAAAACTCGAACAAAATCAAAGAAGAATTAAATAAATGGAGAGGTATCCCATGTGCATGGATAGAAAGACTCCATATTGTCCAGCTATCGTTCTTCCCACCTTGATCCACAGATTCAGTGAAATCCCAGTAAAACCCCAGCAGCCCATCCTGTGGACATCGACCAACGGATTCTAAATGTATACGGACAGGAAAAAGGTCCACACTCGTCAACTCAGTATCAAAGGAGAAGAACAAAGTTTGAACGCTGACACTTCCTGACTTCAAGGCTTAATATAAAGCCAGTCATCAAGACAGTGTGGTGTTGGTGAAAGAACAGACAAACAGACCAATGGAACAGAACAGAGAGCCCAGAAACAGATGCACGTAATATAGTTCCCTGATCTTTGACAAGGGCACACAAACCATCTTTTCACCCAGTGGCACTGGAACAACTGGGCATCCACGTGCAGGAAAATGAACCTGGACAGAGACCTTACACCTTCATAAAAATGAACTCAAAGTGGGTCACAGACCTAAATGTAAAATGCAAAACTATAAAACTCCCTAGAAGATAATAGGTGTAAACCTAGATGACCTTGGTTATGGCAGTGACTTTTTAGATAAAACACCACAGGCACAATTTATGAAAGAAATAATTGATAAGCTGTACTTCATTAATATTAAAAACTTCTGCTCTCTCTGCAAAAGACAACATCAAAAGACTGAGAACACAAGCCACAGACTAGGGCAAATATATGCAAAGGACACAGCAGATAAAGGACTATTAGCCAAAATACATGACAGACTTTTAAAACTCAACAATATGAAGATAAACAACCTGATTAAAATAATGGCCCAAAGACCTTCACAGACACCTCACTAAGGAAGAGATACAGGCAGCAAATAAGCACATGCAGATATGCTCTGCATGATGTCATCAGGGGATGCAAACCGAAACAAACCACTGCACACCTGTCAGAAGGGTTACACCCCAGAACACCAACACCACCAAATGCCGAGAGGACGTGGAGCCACAGGAACTCTCACTCACTGCTGGTGGGAAACAAATGGTGCAACCACCTTAGAGGACATTTGGGTGGTTTCTTACAAAACGAAATATGCTCCTGCCATGCAATCCAGCCATCATGCTCCAGGCGTTTACTCAAAGGAGGTAAAAACTTTTCCACACAGAAAACCTGCATAAGATGTTTATGGAAGCTTTAAGACTGCCTGCCAAAACTTAGATGTAACCAAGATGTCCTTCACAAGGTGATGGATAAATAAACTGGGCTCCATCCCGACAGTGGCATGTCATTCAGCACTAAAAAGAAATGAGCTGTCGAGCCATGATGACAAGACACGGAGGAAACTTAGATGCATATGACTAAGCGAGAGAAGCCAATCTGAAAAGTCTGCACACTGTATGCTTCCCACTCTGTGACATCCTGGAAAAGGCAGAACTGTGGAGACAGCGACAGACAGATGTTTGTCAGGGATTGGGGGTTGGGGGGCGACTGAACAGGGGGAGCACAGAGGATGTGTGGGCAGTGAGATGACTCTGTGTGACGCCATAATGGTGGATCCACATCGTTACACATCTGTCCAAACCCATAGAACGTACGACACCAAGAGTGACCCCAGTGGAAACCGTGGACTCTGGGGGATGATGACGTGTCCGTATAGTGTCATTATTGTCAGAAATGTACCACTGGTGGGGGGTGATGACAATGGGGAGACAGTGCATGGGTGGGGGCAGGGGTGCTTGGGGATCTCTGTACCCTCCTCTCAGTTTTGCTGTGAACCTAAAACTGCTCTAAAAAATTAGTCTTAATGTGTATTTTTTAAAAATTAACTATGTAAAACTTGAATATGTACTGACAATGAAAAATAAGAAGATTCAAAAATAGTGTCTCCTAAAAAGACCGAAACTGACAGAGGTCTCAAAGGAAAATGTGTCAGCAGCAGCAGCAGCAGCACTGCCACGTGGCAGAGTCTGAGGGCTGTCCTGAGGCGGCCTGACCCACAGCTCTGAGCACCCAGACAAATAACGCGGTTGAGGGTACAGGTTTCACTTCGAGAATATCGTTAAGTAATTCTAAGGGGAAACAAATCCCCAGTTATCTATACAGTAACAAAAGAAAACGTGCAATGTACAGAAAAGAAAGGTGTATTTGCTGTTAGGGAAAGACACACATTAGTTTGGAAATCTCCAAAAAGAATATTATGGGAATTACATACAGTAAAATACTGAAGACAGAGGCAAATGTGATTGTGGGTTAAACTAGGAGCACATGACAACAACAGGAAAGATGAGTGGACAGAAACACTGCTACGTCACTCAGATGAGCTGTTCACTAACGTCTGTTAAAAGCCTGAATCAAACCCACTCTGCGCTGACACAAGTGGACTATGGTTCATTCAAATCTAGAAGACAAAGGAAGAATATCAACTAGCTTTGCCTTGTTCCCTTGTACAGAACTAGTGGTGTTTCGAACAGAAAGTGAGTGGAGGCTCAAGAGAAACAGTCGCCACACACATGCTAGGTCTGGGTACTAAATGAAATGATTAAGTGGAAAGACGATTCTTTATTCTGGGGAACTAGGTGGTCATATAGTGTTACAGCAGGAAATAGAAAACCAATCAGTGTGACGCGTTCTGTGTCACATGTCACGCCCCATGTTTGGCCTGTGGTCCTTCCGTGCTTTTCATGTCCGTTAAGTATTTATATGAAGGCTCAGGTTTCACAAAGTTTGGAGCAGGTGGGAACCATACAATATGGTTTTGCTGTGCTCCTCTGCCTTGTCATTTCTGAGAACCTGTCCATGTGGGATAAATATCTCTGACTTACCCGGGGCACTGTCCTTTGAGTGAGGGGCAGGGCACCAGGGTTGTGGCAATGAGACTTTGTGCAGTTAGAACAAGTTGTCGTCAGTGTGGGACAAGCACACGAGTTATGTAGGCGACTCAACTTCCCAACTTACCCTCAACAGTCCTTTGAGATCTGGCACTTTCCATCGTATTAGACCCATTTGAAGTCACATCTGTCCTCTCAACTTGCACAGGGACGTCACGACAGCACAAGAAAAGAAACTCACTCAGAATTGCTTCGGAAAGTGGCAAGAGCGATGGGATAAGTGTTCGAAGCGAGGGGGAGTATTTTGAGGAGGGTTAATGGCAATGTGTCTTTTACTGTAATGAATGTTTTTATTTAAACATTCACTGTAGTTTTTGATCACACCTCGTACTTGGCATGCAGTGTGGTATCAGTTTCACATGTACAGTGCAGCAATTAGACATTACACGCCTATGATGTGATCACCACACTACGTCAAGTTCCCATCTGTCACCGTGCAAACACATTATAGTCCATGATATTTTAGTAACTCGGACAGGTTTGAGTTGCCACAGCCAGTGGGAAATATCTTACTTGAAAAGCTATCTACACTGATACTCCCTCTTTCTTAAAGACTTTTTCCTGTCTTAGCTCTATAGTCACAAACTCATATTGCAAGTGTTAAAGTGAGGTAGACAGTCAGAGAAAATGGGCCACACTGATCTTCTCGAGCTGCCCAGGGAGGGCCTGGCACAGGGGACCCCGTCACCAAGGTGCCCAGGGTGACGGCTCTGAAAGCGCGATGGGGGGAGAAGTGAGCTCCTGAGTGAAGCTGTGCTGTGAGCATCTGCTTAGATGTCCCCTTGACACGATGCTCTATTCAGACACTAGAGGTGACCCTACACACCACCCTCTGCCTCAGCCTCACTGGATCTCAGAAGCCTGCTTGCAACTTGCTATTTGAAAAAAGACACGATTGCATTAATTGTGCAGAATTGTGGAGTGACTGTCTTCAGGGTCGTGTGGATGAAATACAAATGCCACGTCCAACTTGACTTTGAAATAGAGGCCGTCAGATATAGTGATTGTGGCTGAGGTGGTTGCCACATCTTTTACTGTATTAAAAACACAATGGTTGATAATCAAAGTTCATTAAGTATTAAACCCCACATTAACAAATTGACACTCCAGATATCCTACGGTATTTTATGGACAATGTAGGGTGGGTGTTCTTCCATTATGTTTCATCAATAACTTCCACTGTTCGCTTTAATGGTTAGCAATTAAACAAGGGTGAAGTAGAAAACGATAAATAATGCATGATGTAAATTTACAGCATCGTGAAAGGACGGGCAACAGTTAGAAGAACAGTTAATCGGGTTACTGTGGTTTGAGAGCAGCTGTACTGGTTAGTTGAATTATTTATGTGAGTTTAGCATAAGAAATGGTCTTTAATGAATTCACTTTTCTAGTTCCTCTCTTTCAACACGTCCCATACAAATGAAGTCAGTGACCCATGTGTCCTTGGGAAGTCTCACTCATGTAGGATGTGGTTTGTTAAGATTGCTTTTCCTATTATGGAAACTTACATATTTTAAAGGTCACCTTTACTGAAAGCAGGAGAGGAAAAGGTCGCATAAAATCTACCAAAGGCAGAGTGTTCTGTGAGCAGAAAAACATTAGCATAAGCGTAAGAAAGAAAGTTATCTTAGAGGCATGTCCAGGAGGAAGAAACCCGCTGCGGGGAGAGAGCAGTCTTGCTACTACACCGTGTAAATTTAAAACACTACAAAATGAATGCACAGGTGCTGACCAGCATTTCGGACACAAACAACAGGAGGAGGGACTGATGCCACAGGACCTGAAATTCATCTCTAAGTAACAACAACAACAAAAGTCCTTTGCTTCCTGTGCCTTTGCAGCACCGCCCATGGTTAATTATTTTAGTATAAAATGAGGTTCCTTTACAGGATGGAGAAGTAGATATTTCCAAAATGGAAAACACAGCTGTTAATGTATCTGGCTGGTGAGTCACCAGCCCTGTAAACTGCATGAGCCCTTGTCAGTGGACCATTTGCCACCAGCACCACTAAGGGGACAAGCAAAGACCAGCCACGTTGCCAGAGGCTGGAAGCCTGCATGGCAATCAGTCAGGAAGCCAGGCAGGGGAACGGGGCGAATGTCAGCAGTTGAGGGGTTAGGCTGTGTTCCGATGGCTTCATGTGGCCCTTCCCAAACTGCTAGGAACACCTTTCTTGTAATTCCTTATTATACGCCACACCCTTTTTGAGCATTGTATTAGCAGAATCTCATTTAATAACCACAGCCGCTTAATGGAGTAGGTACAATTATTATTCCCATTTCACAGATAAGAAAAATGAGGGTTAGCTTCCACCCAGGTTACCGACGACAAAGTCATGTTCTTAACTGCAGCACTACACTGTTGTATGTCCCCATGTCAGCTGTCAGGCATGACAAACACTGTGGCTGTGACACTGCAGCCTTAGCTTTCAAGAGGAAGCAAAGTCTCTGCTTGTCAGGCATTTCCTTACACTGATCCAATCCCATGCGTAAACCATGAATATCTGAGGGTGCTTGGTGAGCTCATAAAGGTGAGTGACACAGAAAGCCTGGGGACACTAACCCACTAGGGAGATGCTATTATCATCCTAGTTTTGCAAATAATTAAAATGCGACTGAGAGGTTAAAGGGTTTACTTAGGTCACAAAGCGAGCACAGGTGGGGCCCCTTCACAAGTGCTTTGCCTAAGGCCCTGCTGTCTCCCACACCCGATTTCCTGGGATTGGGAAAGTTTGGGAATGAAACAAATGGAACATGACACTAAATACGAGCCTAAATGTGACACTAAGCACCAGTGTTTTGACAAAAATATGTTTCCAATTTTTGTACAAATGTAATTTTCCCAGTTTCCTGAGAACTTGCAATACTTGTCCTGGACTGGGCGTGCGGACCCCACACTGCAGCTTGGTGTTTACGTGCCCATGATTTCCACAGAAACTTTGTCTGTTTCCACGGATGTTTACAGCCTGGGGGCCCAGTACAAACGGGCACCTTAGACGCTGTGGCCCAAATATAATTTGTCTGGACGTGTCCAGGACAAAATTGTAGTTTCTCCCCATATGTGTATCACATCGCACACAGACTCGTCACTAAAGGCCATTTGGAAACTTGGAATAGCATCTAGGAGATTATTTTGTGATTCCAAGTGTCGCCCGTCCTAATAAACAGGACGGTTTTGTTACTGTTCTGTTAGGGGACAAAGTGAGTTTCCAAGCCTTGAAAATACACCAGTTACTTTTCTGTGGTCCTACACTATCGCAGAATAATTTCTTTTTTTGGGGGAGGAGATGAATAAAATTGATTTTCATCTCAGTCCGTAAGCGCAAGTCCTTGAAAACTGATCAATCAGAGAGTATAGTACAAAGGTGCGTTTTGTCTGTGAATTCCCAAAAACTGATTTTTTTCTCTCCTGCTGACAGTCGTATTTGACTCCTTTGAAGATGAAAAAAATCAGATAATCACGTGACATGTTTGGCAACAATTTTATTTATTTATTTTTTTAAATCATCAATTGCCCAGGCCTTACTGAGAATAATTTTTTTGTCTATTTTTTTCTCTCTTTGTCCAGCTTTCCTTTACTTTAATCCTGAATCTTTCTACGTTTCCTGATTTTTGGCTTATAGCCGATCTTATGGATAATGTGATTGATTAAGGAAGAAAAAGAGAGAGAGGATAATGGTGCTATTCTGTTCTGTCTCATAGGTACAGGCCATATAATCCTAGGATCACTAATGTCAAGTAACAATCACAGTGGTAAAAGGACAGTAATACTTCGACTACCATTATGAATTTTTCTAGAGAAATCTGGAAAATCTGTGAGGCATCATATGTTTCTCATATAATCTCTTTTCTTTGTCCGTTTTATTGAAACGTAATAGACATACAGCAGTGATTCCACTTACATACCATGAAATAATCACCGCAATCATTTAGTCAACAACCATGTAAATACACAATTTGTAAAAAAGGAAAATGGTTTTCTCCTTGTGACGAGAACACTTAGGATTTACTTCCCTGACAACGTTCCTGTCCGTCCTGTAGTGTCACTGGCTGCAGTCACCAGGCTGCCCGTGACCGTCCCAGGACTGACCGCTCCTGTAACGGGACGTTGGGACTTCCGTCCACCTCCATCCCATCCTCCCCAGCCCCGCCTCCAGTGACTGTAAATCTGATCTCTTTTTCCTGGTTTTTTCTTTTGAGGTCCCGTCTATAAGTGAGGTCATACAGTCTGTCTTTCCCTGACTCTCTCACTCAGCATAAGGCCCTCCAGGTGCCTCCATGTTGTCGCAAGTGTCACAATGTCTCCGTTCCTTAGGGCTGAGTCGTGTCCCACTGTGTATACATACCATGTCTTCTCTATCCGGTCTTCCTCCAATGGGCCCCAGGTTGTTTCCAAGCCTTGACTACTGTAAACAAGGCTGCAGGGAACAGGGCATGCAGATGTTTCAGGAGTTGGCGTTTTTATCTCCTTCGAATACATCCCTGAGTGGAATTGCTGGGTCACATGGTGGTTGCCTTTCCGTAACGCAGTGTCTCTTGGTTTCCGTGTTTGGGGGGGGCTTCAGCCTCTCCCCCGCGATGTGGATTCTCTCTGGGGTGTCTTGTCCGTGAATAGTTCTCAGTTGTTCTTGTGGGGGGAGTGGAATCAGGAATGACCCATTTGCCCTCTGGTGATGTCACCCCCCCACTCTTGATGTAATTCTAATAAATATCTCTCGGAATTCTGTGGATCCTGTTGGGGTTTCAGAAGCATACCCAAATGGAACTGTGTTAAATGGTGTTCGCTGAGCCAGAAGGTCAGGAGCGAGAGCTTTTGTTAATACAGATTTCTCTTTCCTTTGTATCTTTGGAAGATCTGAAAGCTTTTACTTCAACCAAATTTGCATTTTATCATCGATACATTGAGTCCTCACTCAGTGATTTTTTTTTTTCATGCTGCATTCCATTTTGTGATCAAATATTGAGCCATGATTTCAACACTAAGATTTCTGCTCTCAATTTGATATGCAGTCATTTTATAATTTTTGAATTTTTCTTATTTATATATATATATATATATGGCTTTTTGAAGGGTGGGTGCTTTGTGTCATGAGACTGTAAAAGCCCACAGGAAAATGAGGGCGCCAACTAAGACCCTGCAAGAAACCACCTTTCCACACAGAAGGTTTGGTTTCCTGCTTGCCCCCTAATAATATACTGCTTGTGACCTATGGGATGTTGTGGAAGTGGAAGGGGGAAGCTGAGTGTCGAGGGCATAGGGCAAATGGCAGCGTGACGTTACCCACACGTGCTCTGTATTGAGAATGAGACGTTCTGTTGTCTGTTCCTATGACAAAGGTCAGCACGGTTTCCTCGTGACCTGAGAGCCACAGCAGTGTCTGCATTCCCTTCATTAGCTCACCACCCTTGTGAAGTCAGAGTTAGGTCTCAACGTGGGTGAGATAACAGGGGTACATGCTTGAGTGCAGTGATCACAGAGGCAACACATTTTTCCTTCTCCTCTGTCCCTCTTTTGTGATGTCTCCTGCCCCCAACAGCACAACCAAAGGCTCTGACATCATCATATGTTCTGAAAATGCTCATGGGACTCATGGAAACAGAACCTCTTCTAGAAAAATTTGGCAGAGCCATTATTCTGCGATTGCCAGACGCAGCGACAACAAAACTGACACCTCCCACGTCTGAGGGAAGTTTGCTGAGGGGTCAGGCTTAACTCCTAGGTTTGCACTGAGACGGCTGACTCTGCCATTGCCAACACCATCCAAACTCCTTCAGTATCTTCTTTTCAGATGAGGAGACTTAGAAAACAGGAAGAGTTTGCCACTGATCCCGTGTCTCAGTGTCCACACCAGCTCCAGGTCCTCATAGCCCCGCTTTGGACTGAATCCAGGTTCCCAGATGCCACATTTTGAGTCCATAACTGCCTGTGTTTTTAAGAATCGCCTACAATTTGTTTCTGCACCGGTTTCCCAATCTCTCTGCCCTGCCCCCTGATTATAAATGAGCTGCAGACAGAACTAGACCGATGGCTCCTGGAAGTGGAACCTGCACCCATCGTGTTCAGAGTTTCACCCCTTTCGTCCACAACTGCCAGCCGTGGCGAACGTGTAGCTCTGCTGGTTCCCTATCCTGGGCTTACATTTATAAAGGAGATGTCGGTCAGCAAGACGGAGTTTGGTGGCCACTTTCTCACTAGAAAGCCTCTCTCCTAACTGCCCATTCGTGTGTCCCAGAGACAATGTCCGACGTCCCTGCGTGCATGGCACGTGCCTTCCACTGCAAAGCTTACTAACGCCTGAGTCAGTGACATTCCCCCCAAAACAGCCTTGTATCAATTTTTCATGACATGACTACTGATTAGGAATAGCCAAGCTGTGTGGGAAATCATTTCCAAGAACGTCAGGATGTCTGCTCCATTAAAACACTATTTCCTGGACATACAGATGGCCAACAGGCACATGAAAAATGCTCAATGTCACTAATCACTAGAGAAATGCAAATAAAAACCATAACAAAATACCACCTCACACCTGTCAGAATGTCCATCATCAATAAATCAATAAACAACAAGTGCTGGCGAGGATGTGGAGAAAGGGAACCCTCGTGCACTGTTGGTGGGATTGCAGATTGGTGCAGCCACTGTGGAAATCAGTATGGAGGTATCTCAAAAACCTGAAACTGGAACTACCTTATGATCCAGCAATTCCACTCCTAGGTATCTATCCAGAAAAATCCAAAACTCCAATGCAAAAATCTTTATGCACTCCTATGTTTATTGCAGCACTATACACAATAGCCAAGACATGGAAATAACCAAAATGCCCATCGGTAGACGACTGGATTAAGAAACTGGGGTACATTTATACAATGGAGTATTACGCAGCCATAAAGAAGAAAGAAATCTTACCATTTGCAACCATATGGATGGACCTAGAGAACATTATGTTAAGTGAAATAAGTCAGACAGAGAAAGACAAATACCATATGATGTCATCTACATGTGAAATTTAAAGAACTGAATAAATGAACAAACTAATCAGAAACAGTCTTAGAGACACAGAGGAAAAACTGAGGGTTGCTAGATGGGAGGGGGAGTGGGGAGCAGGGGGAAGGTGAGGGGATTAGAAAGCACAGTCAGTAACCACAAGATGGCCACGGGGATACGAAAGTCAATTTGGGGAATGTAATCAATAATGTTGTAAAGATTTTGTAGGGTGTCCGATGGTCACTTGTCTCATTAGGGAGACCACCTCAGGGAAGATGTAGATGCCTGATCACTGCACTGTACACCTGAAGCTGAAGCTGAACAATAATGAATGTCAGCCATGATGTAGTATATATATATATATATATATATATATATATATATATATATATACATATATAGTCACAGGAGGTGGAGCACAGCATAGGGAATAGAGTCAGTGGAATTATACAAACTATATAAGATGTCAGAGGGGTAGTAGATTGGGGGAGGGGGGTTATCACCTTGTGAGGGGTGTAAATGTCTATAGCATTGTTTTGTACACATGAAACTAATAAAAAAATAATAAAGTAACAAAGAAGACTGAGTTAAAAAAATATAAAACACCCTATTTCTCAGGAAGCGTGTCAGATAGGCTTCTTGGTGCTGGAAGAAGTTTCTAGGACAGAGCCCATATAAAGTTGCATTTCTGAATATCATTTATAATTGTAGGAAGACCCGAAATTGAACTGAAGATATTAACTTACCTTCCTAGGTTCTCAACTGTAAAGGGAACAGAGACAATGGTCTCCAAAGGCACACAAAAGAAATGCATCTGGCTTGGTTGGCCCACTGGCACATTGCAAATTCTTCATTTCAATTAAAATTTATAATTAACAAATTTCAACTGTGCTTAACCACTAACGTATTCCTATGACCTCTAAATAAAGTAAGCCTTTAGTCAGAGGTAATGAACTTGAATATTAACAAGATTCTGATCAAAAGATATGGAAATTTATTTAAATTGAAATTATGTTGACATTATGTTAATGCAAAATGGAATCTCATCTAGTTTGAGGCTGTTTTAATCAGTATCTTAAAATGCACTTTAACATTTCACCACTCTAAATCCACACAAATAGAAATCCTAAACTTTAATTTGGTAACATTTTAAGTAATATTTTAATACATAATTTTTTTTTAACTGGTGGTCTTTGCCATTCACAGCACCCAGAACAAAGATTCACCGGGTTTAAGCCATGTGTTTTAATGTGTGACATTAATGCACGTTTGTAAGTTTCATCTATAATGTATCACCGTGACCCACCTCTGATCGAGGTATGGCATACCTTCCCATAGGCTGAACTTTCCCCCGGTACCTCGAGTCCATTTCTTACCTCATTCATTCACGCATTCATTCATTCATTCACCAATCACTAATGGCCATCACTTAAAGAATTCAGTCCTGGAAGTGGACAACTGGACAAAGCACCCTGCGGTTACAGTCTGAGGAGCAAGCCAGCCCCACGACGCCCTCCCCTGTGCGCTGCCCGCCCCATATGCAGGGTGGGCCGGGCCTTACTGGAGCCAAGTCTTATTGGACAGACAGACACCCTTACTCGCCACTGCTGAGGACACCTGCCTCCGGGTGTCTCAGAAGACTCACTCAGCCACTAGACCGGCACTCCGTAAACAGAGTCTTGATTGCATTTTCAAGTTACTACTTTGGGGTGATTTTTATTGCAAAAGCAAAACGTAAATTGTGTCATGGTATTAATATATTCCTCAGCTGTGTGAAGCTCACTGATACTCTATTTCAGACACAGAATGTGCTTTTTGAATCATTTTTTAAAACCACACGTTTCCCCCTCTGACCCGGCATTTACCTTCAGTACCATTTCTCTTGCCCGCCAGTTAAACTCACAATATTGGAGAAGACTCATCATCTCACATGGAGATTCCTTTTTAGTGGAGACCATATTCTTCCTGTGATAAACAGCCTTTCTTCCTGAGACGCTGTTAACAAGTGCTGCAAGAGAACACAGCCCCAGATTGCTGCGTGTTTATCGACAAAGCATGTCGTTTGGATTCAGGCTAAGCCACTTTAGATTTCCCATGTGTACTTGTCTGCCAGTCAATGCTGAGCGTCAGATGACTCACCAGGAGAAATGAAACACTCATCTCAGGGTTTCCTGTAAGGAGCAAACCAGGCTACGTGTCTAACGGCACCGACCAGTGCCCAGCGCATGACAGAGTCTCAGGAAATGAAACTGTCTTTCCTTAGTGTCTACGTTCCTGGCACATTTGTTCAGCATTGTTTTCTCTGAGTCCTGTTAGATGCACAGCTGACACCTTTGCCCTCGGTTTCCTCACCTATTACAATCAGTAAGAAAATGGATCGGATACATTCTACATTTCCTTCTATCTCAAATACTTTTTTAAAAACAGGGATGTGAAGAAGATTCACATTAGAGAAGGAATAGAATGAAAGTCCTAGAATAAGAGAGTCTGGATTTGAATATAAAACCCATCACCAACCGTGAGACTTTGGATCAGTGGCTGATTTCACAAAGCATCAAAGGATAACAACGTTCAGTATCTTATAAGTTTCTCTCGGAGACTTAATGGTATAATACTAGGAATCAGGGCTTTGCAATGAAAAATAATAATTATTGTAATGTTATGATAATCCTACAATTACTATCACTAACTATGTTACCATTTTCATTACTTTAGCACCTTACTTTAGACTGGAGAGGCTTGAAAAATAATTAAGTTTAGTAGAATGATTATCTAACATTTTGTGCATTTAAATTCCCCAGAACTCTGACCCAGAAAGGAAACCTGTGTTTTCTCCTATTTAATTCAGGGCAGAATTTACCTAAAATATACTTAACATTGTTATGTATTCCAGAAGAAATACTGAAAACCTGGAAGTTTCCAGACAGGGCACCAGCGCTGGGAAGTCTCCCCCGTGGAGGGTGCAGCCCAGTCAGGACCGGGTGCCCGAGTGTCAGCGGGATCGCGCGTGTCACAGGCCACTCCACAGCGGCTGTTCTAAGGCAGGGAGCGTCATTCTCATGGGGGGGGGGGCTGCTTCACTTGGCGGCAGGTAGGTGACCTCAGACGTGGCCCCTGACGCGGAAGGACACAGCGGAGGCCGGGGGCGGTGGGGCTGGCCGACCAGGGTCCGTTGTGACAGAAGGCGGTGGCCTCAGGCTCCCACAGACTCGTGGATGCACGGTCCCCATCAGCCCCAAGACAGAGCAAGTCCCTGCGTCAGAAACGCGCACGCCTCTGCTTGCACCCGCTTGGTAACCGTCCTGTTGGCTAAAACGACTCAAGTGGGTGCACCCAGAGCCAGTGTGGGGTGACTTCTCCGTCCCTGCAAGTCCCCTGACCTGACACCTCACAGCTGGGCCTCCAGGAGAAGACAGGAGAATGGGCTGAAACAGGCCCGTGAGCACAGAGGACACCTGGCAGCCCAGGACAGAGGTCGGAGGTCGTATGAGCTGCAGCAGCACCTTCCCTGGGTGCAGCGGTCCAGGGTCACCGGGCTGTCTGGTGGCAGCTGGAGCACAAGGACAGGAAAGCTCCCAAACGGGACAACAGTCGAGGGACAGGGCAGCTTGATGAGGACCCACGAGGCTCCTCTGAGTCGAGACTGAGATTTGATCAGGGGATTGAAGGCCAGGGATGGGGCCACCTGAGGGTCTGGGCTTCATTCTGGAGCCTGGTGTAAGAGGATCAGGGGATTGAAGGCCAGGGATGGGGCCACCTGAGGGTCTGGGCTTCATTCTGGAGCCTGGTGTAAGAGGCAAACTTGTGAAGTTAAAACTCTCACAGTAACTTGCTGAGGACACGCCCGATGGACTCCCGTGCGCCATAGCTGGCTGTGCGCCACAGACACAGCTACTAAGACCAAATGGAGTTGTCCTGACTTTGCCGGGCTCTTAGGGACCTAATTGGAGACGCTTCATGACCAACGACAAGCGAGACCTATAGTATTTCTTCCACCCAGGGAAGCACAGCCTCCCCTCCTTGGCAGCCCTAGGAGTTCAAATTTTCCCTCATGGACTAGTCAGTGGCTGTCTCCGCTGGGACCTCAGCTTAGATATGCAATGTTCTCGGAGCTCTGAGAGCCTAATCCGATTGGTCTGGTGGCTTCAGCAGGTGCTTAAGGTGCATGTGGGCCGTGCAGGGAGGTCCAGAGCATTTGGAGCTCTAACCACAGCCCAGAGTTAGTATTGATCTAAAAGGTAACTTTTATAACATAGATGCCTCTTAGGATCCAGCAAACGTTCTGTAGAGTCAGATAGCTCATGTACCGGCCAAGTACACATCCCTGTTACGAATCTCTACATTTAGACATATATTTCCAAAGATTATCATTTTACCTGACAGTCGAGTGTAGATGACTCATCTCTGAATGGATCACGGATGCCGAGCCTTCCCTTCCACCCATGAGCTGTCTCCTGCCCCACGTGAATAAGTGATTTCCAATTTTACAGCCCAAATATGACATTTACGTGAGTCTCACGCCCTGCCTCTGACTTCAGCAGACGAAAACTTTGGGAACAAGTCTATGGTACAAGCCGCAAGCATCGTGATCTTAAAGGTCGTTACCGCCCGTCTCAGCCTTCCTCCTCCCAGCTGAGGCGTCTCATTTGCAGTCTGTCATCACCCAGCCTCCCCACGCCCTTGACCCACACCAGGAAGGTTGAGCTTCACTTTCTAAACCAGGACCTGAAGGAACTCGATAAGAGACAGCGGAGGCAGGATCATAAATCACTGTCATGCACGAAAGACCGAGGGAAGGTTCAGGAAATGCAGCATTGGAATGTGAGACCGTTTCTCCTTTCTGTTTTCTTTCTTTGTTCAAAATTTGAAAAACATAGGTTAAGAGAATTAAGTTAAAAAAATCTTGAGTCATTAAAGAAGGTTATGATGAAAATTTGTGTTAGAAAAGATAGGTTTTCAAAATCGTACCGATTTTTTTTTTATAATGTATTCATGAACTTGGGGTTTGGTTATTTCTCTTCAGGCATAACAGACTCACACAGACTTGAAAATCTGGAATTTTCTTATGTTCCGTCACATCCCTCATATCGCTCCCTCTCTCTGCCTCCCAGCTGCCAAAAAGCATGTCGTCAGCCATCAGACTGCGTCTAGCGTCCGTGTGACGTGCCTTGTACCTGGTTAGGATGCGAGGGAGAAACTCGGACAGGTTCCCTCTCCTACGTGTTGTGCGTGAAGTAAAGAAAGGGTTCGAGAGTCTGTGCAAGCAGGCTGGGATGCGACGCGGCTGGGGAGAAAGAAAGGAGGGAGTGAGAGTGTGCGTGTGTGTGTCAGAGAAAGCGCACAGCGGACAGTAGAAGAGATAAAAAAGCAGGCGACATCTGCACGTTGGTAGCTTTCTGCTCTCGCTTGTAAGTGCAGGCAGTTTTACCAGAGGAGGCGTTCCCACAGGGTGCAGGTCCAGGAGTTTTTGTCTCTTTGCAGATGAATGCCGCCTGCCCTTTCTCCATCATACTTGCGGGGAAAGCTCTAAAACAGCCCTTCCAGCATCTGCTTGTATCCTGACTGCACAGCTTAGGTTTGGGGTTAATTCTGAACCCGCGGGATGGGACTTGAACACTTCAACCGTGCAGGGTGTGCTCAACCGTGGTTCATTGCACTATTTTAGGAATACAAGTAGATTATATTGATAAATATTGTGAACTTATATCCGGTAAATAAATGGAAACTGAAAATAGACTTAAACTGCCACGTGATTACCTCAGACTCTGCAAAACACCTTCTCTTAAGTGGAGGAAAATACTCCTGAGGCCTAAAGTGGGGAGAGACTTCTGAAATAAGATTTTAAAAGGACAGGTTCATAAGGCTAAAAGTGGATGAATCTGACCACGTCATAAGTAAGGATATCTATTGAACAAAAAATTCCAGAGGCAGATTTGACAGATTATGGCAGAAAAAGCCATTGGCAGTGTCTAAAATGAACAAGGTATTCACACGTAGACTATAAAAAGATCCTGGGTCATCAGAAAGAAAGGCAGTCCTACAGGAAATGCGCCCAGTAGGTGAGTGACAGCTCAGGCACAGGGCCGGCTGGTGGCTGAGGAACTACCAGACTTGCTCCTTCTCATCAGAGATGCACAGCGTAGAACTGGAGAAATGCAGCCAGCAAGCGAAACACCACGCAGCTGACCTCATAGTGTGATAAACACGGGAAACACGAGTGACACTTAGTACTCTCGGGGCTGTGGGCAGGTGGGGTCCCTAAGAGGGAAGTGAGGACCCAACGGACTGAAACCACAGCTGGTCTCCCGAGGCCCAGCGTTCGCTCAGGGACGTCCCCGCGCGTCTGTGGCACGGGTGCTTCGGGAGCTGCGAGACCTGGGCCTCTGTCACTAGAGCCATGGAGCAACCAGTGCTGGGCCGCGATCGTGACTACTTGGCAGCAGGAACAAGCAGAAACCTGATAGTCACAGAGCAATGTGAACCTCAAAAACGTCGCCGCAGACGTCGCCACATGCTAACAGCAGGTAACAGAAGCGATTTATAAAACACCGACACTTAAACACGTATCTAAAGCCACGCTTCCTCTTCCCGCAGCACTGCATATATTACAGGACGTGTTCCCATGTAAATATGTCAGAGTGGGTCCCTCTAGGGAAGGAGATGGGAGTGGGGTGCAGGGAAGAAGGAGGAAAACCGATACTGTGAATCTAATAAAGCGAAACAGAAGAGGCGTCTTTCATGGGCCTGTGACAGAATGTGCTGCAAACAGAGGGACTTGGTGAGAGCAATGGTCTCTGCAGGACCAACCACGTAACTGAGCTCGCGGAGTATTTTCCTTACTAATTGCCCAAACCTGGATAAATAAATAAATCATGAACAGATCAATTACACAGTTTATCTTTAAGCGTATTAGAGATTGTACGGGACTTAAGGAAAGAAACGAGGTGGCGTTTTCTTACGCTCTCCTTGAACCCTGCTTTGTTTTCATCCTGGGACTGAACTTTCTCATTAACATTCCACAGCTGATGCCGAAACAAGGTTTTAAATCACAGTCCATTTACGAAGGGGTAGATCAGCAAATGTCATTGCTGACAAAGCGTGAATGGCAAGTGGCCCACACTTAGGTGCCCAGTACACCTGAGTTAGAACTAGAGGAAGAAGGGTGCATCGTATCACACCACCCGAGCGAGTGCCGACACCTGTGTGATTTCCACCTGACCTGTCGGAGCATATGCTCCCCATTTCCCTTTGCAACTAAGACAGTGAAAGTTCACGCATTCACTAGGGCTGCAATCAATATTTATTGTTCTCCTATTTTGTTTCTAAACCTTCCAAGGATTCACTACAATGAGGTTTTAAGTAGCTGCCTGAGGCAATATGGATTTGTCATAAATAAAGTAGTTACTGTACACAGACGCGCTGGGCGGCCGTTCGCCCGCCTTACCCTGGACTGAGTCTCTGCCATTACATTTTGCGGCAACTTGCGGGATTGTTGTGATTGTGTGTTTTCTGTCTCTGGTATTTAAGAGTTCATATTTTTTGAATTAGTTATTTACCCCGTTTCCCCCTCCAAGCCATTCTAATACAGTATCGATACTAGATTACGCTTTACTATTGCCTTAAATACCTACTTTCCAATGAAAGGATCAGAGTTTTTGCCTAAACAGGATTTCAACATGGTCAAGATACACCTGAAATCTTTGGCTGGTTCCTTACTTCATTTTGCTTGTTCACTTGAGTATGTAAGAGGGTCAGTTAGTGAGAAATTCCCTAGGTCCATACTTTCCATCCTCCTAAACTCCACTGGCGGCCTCTTCCTACTCCGTGCAGCTTTCTCATGGGGCCGCCCTCTTGGAAACTGTCAAAGTGCATCACTGCCCAGGGCACACAGCCCAGAGCCGCCTGGCCCTGAGGTCACATCAGCGTGTCTGCTTTGTTGGGACAGGACGTCGAAGGGGACCTTCCCTGTGCTAAGCTCTGGCTGCTCCAACAGGAGCTGTGGTTTGGAGTATCCCACTAACAGCCGCAAAAATGTGGTGACTTTTATATTAACCTTAGAACTTGGAAGGCACTTGAGCGATCTGGATCGAGACTCACTTCTACTTTCAAATTATCGTTTAGATTGATTGAAGGTATCCAGGGCCGTTGTCAGTTTGATACAGATCCCCAGTAGATTTAAATTTAGAAGGCAACGTCTTTTGATTCCGTTGAGAAGAAAATGACAAGGTGACTAATGCCATCATAACTGTTTCCTATTGTCCTCGGAGTTATACCTAAGGCAGTAGAACAGGAAATACGTGTACAAATTAAGACCTTTGGTAACAGGAAAACAGGCATCTTTACTTGAGGCTGTTGCGATGTCCTGAACGGAACCCTGGAACAGAGTAAAATGAAGCGCCATTGGAAGACACCGGAGCACACGCGGACTGAACCCCCCCCCCCACTAGGTTGGTGCAAAATTAATTGTGGTTTTTGCAGTTAACCTTTTAAACCTCAATTACTTTTGCACCAACCTAATGTATACCAACAGTGGTCCATTTGGAAATCTGATGGAAAGAAGACTTCTTTCGTGAGAGTAATGAAACTACTGAGAAGTCACTTCTGAAGCATTAAGGAGAGAGAGGTGATGGAGTAACCCCTGGGCAGATAGCACTGCCCAGTGAGCACAGGACCGTCAGGGGTCAGTTCTCTCCCCTGTGAGGTCCAAATGTTGTGTTTTGGATTCAAATTTAATCAACCACCTTTTAGGGATTTTGAAATGATGGTTGGATCCCATGTCAAGGCAGCTGGCTTATCAGTACCCGGGGCATGCTGTGTGCTCACAGCAAGGAGCAGGAAAGGCCGGGTACGAAGGGACAGTTAGCTAAATGGTCTTAATTGAAGCAGCTGACGATGCTTGTTCTCAGTTAGGGTTAAGGGAGCACTTAAAATGTCTTGGCATAGGTACATTTTATTTCCCTCATGAGTATACGTTCTGTGATCTCATTAACACCTTGAAATCGCAGTTCTGCGCCCCTTACAGTGTCACCATATTTCATCTGACTTATCTTGATGAGAGGACTGTATCATCCTGTGGTTATCAGTGAGGAAATTTAGGAGCAGAGAAGTTAAAAGGACTGTTTCCGGTGACAGTCTGCTGGTGACTGTTCGGTTCCCAGCCCAGGGCTCATTCGATCGCCCATGTGACATCTTCACGCTCGGGCTGTAGCAGGTGCGGTGGGTGACGTTCTCGGGAGGAGCACCGGGAAACGGGCCCCAAGCCTCTAGTCGCCTTCGCTCTGAGTCTGACCTCTCAGGCAGAGCCATGGAGTCTCAGCGCCATCCCTGCTGTCTCCGCAGACTCTGTGCTGATGTCTCCTCCTCTCCCTCCACCTCTGCCGGCTTCTTCTTCCCCACAGCTGCTGCTGCTGTTGGGCCTGTGTCTCGGGGTCCTTGCTGCTGCTTCCCGTGTCCCCTCAGCCCTTTCCCGAGCCAGTGAGCTTATCCGAGGACCTCCCTGGAGACCAGACCTCACCACCTTCCCCTGACGGCACCTCCTCACTGGCCCCGCATGACAGCTGTGTTAACCTTGATTTCCCTTATGTCCAGATGGAAAGCTGGAGTCCCAGAAAGCCCGACCATCCTGCTCACCGACCTTAAGACAGAAAGCGGCTGAATGAGTCCTGAATCTTTAAAGCCAATTTAACTTAGACAATAGTATTCCAGAGCACACGGACCATCTCACATAATTTCTCTCTCCCTCCTCCTTCCCGTTCCTCCCTCTCCCCTCTGTGGACTCCTTGCAGGCAGAAATAATTATGTCTTACTCATCTTTGCATCCTAAATTCCAGCAAAGCGTCTGCACATAGCAGATGTCCTCTAAAAGTCTGGATAGTGAATGACCAGAATAATTCCAGGACCGATATTTTTAGGTCTGCAATGAAATAGTACAATTGCAAAAATACTAATTTACTTCTTTTATTCCCTGCTCACTGCTCCCATTATTTTGTCCAGCTTCTTCCAAGGAGACACAGAATAGTTTCCTTTCTAGAGTAAAACGAAGCAGCTGGGACACGGGCTGCTCTGAGGTGCAGCCTGTAAGGGTCACGGTCCACCCCCTAGCCGCAGCTGGCCCGTGAGCGTCCTGTGAGGCTGGGTTCCCTGTGACACGGCTATGTACCAGGCGGCCACTCACGCCGTACCCAGAGAGACGAACTGCGCGAGGCCCCCACCGAGAGGACAGCGCCCGGCTCCAGGCTCCCTCGTGGTTCCAACCGCGTTGAGTCTGGGGCGCTTTGGAGACAAAACAGAGTGCAGCACATGTGCCTTCTGGCCTTCGACCTTGTCCGGTCACACCAGGATGACCTTGCTTGTGCCACTTACCTCCTCTCCTCACACACGTCCTGTCCTAAAGCGCTGACTCCTCTGCAAATCCTGGGATCCTGCAGCAATGTTCTGCAAGTCCAGTGCAGCTGGGTAACGTCTCCACTTTTCCAAAAGTGTCTCCTAACTATGATCCGTCAGCAACCTGTCCCTTAGGCTCACCTGTCCCACGTCTGGAACCCGTCGCGCTGGGTTCCTTAGCACCACTTAAATGCAGTGGCAATATCACTCCATAGGTAAAACATAAACCATGGACGTTTCCACCAGCTGCAGTCAGGTTTGAAGTGATGTTTTTTTGAAAAATGCGAGTGTGTGGCTTTACTTTTTTACATCCCGTTCAGTACACAGTCTCCTTTGGCAAGTGTTTTCATTTACTAACAAAACACTAAACAGGAAATCACAGTATCTACCAGTGAGAAGGAGGAGGTGTGAGATGAATTCAGCAGGATTTCTCCTTACGAATCTTGATGTTAGCTCTAATGCAGCTTGATTTTCACCTGTTGACCAGGACGTGATAATGAAAGTGTTAAGCATAACGTATCTAATTCTAATGTTGTCGTGTCAATTGCTCAAGCTCCCGACACACGTACCTTTTATTTTTGAGCAGACTAAGTGCATCCCAGTGTATGGAAATCACTCCATTTTATCTCATTTATAAACTTTTGTAGATGCCTCCTTCCTCTCCGCGGCTGTCTCCCCTGCTGCTGAAGCTCTGACCTGTCCAAAGCCCAGTCCGGGGGGTACCACATGGTCTCGCGTGTCTCCTGACTTCTACAAGACTCTGGTTTGTCAATTTTATCTGTTCAGAAAAAAAAACTCTTAATTTTGTTGATTTCTCCCCTTTATTTTCTATTTTTTATTTCTGTTCTAATCTTTGTTATTTCCTTCTTTTTGCTAACTTGGGATTTAGTTTGTTCTTTTTCTTCCTTTTTGAGGTGTAAAGTTAGCTTTATTTGATACTTTTCTTATCTGTAATGTGGGTGTTTATCAATATAAACATCCGTTAGTATTGCTTTTGCTGCATCCCATAGATTTTCTATGTTTATTGTTTGTCTTGAGTTTTTTTCTGTTTTCCCTTTGATTTCTTCTTTGACCCATTGATGGTTCAGGGGTGTGTTGTTTAATTTCCAGTTTTCATTCTGTTACGTTGATTTCTAGTTTAATACTATTATATTCAGAAAAGATACTTGATTAAGCTGTTTCTTCTTTCCTGTTTCATACATTTTTGTTTTTATGTCACTTATTGGGCTGACTAGGATTTCCTGATTTTATATGGAATGTTCTTAATGTTTCCCCACTGAATGTGATTTTTCAAATTCCTCCTCAGGTCAAATAAGTTCTTATCTATTTCTGATTTGCTAAGAATTTTATCATAAATGCTGCTTTGCTTTTTAAAAATTATTTTCTTCACTAATTAGGATAATCATATGGGTCACTTTCCCCTTTGTTATATGCATATCTAATTTTGAAAAAAAGACCCTTTTTTTGAAGTAAATCCAATATGTCATGGTATTTTAATTTTTTATAATGTACTACTTGATTTGATTTTTAATAATTTGCTCAGCACATATTATCCATGTTTAGTAAATTTGGATTTTGATTTTCCTTTGAATTACTAACCTTTTCTGGTTTCAGTTTAAAGATAATAACAACATCATAAAATAAGATTATAGCATTCTTTCTTTTTCTTTTCTCTGGAGATACTTAGGGAACTTTGATATTATTTGACCCATGAATATTTTCCAGAAGAGCAATGAAAATTATTTTCTTCTGTTGTTTTATTTGATGTGGAGGGATGTGTTTTTTTAAAAATCTACTTATTTCATTTCTTTCTTTGTGATAGGACCATTGAGTTCTCCAATTTTTCTTGAGTTAGTTTATTTTAATACATTTTGAGAAACTTATCGTTTTCACTTCAGTTTTTCCATGTCTGTTTCTATACATTTTCCCCCCTAGTAATCCTTATACCCGGTAGCTTGACTGTTTATTTTTAGCGATTTTGTTGTTGTTCGATTTTTTTTTTGGTGAAGTTATGTTAGTCGTTGTGAACTTTGTAGACGTTCTCTGAAGGTTGTCTAAGGGTGTTTTCCCAGAGATGTTTTACCTTCTGACTCCCGCCCCGAGCAAATGTAAAGCTGGGGCAGTTGCAGAGGGAAATATAATACTTGGCGGGAACTCTCCTTAGAGACCCACGTAAACACCTGCCAGCACACAGATCTCAGGGGTACACCCCCAGCTCTAGCATCAAGTCAAAATTCTTGTTGGTTTATTTACTGGCATTTTATGGCTTCTGAAGGATTTCTTTGGTTTCCAATAAATCCAGACATGAACTCAAATATATCTGGAATTATCTGGTATCGAGAGGAGCCACAGATGGTGGGGGTGGGGTGACTGGAAACCAGAACCCAGGGTGACTGCCTCCTAAAGCCTCTGTGGAGGGAGGCCAACATGACGTCATGGCGCTCAGTGAATGTCACCTCGGCAGGAGGATGACCCAGCACACCCACATCCAGCGCTGGCTCAGCTCTGGTGATAGCGTCAGAAATGAAGGCGCTTTCTCCTGGGTCTTTAGTTCTCTCACTCTTTATTTTGCTGCATCCCGTAATGGGTCTGTTTACAAAAAAGTGCAAGGATTCCTTTGACATTTTCCCCATAATACTTTGTTTCGTGTTATCTCCACTGTTGTTATAATTAGTCTGGAGTGTATAAAATGTGACAGCATTATCTGGGAGAGCAGAAGGAGTACATTAAAAAACAACAACTTTATGTATTCATTCTAAATCTTGCTAACAGCTATCACATTTCTCCAGGGAAAGTCAAGCTCTTTTATGAGACGCACTGCACATTGGCTTCTGATATGGCTAAAAAGAACATAAAATCTACACGTCACTATCTCACCTTGATTGAGACGTGTGAAGGGGTTATAGCTCTAACTCTGCGTAGACAGCTTTATTTTGACATTTAGTAGCTTAAGAACATTTCACAACGTGCGTCATGATTCACACACGGGGTGAATCCTGAGGGAGGTGCAATAATAATCCTGCAAATGGTACGAAATCCTTTCCTGAAAAGCACAAATCACTTAGCTGTTGACTCAACATTATTAACAAAATTCTCTCAAGCAATTATTTGTTTGAGATGGTTGATTTTATGTATCAACTTGAATGGCCCACTTGTTACTCAGATGTTTGGCCGTGTGTTAGTCTGGGTGTCTGTGAGGCTGCTTTTGGATGAGAGTAACATGAAATCGGCAGGCTGAATGAAGATGACCCTCCAAGGCGTGGTGGGCCTCGTCTAATCAGTTAAAGGCCTGCACAGCACGTAAGGCTGACCTTCCCCCTCCTTCCTGACAGCCTCTGAACTTCCTGGCTCTACAGCCGCCTGCTGACCTTTGAACTCAACTTGGAACATTTGCTCTGAAAATTTTGGACTTGTCAGTCTCTGTAATCACGCATGTGCCAATATCCTATAATACCTCTCCATAGATCTATATTGATTTCTCAACAGAAATCCACTACAATTCTTCGTCTTGTCCCTCTATACATGAATGCATAAAAAATCTACATGAACAGATTTTATGTGTCGATAAACTGCTGTTTCTAGGTCTTGTGCATTAGAAACCTCAAAAACTTAAGGAATGTGCTGATCCAATGATGAATGACTCCTGGGTGATCAGAATTTAAAGTTTTCTTAAATAATCATGTATGACTGAAAACACAGATATTTTCTTCACTGGAAAAAATGTTTTAAAAATATATGAACTATGTAAAACAGAAGAAATTTGTAGGATAGGACAATCGGAATGTAATAGTTTATAGCCACTTTTTTTCTTTACATAACCCCAGAATATCACTTTTTATGTCTATTCTTAATTCCTCGAAAGTAAGTCACTCTTTATGGGTTGAAATAAGTGGACAACAGATACTCAAATCTCAGCACTATCACCATTCCGGAGGCTGAAATTGTGGACGTTGTGATTCACCTCTGGTAGATGGACTGGTTTTCCTTTTCCCAATCCTTTCCAGTTGAATATGAAAAAGCAGACAGATTCATATCATGTGAATATGAGAGACAAACACTGGATTTCTCTGGCGGTTTCGTGTTATTAGGTTACTGTTTCTTTCTTCCCTTTTTCTTTTGCTCTTGTTCTGTCCTCGTTGGTTTTAATGGAGAATTTTATAGAATTCATTTTCCTGCCGTTTTAGCATATTAATTACACTTCTTTTAAAAACTGTAGTGCATTGCCTGCGATTCTGCAACATACATTTACAACGCACCTGAGTTCACTCTGAGATGACATATGGCGTCACACACAGCTATGGGAGCTGCCAGTGGAGAAGCCCCAATCCCACCGCTGCTAATGTCGCTTTTATCCATTTCACTTGCACATTTTAATCACCCAGTGCTGTTATTATTACTTGAACAGTTATCTCCTAGATCAGTTCAGAACAGCAGGATTGTACTTGCCCGTCTTTTGTTTCTTCTCGGACGTGCTCCGTTCTCTCTGTAGGTCTGAGTTTCTGACTTGTATTGTTTACCTCCCCCCTCAAGAACTTTGAACATTTCTTTCAAGTCAGGTCTGTTGGCAATGAACGTCCTCAGGTTTTATGTAAGAAAGTCCTTACTTTTCCTTACTTCCGAAGGATGATTTCACTGGATACAGAATTGTAGGTTGCTTTCTTCACCATTTTAATTATTGCACTGCACTCACTTCTCGCCTGCATGATTTCTGATGAGAAACCCACTAAAATTCTTACCGCTACACATAAAGTGATTGTTTTTCTCTAGCTTCTTTCAAGATTTTTTTCTGCCTTGGTTTTCTGCAGTTTGAGTATTATGTACGTAGATGTACATTTTTTTGGTATGTATCTTTGTGTTCTCTGGGTTTTGGGGGTTTGTGGTCGGTGTGTGTCATTGACATTGAAAAACTCCTGGCCATTGTTACTTCAAATGTTTTTCTACTGTCTTCTCCATCCTTCTCATCGTGGCATTTCAATTATGCCTGTTACACCTTTTGAGGTTATACCTCAGTTCTTTGATAGTCTGTTGTTCTTTACATTCTGCTTTCTCTTCGCTTTTCAATTTGAGATGTTTCTACGAGCTCATTGATGTGTTCCCGAGCTGTGTCCAGTCGCTGATGAGCCCAGCAGAGCCATTCTCCATTTCTGTCAGTGTTTGTGATTTGTAGCATTTCCTTTTGTTCTTAGAGTTTCCATCTCTGCTTATATTGCTCATCTGTTCTGACATGTTGCTGCTGTTTCCATCAGAGCCCTTAAAATTTGGGTCATGATTATTAAAATTCCGTCTGATAATTCTGTATCTGTGTCTCATTCGGATGCTTCCTTTGTCTCTCCAGACTGTTTTGCTTGCCTTTTAGCAGGCCTTGTGATTTGCTGTTGAAAGTCAGGTACATGTAAGAGGCAAAAGGAAAGGTGGCAAGTGGGCTGTAGAGAGAAGCCCCGTGTTAAGCTGACCAGGAGTTGTCTAACGTCTGCTGCAGCGTCAGGCATCCATTTCCTCCAGTGTCCTTATTTTCCCCTATTGTTTTGGAGTTTCCCTAAAAAGCTGCTTCTTAATTGGGATCTGTGCCTTGGAGCTCCAGCACCGTAACATTGTTATCCTGGAGCCCCCACGCCCCCCGAAAGGAGATGGGGCTCTCTATCCTGTGATTAATCTCAGGCCTGTCACGGCCTGGGGTCTGACTGCGACCTGCAGCAGTTTCTCAGCTTTCATTCCTCCCTCAGGGGCGACGGGAGTTGGGTAACTCTCCCTCCCGGTTTGGGTGAGATGATGCCAAGCTTTTTCCCTGAGCAGGCCTTTATTTTGGAGAACATTCTGAGATCATTTCTAAAAAATGACTTTCCCCTTCTCTCTGCCAAGACCGGAGGGTATCTGTTAATTTTCCATGTTGAGAGCCGGTGGGCAGTCCTGGAATTCGAACCCACAAAAGCCTGGGGGTCCCACTGACACTGCAGCCCCAGATTTCTCCATCTTGAGCTGATTCACTCTGCCTCAAGCAGGTCATCTCGGTTTAATTCAAGCCCCTACCAGTCCCATACCTGGTCCTCCAGGGAAGCTGCTACCTGGGGCGCCATACCCACCGGTCTCTACAGCTCCACGGTGAGGCTCTCTGAGGGGCCCAGCGAAGTCCCTGCTCTTCAGTTTGTCTGGTTGTTTCCTGAGGATGCAACTGAGGGCTTCCCGCCTTTCTCTGCGGCAGCGCTGAGACCGGGAGTCAGTCACTAGCTGCATTTCTGAATTCTTGGTTTGTGTGTGTCTTTTAGGCAGCTGAATTTTGCCATCAGGTGTGTCGAGTTCTTTTGTTTGTTTGTTTTTTTCTTTTTTCAAGTAGGATTTATTATTAGTATGACCGTAAAATTTATTATCCAAATCAGGACACGTTTAAAAATGGAAAAGGGAACTCTTGACACTAATATAGAACCAGAGGCATAAGTGGGTTGTGACCTAGGGTTGCCCCATATTTTACCTGAGTTCTTGCATATTTGAGATGAGCTGTCTGTTATTTTTTTATGTATAAATGATTTTCTTGATCACATTCCATGACACTCAGAAATTTTTGTGCAAAGTTTGATTTTAGTTTTGACATTGAATTTTGGACTCTGAAAAGTCTGAGTTTGGACTGATGTTTCCTCTGAGTAGGTGACTTCTTTTTCCACAGGATTCTTTCATTATAGTTGAGCTTTAGTAACTATATCAAGATATGTTTAAGTAATGAGTTGGGTTTTGCATCAGTTTTCCCTAGGACACAGCTCGTTGTATTCTGTAGTATCAGTTATTTATTCACATATGTGTGTTTACAGGTGTGAGGTGGGATCTCACTGTGGTTTTGGTTTGCATTTCCCTGGTGATTAGTGAGGTTGAGCATCTTTTCATGACCCTTGGCCATCTGTATGTCCTCTTTGAAGAAATGTCTATTCAGGTCCTCTGCCCATTTTGTAATTGGGTTGTTTTTTGATACTGAGTTGTATAAATTGTTTTTATAGTTGTATATTAACCCTTTATCAGATATATCATTAGCAAATATTATCTTTCATTCAATAAGCTACCTTTTCATTTTGTTGATGGTCTCCTTCACTGTACAAAAGCTTTTTAGTTTGTAGTCCCATTTGTTTGTTTTTGTTTGGTTTGGGTTTTTTTGTTTGTTTGTTTGTTTCCCTTGCCCAACAGACATATCCAAAAACATATTTCTAAGACTGATGACAAAGAGTTTACTGCCTATATTTTCTTCTGGGAGTCTTATGGTTTCAGATCTTGCATTTGGGTCTTTAATCTATTTGGAGTTAATTATTGTATACGGTGTAAGAAGGTGGTCCAATTTCATTATTTTGCATGGATCATTCTAGTTTTCCCAACACCCTTTATTGAAGAGACTGTCTTTATCCCACTGTACATTTTTACCTCCTTTGTCATAGAGGAATTGACCAATAAGTGTGGGTTTACTTCTGGGCTGTCTGTTCTGTCCCATGGACCCATGTGTCCGATTTTATGCCTGCACCATGCTGTTCTGACCATGATAGCTTTGTACTATTTCTCTTTAAATGGGACAGACACATCCATGCCAACACTTTGTAGAGAATTGAGAGGGGTATGAAGGGAGAGGCGTGAGCTGGAAGCTTTAGTTTGCAGCCTTTTTCTGACAACAAACCCAGGAATCTGATACCCACATTTTCCGGAGTCAGCCCCGTTTGGGCAGCAAGAGGGTGTGGCTCAGGGTGAGTCCTGCGCAGCCTGCAGACATGGAATGGTTTGTCCACGCAGATTAGCACGGTACCTGTTTCCTTCACTTCCTGCGGTCCTGAGTGGGGGCCACGGAAGAATATTCCTGCCTGGGGGGGGCTTCTTCCCTCATGCAGGTGTACGTTTGCTCTAAATGCACATTTGATGAGTCTTTCAAGACTGTTTATAAAAATTCACGCCCTGCCTGAGGCCAAGGAGTCCTGTGCATGAGTCCACGCAAATATCTGGACTTGGACGTAATTTTCATTTTCTTGGTTGGATAGTGTTTTTTGATTGTGATTTGCAGTTGAGATCATGTTCGCCTCTATTTTCCTTTTATTTGATGACCGGTGATTGTTAAGGGAGGGGATTAAAATAAAAATTCCTCCGCCACTCTCGTGGCGTCAAGGGGAGCGGGAGCAAGGACTCTGCACATCCCACAATACGGCCCCGTCCACACCCCGAATCAACACGCGATTCGGCAACGACTGGGAGCTCTGCCGTCTCTCAGCTTCCCTGCCCCCACCAGGCTGCCCTGCCCTCTGTTCCAAGGCACTAGCTTCTTGTTCCAAGAGGCCCTTACGTGCCCTTCAGAGGACCACGGCATTTGTGAGCTTATAATACACAATATACCTAATCAATACTCTATGCATATTTCTCGAAAGTACAAAGAATACGTCTGGGGTACTTGCATGGGTAAAAGAAATAAGACACAAGAATATCCGTGTACGCCGGCGCCTACTGTCATTCACGCTGCATCTCGTACTGACTACACTTGGACAGCGTTTCATAGCAGCACGTTACTTTTATCTAGTCTGGACTGGCCCATTGCACCGTCATCCCTGAACCCCTGCTGGATCGGCGTGCATTTAGCTCATCTTAAATAGTCCGGTATCACCCACCTGGCTCTTTTGGCTTCTCTTGATTAGCAGTAATCTTGCAATCAGGTACGTCTGCAGGATAATGTTTACAACCTCGCCACAGAGTTGTCAAACTTGTTGTTTTCAAAACCTTATCTGTAAATACCTAAGTACAAAAAACGATTTTAGAACTTTGCAATTTGTGAATTGTGGGGCAAATACTTTAGGGGTTGGGGGCGGAAACAGAGAGAAGAAATGACCCACTGAAGTAGCCCTAGTCACACTTAGCTGTGAAAATGAAAGATGCGTCTAATTCTAAAGACCCTAAAAACATGCATAATGGCTGCTTTAAACCCCATCAAAGAAGTTGCCACTGTCAAGACACTGGAGTCACAGCTGACTGTCATTTGCAACAAACTCAGAAATGCCATGAATAATTAGGATGCAACCAGGGAGTAACTTAAATTCATTTAAAAAGTGAAAAAAGAAAAAGAAAAAGCAGCTCTGGGCTTTCTGGGGCGCTATCTGAGATGACAGGCAGTCACTCAAGCTTCCACAAACGCCAGGCAAGCAGCAGACAGTCCCATCAGAAGACTCACTCTAACAACGACTCATTTTTTAAAGCTGTTCTCACGTATGACAGTCACAGACCGTGGGAGTTGGCGTCGCCTGCCAGTTTAATTGATGGAAACTGCTCCCCTGCAAAGAGCGAATGTAAAATAGTTGAGGAAAACTAGCAGATGCCACTCCTTTTTGACCACATTTCAAGGGCAGGTAACAGTGTTTTAGGTCAGGAAATCACACCCTTTCAGCACTTCTTTTCCTAGCGGCTGGGATTTGAGGTAAAAGTTAAGCTGGATAATTCTTACGTGCAGCCGCCCCCAGTATGGGACGCGGCCCTGAGTGGTCACGCAGCACGTTGCCCGTGAAGAAGCAAATGTCCCAAACGCGGGGGTGGGGGGGGTGCCTCTGGGTCCCGGCGGACTGGAAGCCAGACTGTCCCGCAGAGCTTTTAAGGAACAAATACACCGGTCCAGCTGCCCACCAGAGCCCAGCCCCCTAGACGGTCCCGGTGGCAGCGCAGGCGGCACGCAAGCTCCTTTCCGGGAGGTAACGGTGAGGCATCATCTCACCATCACGTGGGCGACCTCGGTGGTGAGGCAGATGGAGTCACAGGCGGCGCCGCGCCTGCAGCCGGGCCGAAGCTCCAGGACAGGAGAGAAGCCTGTGTCGGGGGTGTGGGCTGCGTGTCAGCTGCCGTCTGAGCCGCGCCATGGGGGGGGGGACCTGCCAACAGTCTGTCCAACTGTCCCAGTCCCCTGGGACCCAGCCTCCGCGGCGTTCCGTGGGCGGCGGACACACGTGGGAGACACCAGCCACCGCAGCGTGATGGAGGGGACGGCGGGTGGGCGTGAAGGCCAAGGGCGGCGGGGGCGGGGGGGTGGGGGGGCGGGGGGGCGGGGGTGCGGGGGGCGGGGGGCGGGGGGGTGGGGGTGGGGGATGGGGGGGTGGGGGGGGGTGGACACCGAGGGCGGGCGCGTGAAGACGCCCCAGCAGCCTCTGTCTCAGGAAGGCGCCCCAGGTGCTGTCAGACCAGACGCCTGCCCCCCAGGCGGAGGCTGTGAGACCAGCAAACACGCGGCCTTCACAGGACGTCTGGACTGGGTCGCCCGGCCTCTGAGCGGGGCGGGGAGGCCCAGCCCGCACCGCCCGCACCGCCCGCACCGCCCGCACCGCCCGCACCGCCCGCACCGCCCGCACCGCCCGCACCGCCCGCACCGCCCGCACCACCCGCATCCTGGAGACTACAAGTCTGAAGCCCCTGCCCACCCTCCCAGCCCCTCCCCCCAGTGACACAGGTCTGAGCTCCTGCCAGGCTCAGACACCTTCTCGAGATGGGCACTGTCGTGGTTGCGTGTGCATTTCAGAGCAGTCATGGTGGGCGTCAGATGTGAACTTTACTGTCCAGGCCAAGACTGAGAAACCGCGATCCCAGTGGCGCTGGAATGAGGGTGGGTGCCACCTCTGTCCTCCTGTCTTTGGGACTGAAGCAGAGAGATTTTCCTTGGAAGGCGAGCTCTGTGATGCGTTCTGGGACTCAGTCCAGGAAGCTCAGTGTGGAGTCTTCATCCGCAGCTATTCCAAAGTGTTTATAAGAATCTAATTATCTCTATTAAATCTTTGCTCTTCTATTGGGATGAGTGGTTGCTAATATTCATAAACAAACTCTGCTAGCGCTCCTTAGGTTACCAGCCACTGCCGGAAATGATGTGTCCTGACTCTCCACACCAGTCTCTTGCTGCTCTGTGTCAAGTAAATAATTGTATTCAGTTTCATTTCTAACCCTTTTTAAGAAACTGGTAAGCATGATACCTACGTTACATCTTTCGAACAATCAAATCCTCTAATCAACAGGAACCATGACACATTTTCCATCAGGTACAACATTCTACCTCGTAAACATCTTACAGATGTCTTCAACAAGGCCCCCAGGAGAGAAGCATCTGTGGGGAAGCGAGTTTGCAAAGGCTTGCTAGCAGGTGGCCCCCGGAACGTTTGCAGGAACATTTGGGTGTTCAGACAGCCAAAAACAAACATTTGTCTTAACCTAGTGGTTGAAATAAACATTTTAATTTAGGTAGTGTTTGACACCAAAACAAGTGTCTTCAAATAAAATAATATTTAGGAAAGTGAGACTCCTGCAAATATGTTTCTTTGCAAGGCAAACACATTTTTGGTTTTTGCCAGTACAGGTGTTAACGTGCGTGTTGGCTAAGGTGTGGGTGTCAGTCTTCACATAGAACGAGGGGTGTGACGTGGCCCTTTGCAGAGCTTTACCCTTACAAAGTAGAAAAGTAATATTTATTACCCACCTTTATTAAAAGGCCTTTGTTAACTACAGTAAAGAAACATAAACTTATTCCAAGTAATGCTGGGTGGCAAAGGACTTTTTGATTGTGTGGAATAGAACGTTTACAACTATGCTAACAACTTGTGTTCCGCTTCCCAATCATGCATGCGGTTACATAAAACATGTCCCTGTAAGTCATTGCGGCAGAGGGCACGTTTCCCGAGTAGAGCTGATGGAACCTGCCTCCTGGGTCTGGATGTGTGACCGAGTCCTGTGGGACCTGTGGGGGTGGGGGGGACGGAAGCTCTGCCAGGTAGCGGGGCTGGGGCAGGGCGAGGCCGTGAGTGCACCCCCTGTCTCGTCTGCACCCCGCCCTGCCCAGGGGTCATGCTGGGTCCACGGGCACCCCTTGGGCAGGGAAAGTGGGGAGAGACTGTGATCTCCCGGTCCAGAGCAGCTCCATTAAGGACCAAACAATAGACGTCAGGACATTTCTTAGACAGGGAGCCTGCATACCCGCCAGAGAAGGGAGAGCAGGAAACGTCCACGTGGTCGCCCTGCAGGCTATGCCTGAGGCAGACGGCTAAGACCACGTCCAGTCAAGAAGGCATGGTACTCACGCTTCAAACTGCCCCCCAGCCCCCGGTCTTAGGATAAGTAAGTAAATAAATACCTAGAGCCTCCGGAAAAAAATAAAAAATAAACAGCTCTATTCAACAGATGCTCTGAACACGGAAAGTTTCAGGTCTCAGAACTCATGGAAGGGACGCTACAATGCGCCCTGCAGTTCAGACTCCGGCAGAGAGCCCCCTGCCCCACAGCTGCTGGGGTGTCCTGCTGGGGCGTCCCGCTGGCTCACGGCCACCCCTGGTGCCCCATGTCCCTCAGCTCCTAGCCCCGCGTGTGCTCTTAGGGACAGTGACACAGTCCTTTGCAGGCCAGTGAGCCTGTGGAGAAGGTCGGCCTGGGTCTGCAGAAAGGCCAAGCTCAGAGACTTGAACCTTTGTGGGCACATGCTATGGACAGCAAAGTATCAGCTCTCAGGACCGGGCCTGGCTTGGCAGGACTGAAAGAAGCCCACAAGTATAGGAATTTGCCGGAAGATGGAACAAGAAGTGCCTCCATAGGAAAGGTCTGAGAAATTCTCAGAGTCCCTAACCAGACTGACGGGGGAAGGTTTTCTCTCCCAAAGCCGGTCAGTAAAGACTGGAGGCGGTGACTGCTTCTTCACCTGTCAATACAGCCATGCAAACCATTGATAAACATGAAAAGTCAAGGAAATGATACCACCCAAACCACCCAGTAACGTCCTAGTAACCGGTCTCACACATGGGGCTCCATGAATCACCAGACGACGAATGCATAAAAGTGTTGTAAGGAAGCTCAGTGACCGACAAGAGAACACAGACAATGCAATGAAATCAGGAAAATACAGGAGCCAAATGAGAGAGTCAACAGAAATCACAGAAAAGAACCCAGCAGAAATTCTTGAGCTGAAGAATACAGTGAAGGAAACAAAAAGTGCAACAGAAAGCGTTACCGGCGACTTCGTCAAGCAGAAAAGAGCCGGAAACTGGAAGACGAGCAATTTGAGGCTCTGAGCCAACACATGCCCACACGCTGGAGATTGTTCTCTGATGCAGAGAGAGGCATGTGGCACCCAGAACGGAGCCAGAGCCTGTCCCCTCGATCCTCGCCGTCACTTCTGGCACATCCCACGAGGGGGCCTGACAGGGACCCACCAGGCAGAGCGGACGTGCGGCTCCGTCCCGGCTACATGACTCAGCAAGACCAGGCCACTGTGTGACCAGACCACACGCATGAGGTGACCTCGTCACCAGCACAGGAAGCATCAGAGGGACAGAAAATGACAGCCATGATGACAGCTGTGGCAGAGCATGAGGGTACACAGAGCACGCTTCCTCCTGCAGGAGGGGCCATGGCGCCACCAACCAGGCCAGGAAGCCATTTCAAATGTCCCTTTGATGCTGGAAAGGGGCACAGCTGTCACTGCAGCGTCATCCTGAGTGTCCTCCTGACATTTGGCGTGTGCACAGGTCGATATACACACGGATATATGGCGCTTTTTTCATCATGGAAAAAAAAGAAACATAGTCTACATGACCATAAATAAGTGAAGGAATAAATAATTACATTTGCTAATATGTAGCACCTTAAGAGGATTGAAATTTATAAACTAATACATATATATGTGTAGGCAAATTTTAAATGTATAAATTCCTCAGGACCTTGGAACTATGGATTTAACTCATTCCATTTAAGAAAATGCTACCCCATCACTAATAGGCCAGGCCATTTCTCAGCATGAGAATATGTCAGGAAATCAGGCTTCCTATCTGTTTACTCAAATAAGCACATTCATGAGTCAGCATGAGGGTCATCGCGCTTCTGAAATCTGAGGAAGGGAGGGACGTACAGAGGGACAGAGAGATCCACATACAGGCTGGGAAGACAGGAGCCTGGTTGCGAAGGTAGAGCAAGCCTCAGGTGACAAACAGGCCACCGACCCTGAGAACAGCTACACAAAGTATGAGCAAGAACACGGGAAATAAAATCTCTCAGTTAACTTCCTTTTAAGTGTGGAAACTTCTGGTGAAGTAGACAAGAGCACAGTGTTTGGGCACTTTCACCCATTTTACAGAGAAAGCATTTTCTTCTCCAGATGGACTGTCATTTTTACATTCACGCCGGGACACACGGAGTGAAGTTCACAGGACTGCACTCAGCCAGCTGTCTCAATATTTAACCTTTCTGTGCCTTTGTGTCCTGTTCTGAAGCTGAATGATTCCCTCAGAAAGTGAACTGAAGAAACACATCCATCCTATTTCACTACTTAGGAAAAGATTGATTGCAGTGAACGCTGAGTCTTAGAAACAAAGCAGTAAACCAAATATCCCTCCAGTTATTTCAAGGTCAACAGCACCCAAGTTCCATATGCAGACGAGGCCAGAGAGAAACTTGTGCTGCTCACGCTTTGGGAGACGTAGAAACCATCACCCCTGAGCCCCTTACATTGCGGTCAGCAGCGGCACCTTTTAAAAGGCTATTTCAGCACAAGCTGCCTCCTTTTCATAATGTCATCTAATGATTAATATGCCCTACGCGGCTATTCATTTGAAATCTTTTTGAGAACCAAAAAATGAAAACTTCTAAGGTTGTAAAATGTGTTAGGGAAGAGCTGAATGATGAGGCAAATCTAATCAGCGATTATTACACGTAAGGGAGACTGGAAATCATAGGGGCTCAACGTGAAGTGAGATGCAAGCCCACACAGAGAATGGCTGCTATGTATAAAGTGCATACTGTGTGCAAGACGTGTTTACTGCCTCGCATTTCTCTCTCATACATAGGATGCTGACGTCTGCTCAAGCCACACAGCCCGTCACGGACAGAAGCGGGATGTGAACCCTGTTTTCACCAGTGTGCGATGGCGCCTGTCACCCTACAGAGAGAAAGCTGAGCGTTACACTCTCTGTAGATGAAAACCGAACTCCCCAGTAGGTTAGCAGAAGTCAGGAGCAAGGATGTCAGAAGATGCCACTGGCTGCAACTGGTAACTACGAGTACATTCAAAACGGTTCTACTGTAACTGTTCAAAAGTCAAATGGAGAATTATGATAATTACTGGTACAGTATAATGGCAGGAAAGGCTGAATCCATACACCTGAAACTTTGTTTCCTGAACCTTTCTGATTTTTGAAACTCTTCAATTATTTTATGTTAAATTTCCTACAGTGCCTCCTACTAGAAACAGCAAACGGGATTCTGGCCGGCAGGCACGTCATTGACACAAGTGTCACTGAAGCTGCAAAGACTCATTTACTTTAACTCACAGTCACATCCTAATATCCAGGGCAAGGCCTCTGCCTGCTCAGTACAACTGCTTATTCAGAAACTGAAGACAGTGGAGGGTAAGACGACTAAACATTTCTATTTCAACATTGGTTTGAATATTGTAACTGAGGGTTAGTATTTTTACTAAAATTTTTCAAGTTCCAAATAATAGTGATGTGATATATATATACATATATATATATGGTTTGGGAAAAAGCGCCAAGAACTGAATTTTTAGTAAAGATGATGTAAGTGGTAAATACGTGTTTTTATTTTCCAACAAAAACATAAAGCAAACACAGGTAAAATATTAGAAAACGTTCAAAGGTCACTGACATAACCCACGCAACACCTACATAAGGATTTCCATCGAAAGTTGAACACTGTGGAGTCTAATCTAATCACGTTGACCTGCCGTTCACGCGCGTATGCGCACACACGCACGCGCACACACACACACACACCCTCAAAGCAGGGGGGCTGGAACCACGCTCCATGTGTAACTTGGGAGCTTTCCCCATTACTTAGGCTCATGGGTGGGAGGGAGCAAACGTATCTTTGAAGCCAGACCTGAGCTAAGCAGTTCTGGGCCTCTGCACGACCTCACTATAACCAATTGCACCTTAATAGAAGTGAAGGACGGGCAGTGTGAACCACTGGGTGAAGGCTGGCCTTGGCCGTGGAGACACTGAGGTGGGGTGGGTGCCGGGGGAGCCTCCTGTGAAAACGCTGCAAAGGGAGGGTGAAGCTTTGCAGTGAAATTCTCAAGCAAATGACTGATCCGCCACTTACATGCACTGCAAATCATTCCGCTATGTGGCTTTTTTGTTATACCATTAAATTCTGAGTTTGATATAGTCCAATTTTCCAATCACTTTCTTATAATTTGTGCCTTTTGAGTTTTTTTCAGAAGTCTTTCCCCACCCTACTATGATAGATTTTACATGTAGAAACAAACCAACCCAGCATTCCACATAAACTCTCTACAGGAATAATTATATTGTAGTGGGGAGGGGTACAAGGCGATTTCAGGCGTTTTCAGGGGTCACCGAGGGAACAACTGAGACTCGACTGAACATTTGACAGGTTTTACAGAATAGAAGGTACTCTCTTCGAGAAACAGCTGGCTGGCGGGAAGGACACGGAAAGCACACGGTTTTATCAACCTTTTGTAGAATTGACCTTTGGGAATAATGTCGGCCTCTGTCCTGTTTTCCAGTATGAAAACTCCCCCATAAACTAGAATTACGACTGTGTACTTTACAAAAGCAGCACCAGCCCACAGGTGTGCAGGGCTATTTAAAAAGATGCTGTTTGTCGCACTGTTTGTGCTAGTTTCCAAATGTTGGCTCCAGACATAAAGTGGCATTCAGAGACTGAACTTATTTCTTGTTCTTTCTTTCTGGTTAATGTGATTGAACAAACACAGAATGAACTTTGAAATTCTATAAATTCTCTGTAGCTAGTACAAGGAAATGTGTTTTGAAGCAATGCTATTTGTACCAAGCAAGCCTGGAATTTAAGAAAAAAATCATTATAAAGTTTGCCTATTGAGTGAAACTGCGTGCACACTTTAAGAAATAGTTAAGTTGCCAAAACCCGCATCTTAATTACAGGAATGTTCAGAGGAGCTTTCAAAGTATTTTATGGAGGTTAGTTCCTAATCAGATAGCTGTTTCCCTGCTCCTCATAAGGAAATGCTCAACACGTTTACTCCCAATCCTTTTATATTTTGTGTCCTTTTTAAAACTTGCGTGCAATGGGCCATCTTATACGTATAGTATTCTGTGAATATCAGTAAGCAGCCATCACAAGAATAAGCTAAAATGCATATCCAAGTGTGGGCTGATCCTACCAGGTTAGATTCTGAGTGTGATAACCCTCTCCAATGGCATGAAGTCACCGTAAAAACTTCTGCACAGCAAAGAAAACCAACAAAACAATGAGGCAACCAACCAAATTGGAGAAGATATTTGCAAACAACACCTTCCATAAGGGGCTAATATCCAAAATATACAAGGAACTCATACAACTCAACAACAACAACAACAACAACTACAAAAATCCAATTAAAAACTGGGCAGAGGACATGAACAGAAACTTCTCCCAAGAAGACATGCAAACAGCCAACAGATAGACTCATATGAAAAAATGCTCAACTTCACCAGCTATTAGGGAAATGCAAATCAAAACCACAATGAGATACCACCTCACATCTGTCAGAATGGCTATCATCAACAAGACAATAAATGAGTGTTGGGAAGGATGTGGAGAAAAAGGAACCCTCATACACTGCTGGTGGGAATGTAAACTGGTACAGCCACTATGGAAAACAGTATGGGGGTTCCTCAAAAAAGTAATAATAGAATTACCATATAGCAATCCCTCTTCTGGGTATCTACCTGAAATCTGAAAACATTTATCCGTAAAGATATATGTGCTCCGATGTTCACTGAAGCTTTATTTACTGTGGCCAAGACATGGAAACAACCAAAGTGTCCTTCGATAGATGATTAGATAAAGAAGATGTGGTATACACACGATGGAATACTATTCTACCATAAGAAAAGATGAAATAGTGCCATTTGCAACAACGTGGATGGATCTTGAGATTATTGTATTAAGAGAAATAAGTCAGACAGAAAAAGTCGAGAACCATATGACTTCACTCAGATGTGGGATATAAAACTGGAAGCAACAAAGGAATGAGACAAACAAACAAGCAAAAACTCATAGACAACAGTTTAGTGGTTACCAGAGGGTAGGGGGTGGAGGGTACATAGAAATGGGACAAAGGGGTCACATATATGGTGATGGAAGGAGAACTGACTCTGGGTGGTGAGCACACAACGTGATATACAGATGATGTATTATACACTTGTACACTTGAAACCTATGTAATTTTACTAACCAATGTGACCCCAATAAATTTGATAAATAAAAATAAATTTAATAAATAAAAATAAGTACACAATTTAATAAACACACACAAAAATTCAAGTTATCAAAACAAACAAACAAACAAACAAACAAAAAACATACAGGCATTTCTTCCTTCTACATAAGCTACAGATACAACAGTGTTACAAAATCAAACCTTTCCATCCCGAAATAATTCCAATTGGATGGTACTGCACTCAGATGCAACAAGCACGAAGGAGGATTACACTGACGTGCCCACAGAGGAGGTAAATATTACAGCCCAGGCTCACAGTACTTGGAAGACGGCCCTCTTCAGACAATGGGGAAAGTGAGAGAACACAGGCCAATGGGCCGAGGAGCAAAGAGCAGGAAGTGCCTAAGAAGGAACTAAGCGGAAGTGCCCCAAGAGGCAGGATGGGCTGCCCAGCTCACACCATCACAGACGCTGCACCCAGACCTCCCTCTCGGGGCCCTCACAGACCCTAGGATTTGTGTTATTTATGAAATATTGTAAACCGCAAAACAACAGGAAATATTTCAACAAATATTCATGTTCCCACTTCCCAGTTTTGACAAATATTGTCATATTTATTTGAAATCTTTTGGGGTCAAAATTCCACAGTTTCTTGCCCTGTCATGGGTTTAGGAAAAGTTGTGCTCTCATAAATACTGGTTTCTTTATGTAAATTAGGGTGAGAATAATGCCCTTTCCAGATGTGTATATGCCAGGTTGGAGCCACAAGTCCCAGCAACTCAACTGTTGTTTATTTTCCAATGCTGATAAAATGCTACCAAGAGTCAGCTTCTCCACTTAATACTCACCCTTTCATCTGCAGTCACATCAATTCTTTAAACGCCAACAAGCAACATTAAGGATTCAAGAGTATTTCCTCCCTTCAGAAGTTACCCAAGTCCAAAAGAAGCTTGACTTTAAAACCTGAAACGTGGTTTCGTATGCCAGGGTATGTGATAGCCTTACTCTTGGCCTTGGTATTGAAGGCACATCACACTTTGTTTCCTCAGGCGGATCTTCAGAAAAGGCAGCTCAGTCCAATGGCCAGAAGCGGAGTGTGTGTGTCTGTGCCTCTGCCGAGTGGCATTTTCTTTCTTTCCTCCCAAGTAACAGCTGACTGGTGTTCCCCTTCAGCCTCAAGGAGACTTAGGACGGTTGTTTCTGTTGTGGAAACTTCTTTTATCACTCAGCTTCACAGTGGTTCTTAAAGGTAAGAATGACTTTAAATCTTCTATATGTTAACAAGAACAAAACACGTTTTACAAATCAGTCATTCATTTCCCTTGGTGTGCAATTAGATTAATAGTGCTTTTGCAGTAACCCCTGTGGCACGACATTATTAGTTGTAATGAAAACACATTCGTTTCTGAGAACTAATACTTGCTGCAGCGTCTTAACATTTGCCACCAGCACAGCTCACTGCGGCTTTGGGCCGCTCAGACGCGCATCCTGTAGGACTCAACTCCGTCAGCTGCTACAATTAGAAGTGAAACCCCAAGACTGAGACGAGCTTCTCATCATTTCCTTCTGCCACTTTCTCTGGAAACCAAATCAGGGAGGCAGAGGGCTTATTTCTAAATGTTTGGGGAAGGACGTGCTGTGCGGTCGCAGTCAGCGGGCTCAGATGACACCTTCCGGAATCTGGTGGCCCGTGTTCCTGCGTGGGCAGTGATCACAAAAACAGAAGCTCTTATGGTAAGGAGCTGCTGGAAAGTTCAGGGGCTTTGTGACGCGACCGTTATCAAAGAACTCGTTTCTCTACAGCAGTCAGATGCTCTTCAAGTTCCAAGTTCAAAAGGAGTTAGAAAGCTGACGAGAGTAAATGGACGAGCACATTGCAACCAGAATTTTGGTTTAAAATAATACTGTCACCCTTTCACATGTACTTCTAGCTTTAACGACCTAATTTTATTTCTACTTTTTGTTTCCCCGATCACCATTAACTGGTATTAATGGCACTTTTCTAAAGCCACCTACTTTGCAAAGTTAATTAATTAGATTTATATATCACTTCATTTGTATAACTAATGGAGACAGAGAAAATAGTCACTGATGGTTCATTTTCTTCAGGAAATCACAACCTAGAAGACAGGGGCAGACATTTCTGGAAGTAGCTGTCAACCAGAGTGACGACTGTTGACCAGATATGTGCCGACTGCTTTTCCTCTCCTTCCTCACAATCCAGCGGAAGAAATGAAACTAACATGAAGAAATGACCTGAGACCACTTCTTAGTGAAACCAGATATGCTGAGAGATGACTTTTTTTTGGAGGGGGGAGGGGAAGAGAAAAGTTTTAGAATCTGACAGACCGAATTCAAATCTGAATTTGAATCCTGGCTCTGAGATTTACTTGCTGTAGACTCTTGTAGTTTGCTCATATATAAAATTATCAAAACATTACACCGGCTGTTTTTAAGACTAAATTAGATAGCATGTAAAGTCCAGTACTGTGACCCATTAAAAATTTGTCCCTCCCCCTCAGTCCTTTACTATAAGCATGATTGTATCCAAACAAAGAGGAGATGGTGGATGGACACGAGGAAAAGGGACCAGCAAATATTTATAAATAGGTGAGGTTTGGATTTTTCTTACAAGACAGGTAGGCTTTTGATTAATAAAAGAGAAAACATGAGCACTCCAGGTCCGTGGGCAAAGCACTAAGAAAAATCCAAGTGGTTATTACTAAGGAAAGATTGTGATTTTTAAATTTTCCAAATGGTATTTTGAGGTGATTCCTGGTTTCAGCTCTGACATGTAAAGAGCTGATGTGTTGGTACTCCATCCTTACAGAAAGAAAAAGCTGAACAAACTGAAAATCAGTGATTTTTCTTGGCTGCTTCAGGGACATGGGTTTGCAGGGCGAGCTGGCACCCCAGATCTGGAGACACCCCAGCGTGGTGATGCCACACAGCGGGCTGGACCGAAAGAGAGAAACTCCCGACGCTGAGCCTTGAGAGGTACCATTTTCTGTTCTTTACCTGCAGGGACCCCACCTGTTTTCAAGGTGAAGCTCCAGGAAGCATATAGCTCATGGCCTACCATGGGAAGACCAGCGTGAGCCCGGGAAATGCACGCAGGGCCTACTCTCTGGGGAGAAGACCACCTCGTCTCAGAGCTCCCAGGAAAGGGCACTCATCCCGCACAGAGAACTCCGCTGGACCTTCACCTAGAACCTGCTGGGGTCCCTGCAGGTAAAACCCAGCAGATAAAACCCAGATACACACAGCTGGTGGACTTCTCAGAGAAGTTTAAACAACTGTGATTCAGATATAAAGGGCTGGAATGGGAAAGGGAGGCAAAATGCAAAAACAGATGGGTAACATAAAAAAAAAAAAAAACAGATAAAAACTCTCAGGAAGAATCACAAGGAAATGCTAGAAATGAAAATTATTGTAACAGAAATACAGGATGGCTTAATGGCTTATGAGTGTTCTGGGCATGAACCAGGAAGGAGTCAGTGAGCTTCCAGAAGGGTCCACAGAACCCTCCCAGTCAGAAACGCGATGATTTCTAAGTGGTGGGGGAGGCACAAGAGCCCATGGGCCGTTGGCGTATCATATGCTTGATGATTAAGGGGCTACAGCTCCTTCGGAGTCCTCCTCCCAGAGGGGATGCTCTGTACCCTCCCTTCGAATCTTGGAGACTTCTGTGACAACCTGACCGACCAACTGAATAAGGTAGAAGTTATGCTTTGCCAGTATTTGGGCCCAGATAGTAATAGAGATAAGAAACTTCTATGGATTGTCTCTTGGAATTTTACTCTTACAATCCAGCTGCCATTATGTGAGGAAGCTCAAGCAACCCCATAACGCAGGCCCAGGTAGGGAGGAGCCAAAGCCCCAGACCGTGACCCGGGCCGAGCTCCCAGGCCACTGCCAGGACCAGCTCACCAGGCAGACCTGAGCCTTTCTGGACGTGGGAGCCCCAGCCTGAGTTCAGTTCACCCAACCTATGCCCCCTGAGGCAGAGACAGGACCTACATTTTAAGGTGGTTTGTTCCACAGAGATCGACATAAGAAGATCGGCATACGTGCACTGTCCACAGCACAGAGGGTTGGGAGTCACGCAAGAGATGCTCTGGAAGCCATTTTCCAGCTGGGACAAGGAGACGCCTACGATGTAGCCAGAAGAACCAGAGGACGAGAGTTTCAGGCAGGAAGCTGTGCACGCTGGATTCAAAGGCGCTGGATTCAAAAGCGCAGAGAGAAATGGAAGACCTCATTTTGATTAGATAATGGGATATGACGAGGAAACTGGTAAGAGCTAAGTCTAGAGAGAGACCAGAGTATAACATATCTTCTTTTGTTTGTCTGAACAAGGCACTAGGAATTTATCATGAGGGCATAAAAAATATGGTAGTGGATTAAAGTTTTATAGAATGTGAACGCCTCAAACAAAGACATACTGGGGACTCGTGGCTGACTTCTGTTCCACTTGATGGGACTAAATTATCGAAAGGCAGAGTTTGGGGAGAGAATGAGAATGAGGGGTAATGATTTCCAAATCTCCTTCACTCGATGTACCAACAGCCAAGCTTAGTGCAGCTGATCACAGATCTGACCCAGAGAACATCCTACGCTGAAACAAAGAGGGACCCAAAAGCTCTGTCACATCTTGGCCTCAGGACAGAGAAAAATGGAGAGATCAGTTAAATGAGATTTGTTCCTCAGCTTTGCCCCCCAACCCTACTCAAGTTTGTACTCCAAAGTAAATGAGGTGTGGTAAAAGCACATATACAGTGGGATACAGCGGGGCAGATATACTGGGACTCAGAGATAAAAAATGAGACTAATGCTATGCCCCATAAGATATAAAAAAGGAAGATATGATCTTTAGGGAGAAACACTGGAAACCAGCACTTTTAATATGTGAAGAAGTAACAGAGTGGCAGCAGTCATGCCAGGGAGCTGTCAGACGAGTTGGGGAAATGACTCTTGTATGCCTTATTTCCTGTACGCTACACAAGGCAGAGTAAGACTCCAGAAATTCAGTTGTGAACCAAAAGTCCTCAGAGGTCTTGAACACTGTGTGAGAAAACTGACCTGACACTTGGAACGAAGTCAAAAGAAGACTGCACGCCTTCGTACGTCATACTGAAGGACCCGAAGATCAACACGCCCACCCAATGATTATTTAGTTCTCAGAGGGTATGCCGTTTCTGCTACGTGACTAACTCTCGGTCAGGACCCAACTCTGTGTGAAGTCATATGCTCAGTTGTAGACTTCTCTTCAGTAGCACAGATAATCTCAAAGTTATGACCTCACTGCTTAGAAATATGACAAAGAACTTTTATCAGAAAAGTCATTTCAGCATTTTTTCAGTTAATGTCTATATAACTCCTCACCCCTTGAATTCTCCTTTCGACAAGCTTTGCCACCCTGATGTTTGCTTCATTTAGTAACATAAAGACATTGCAAACACATGTTTAGCACATATTTGTGGTGTGAGCATGAGAACCATACTTGTAACTCATTGAAAATTATACTTTGGTGGCACCGATGGGGGGCTTAGAACACAATGACGCAGCTGAAATGAGTGGAGATGAACGGATGGAGACCAACATTAGAAACAGAGATTACAGTTGTGGATTCTAGCTCATTTCCTGCCCCCAGACCAGGTAAGACCAGTTTAGACTGGTCACTAGGCCAAGGAGAAGACCAGATTATTTCCTCTACAGCAGAGACCTGTGTGGTCATATTACCATGAAGTCTTGAAAGCCGAAGCCCCACCAGATGTCCCCACAAAATACTATCTTGAAAATAAGCCCATAGTAAAATCTCCAAGACTTAAGAATTGGCGGAACCATGCAAGTAGTTCTGGGTTATCAAAACAACTAATTAAATTATAGAATTAGACTAAGTTAACTGAATTGGAACAGATTTAATTTTCTTGAGTTATACAGGTGAGTGGGTAGTTATGAAAAATATCCGATCAGTTATATAAAAACTAAAGTCTTATTTTCTTTGTACATCTGAATAATGAATGATTTTGTGATACAACTCACTACAACAGAGAAAGCAAAGGGGGAAACAAAGTCTCAACTAACCATTAGTTAATTCAAATAAGAAATATTGAGCACATACAGTAGATAGAACCCTGGGCATTGTGTGGGAATACGGAGATGAATGAGACCTCCTGCGTTCCACTAAGGAAATCTCTTATAGGAAATGTTCTTGTAAACAAAGAAATCACCACATGGTCACTAACAGTTACATGTGAAGCTGGGGACACGCAGAGTGACGACTCCATCACGGTGCAGTGACAAGAGAAGGCTTCTCAGCAGGTGATGCAGAGGTGAATTTTATAAACTAGGAACGTCTTAGGAGCATAGGACAGAGTAGGGAGCGTGTCACCAACGCTAGGACCCATCCCCCCAAAGACTGCTGCGCCTACAGGTCTTGGGCACCTAAAGGAACAGAGGACTTTTGGTTCACAGCATCTTAGACGTTTTATAAGTTACACAATATCCACTGCAGTGATTAGTCTTTGGGGCCAGACCGGGCCACAACGCAAGCCTGACTCGGAGAGGAGAATTTCCACAGAAAGTCTGTGTGACCTTTGGGACAATCCACTCAGTTCTCCCACCTCTCATCCTGGGAAGAGCCCTTCAGAAAGGACAAGAGGTTCTCCGTGCATGGCACGTCCAGTTCCCGTAACAGTCCATGATTTCTGTCATCAGCACATTCCAGGTAATACTTTGAATATTAATATTCCTACATTATATGTATCAGTGTGGTTCCATTACTACAAAAAGGGACATTTGGCATTTGTCCAAACCCATAGAACATACACCAAGAGTGAAACCGAATGTGAACTGTGGACTCTGGGTGATGATGACGTGTCACTGGAGGGTCATCGGTTGTGACAAATGCCCCACAAATGCTGGAGGGGGTGCTGACAGTGGGGCAGGGGGTGCTTTGCGGAGACAGCAGACATGTGGACACTGTACTTTCCACTCAGTTTTGCTGTGAACTTAAAACTGCTCTAAAATATAAAGTATTTTTTTAAAGAATCATAAAATAAGACAGAAGTGAAAAAATGGAAGAAAAATAGCAGGGCACTTACAGCGATTGAGAACCAGGAGAACACAGCTGTACAATTGTAACTGGAGAAAGGAACGATTCAATGCAGCTACTGAAGCCCTGTCACCTGACCCCGCCTGTGGGACACAGATAAGAAGGAAAGCCCCATGGCCAGCAGATGAGATTTCCCAGCCATCTCCCCGTCCTTCCACACTGGGCCGCAGGCCGAGCGACGATGCGACCACAGACCCCAGCCCAGCCCTGCTCCCGTACTCAGCCTCTCCTGCCCTCGTGAGGGCCCCCGGTGCCTGAAGCCCCAGCCCGGCCCCTGTGCCCCTCAGTGCCCGGGGCTCAGACTGCGTGAAGGGAGGACGAAGCTACTAGAAGAAGAGCGTTGTGAGGCCTCTCACCCCACCCCAAGCCCCGTCTCCTACTCTGTGGGTCCGTGGGAACCTCGTCGTGAGGCTCGAGAATGCCCGTGGATTCCTCGACTCCCCCTGTTGGCTCCTGTTCTTTCAGAGGAAAGGAAAAGGAACAGGCCCAGGGCGGTACATGCCCTCCCCCAGTGCCCGGACAACCTGCCTCGCTGCCCTTCACGCCTCCTTTGCCCTCGGCTCCAGGCCATTCGCCTTGGCTTACCCAGGACGAGGGTCACTGTGCCACAGCCACGTGGGGACATCAACAGAAAGACAGTCCCCTGAGGCAAGCCCGTGACACGCCACCCCATGAACGGGGCACCTCTGGCCAAACAGTGGCCTTTGCCTTAACACGTCAGAGCTAATGACGGGCGGGAAATGAAGCCCTGAGCTTCTCAGACCAGCGCTGGAGGGGACAGACGTAAGTCGAGTGGCAGCCCCTCAGGAAGCGTCCGGTCCTTTAAGCATATGTCACATCACCCCGATGTGACATGCTAAATGTATGCAGCCTGTTTAACTGGAAACTTGAAATGTCTTTAGGCTACGATTCGACTAAATTTTACTTTGGCTCTTTAAAAAAAGCCAACATACAAAACATTGCTGTATTACTCACAATTTCATTAAACAGTTACCCAGTTTATGAATCCTCATTTCGATAAGCTTAATTTGCAGCACCATTTCTTCACATTTTTTCCAGTACTTTCTGTGCACAAGCCACGAGGCCAAATAAATGCTAGGAATGAGAATTTCTAAAGTCCCAATGGCTGTGGCACCCTTCCTCCTGTTTATAGAAGAGGGGAGGTGGTGTTCCACAGGTAGACATATATTCCTCTAATGTGTAAGGGGCACAGGTCCCAAATGCAGCAACTTTTAACGCACTCCATCAGCACGAGCTATTGCAGGCCTCGTCAGTGTTTCTGATGAGGATGGGAACTCTGACCCACATACTATATCTACATTAGTGACCAAGGGTTAGAAACTGCATTAAAATTTCAGAGCGTACGTTCACTATTGAAGTCCAAGACTATCTCTCTCCAGCTACTCCTTCTGAAAATAATGTGATGCTGTAATGTGTTTGATGCCTCAGGCAAAGGAACGTGTTGCTGTAGAAACACCGGATTTGCTCGGCTTCAAGCATCCTTGGAGAGCACAGGCCTGTATGCGTCCAGGCTTCTAATCCGGGGGACACGCCTCAGTCCTGGGAGGTGACACAGAGCTGGCACACTCACCCTCGTCCTGTGAGCTCCTCGGACGTGGAAGTGGGAGGGCTTGGAATGCAATGCTGGGGAGCAAACTGTTTTTAGCGAGCGTCGGGAACATTTTTAGCTCCCTTACTCAGTTCAAAACAATAAATAATGCAACTTAGTTTTTCATCTTTTTAGGAAATTGTGTAGCTTTCAACATTTTCTCAGACATTTAATTCACAGCTTAGAAGGAAGAAATCTTTGCTCAAATATTTTCATATTTTATTACTTTTTATCTTAGGACATGGGTCTAATCATTTTTTTACAGAAGGTTACTGCTCATCCAATTTCATGGGGTTATTGGTTCATATCACAGATGTAAAACTTCCAGTATTAGTTATTTCATCTTTTCTAAAAATACAAACCCCTGGAGGTCAGAGTAATGGCATTGGCTTATCTCTCAAACACAAATAGAACTCGGGGACCACTGATGCATTTAAGGAAAGAGGCTGCAATTCCCTGTGTAAAATCTTGAAGTGATTACTGCCTTCTTTCTGCCGCACCCCCTCTAAACGTGTTACCAACAGTCACCAGTGCTGTGCTTTAAACTAAACAGTGCAGGTAGGACTTCTTATGCTCCACACCTTTAAAGATTAATTCATTCACAAAAAAAGGTGGTACTTAAAACTGCATAAACCTTCCCACATCATGTTTTCTTAAGGACCAAATTATTTTACTAATAATCTCTGCCTAACAGACTGAAGGTTACTATGTAATTGCTGAGAATGTGGCATGCATACGACATTTGCACCAATAAATAAAACTTCATGTAAAGTACAGCATAGGGATTATAGTCAATAATATCATGATAAGTAGGTATGGTGCCAGGTGGGGACTGGACTTATTTGGGGGATCACCTCGTAAGGTATACGAATGTCTAATCGCCATGTCGTCCACCTGAAACTAACGTAACACTGTATGTCAACTGTACTTGGAAAGTAAACTGATTTATAAAAACTGAAGGTAATGATGATATAATTCACAGCACTGGCTGCCTTTCCGAGGTGCGTGGTTTCCGCCCGTCAGCAGAGCGGGTTTTCGCTGCCTGAGCGTAGAGGGCGTTGGTCAGGCGCAGTGACCACCCTGCGCCCTTGCTGTGCGTTCCTGTGGCTGGACTTGACCTTCCCACCCACTGATTTGGGCTCAGCTATTGGACGCGCTTTGGCTGATTGAATGTAAGCAGACATGACAACACTCTGTCCCACCGCATTTCCTTCTGAAGAACACGCAACCCTTATCCAGGCACCAGGGCCGCCCCTACCCCAGCGATACCTGGCAGCACACCCGCGGAAGGACACCAGTTTGCAACCCACGTGGAAAAACGCAGGGGCCCCCACGCCAGATGCACCTAAGGACACGGGTCTGTTCAGTGACGCATGCGAGGGAGCGGTCACCGCCTGACTCCTTGGTGACCTTCCTCCAGGTGACACAGCCGGCACCAAACCTCAGTTAAGACCAGAACCGAGAAGGGCCATCAGCATATGGGCCTCAAGGGGCCAGCGCGTCAAGGGGCCCACGCCCTTCACAGGGGACACGGAGGACAGTGCCGCGTGTGGGGCAGGGCGGCCACAGGCAGCAGAGGGTGTGACGCTGCTCCTTCACGTGCGGCGTCTCCAGAGCGGAGTGGAGCTGAAAGCGTTCCCACTTCAGGGGCTTCTGCAGCTCTGCCTGCGGAACCGCTGAGTCTGCATGGCGCTCTGCCAGCTGGAACACGAAAGTCACAGACAGAGACTGGCTGACAGAGTCCATTCTGCAGACAGGGACTTGGCAACGGGAAGGAAGAGCAGGGATTTAAAACACTGGCTCTCAACACCAGGGTCACTGAGCGGGCAGCGAGGAGACGGTAAGAGGATGATGCCCAGGGCCTTTCTGACTTAGGCTGACCAGACATCAGAACCCTGGGCAACAACATGCTCTGTCCGCCTCAGGTCAGCGTAACTGGGCACCAGGATAGCAATCTCGAAAACGAAGGTAAACAATCTCTGAACACCGATCATAGCTGAGAACAGCTGACTCTTTCACTGGGTCATAAACGTATGACTTTGACTCATTGGATGATTCAGAAAAGGTACGGTCACTGACCACGAAAGAGGGAACACAGATGGGACAAGTGACTGTGGCCACAGGGGAGAAAAACTAGGCACTAATTAACTTACGCTTTCCTTTCCATATGATGTCACGTGGCCAATCTTTGAGAGGGCCCTAGGGCTTTTGTGCAGTTTGATGACATCAGACTTGGTTTTTCAGCGTCAGAGTAGGGCATGCCGCTTTCAGCGCAGGCACCTAATTTATGGAACTCATTATGGCTCCAAATATAAATATATTCACGTTTATCCTGAGGTGTCATCCTAGGATATGGGTCACCCTGTAGAGGCCCTTAGCTCCTAACGTGGCATTCAAGGGCCACATGTCATCCCTCCATCAGTGTCCTGTCTTAGTACAGTCACACGCAATGGCAGTTTGCTCCATCCTCACTCTCACTCCTGCCATTTGCATGTCCATGCCTGGATTTGCACGTTCACTTGGGTAACTTGCCACAGCACGCCCAGCCCGAGGGGGCACATCTGTTGACACTCTGACTAAATGGGTAATGACGACGACAAAGACCATGGTGACGACGATGATGACGATGATCATACATTCCTCCGTGGAAAAGAAGAGCAAAGTCTGAAGGCTCACATTCCCTGACTTTGTAATTGACTACAAGGCTGTAATACGTAAAGCAGTGTGGCTCTGGCATGAGGACAGACACAGAGCAACGGAACAGAACAGAGAGCCCAGAAAGAAACTTGCACATATACGGTCAGTTGACTTTCCACAAGGTTGCCAAGACCATTCAGTGAAGGGAAGGGCAGTCTTTTCAACAAATGCTGTGGGGACGCTGGGTATCCACATGCAAAAGAGTGAAGTTGGACCCTTAATTTACACCATACACAAAAGTTAACTCAAAGACCTAAACTTAAGAGCTAAAGGTATAAAAGTCTGAGAAGAAAACATTGGGGGAAATTTTCCGTCATTGAATTTGGCAATAATTTCATGGACATGACACCAAAAATACAGGCAAGGAAAGAAAAAAAATGGATAAATTGGACTTCAACAAAATTAAAATCTTTTATACATCGAAGGACACTTTTGAGATAGTGAAAAGACAACCTGCAGAATGAGAAGAAGATATTTAAGTACTGTAACTGATAGGAGATGAACACCTAGGATACACAAGGAACATCTATAACTCATCAACAACAATAATTCAAAACTGATCAAAGGGGTTGAGTAGACCTTTCTCCAAACCTAAGACCATGAAAATACGCTTAACGTCATTATTATTAGGGAAATGCAAACCAAAACCCAGTAGGATAACACTTCACACGAGAAAGGTTAGTATATATTTTTTAAAACGACAAACTCACATCGGCAAGAACGTGAAGAGATTCGAATCCCTGGGCATTGCTGGTGGAAATGTGAAATGGTGCAGCCACTGCAGGAAACAGGTTGATGGCTTCTCAAAAACTTAAGCATAGAAGTATCATATGACCCAGAAAATCCACTACTGGGTATGTATCCAAAATAGTTGAAAGCAGGGAACAGACGTCTGTATAACAATGTTCATAAAGGCATTACTCACAGTCGCTGAAAGGCTGAAGCAACCTGACTGGCCATCAACAACTAAGTGTAAAACCCAAATGTGCTCTCTGTACGCATGTACGCAATGGAATACCAATCGGCCATAAAAGAAGAATGACAGTGTGATATACGCTACAAGATGGATGGACCTTTAAAACACTACGTAAAATAAGCCAGACAGAGGATAAACATTCAATGACTCCATATGTGAGGTAAGCAGAACAGGCAAATTCATAGACAGAAAGCAGACTAGAGGTTACCATGGCTTAACGTGGCGGGGGGGGGGGGGTCCCTGTTTAATGGGTGCAGAGTTTATGTTGGGGGTGATTGAAAGGTTTTGGGTATAGATAGTGGTGATGGGTACACCATGCATGTGTTTAACCCACGGAAGTGCATACTTACATATGGTTGCAAATTCAGAGATCATGTCATTTATAACTTAATACAATGCAGAAAGCTCGGGCACAGCTGCGTGAACCGGAAGAGCTCCCAACTCGCTCCATACTGTGCTGTGGATGGAGTCAGGGCTTGTGCCCACTTCGTTCTTGCCCTCAGGGAGCATGGAGTCCGGTGGGGAGAACACTTGGTACAGGGAAACGCTGCTTTGGGCTTCTTTCCTGAACCCAGTAATTCTAGGCTCGCCTTCTCTACTGTCACACCAGTCAGTCTCTGCGTCCTTCCCTCACTCCCCTTCCTTACTGACAAACAGGTGAGAGTAGACAATGGGCATGGACTTTGCTCCTTTGTGTATCAGACTTAAGCTCGTCCCTATTCTGACTGCCTTTTCCCGCCAAACCTTTCACTGGAGATAACAATTGGTCTCGGCGTATTTCCCTATAGGACCATTATCTTTTTCATGTCTGATCAAAACCTATCACACTGAAAGAGAAGATATTTAACTACATGTTATACCCAAAGTTAAGACTTCTTATCCTGTCAGAAAAATTGTTCAAGAAAGGCGACAGTCACTGAATTAGTGATCTTCCTGTCGACTGCCCAGCACCTCGCTCATGTAACACAATCTGGAACCCCATGGGACCACTTTCATTTGAGGCACATGCTATTGCAGTGTGGACGGGCAAGTCTTACACCCCTCACAGATTTTGGTCTCCCCTTTGGTGTGTCAGGGATAAGCACTGTTCTTACAGAGTAGGGGTGAGGATTGAACGTGATAATCCATGTAAAAGGCTTAGAATGCTACTGGGTGTATAGTAAGTACAGTGTCAGTACGTGGTCATGTCATTTTAATGTGACTTGAAATGAAACCACAAGTGTGGCTCTCTGAAGTCACCCTACTTAGTCCATTGGGAGAGAGACATGTGAGAGAATATCAAGTATTTAGCACTGCCAAGCGGGGAGGGACCCCCAGGGGAGGGACGCAGAATACAAAGCACCTGCTCGCCTCACCCCAGAACACACGTCCTCACTGCAGGAGCCGCCTTCTGTCCTGCAGACGTAAGCCCCACGCCTGCTTCTCAGTCACACACCCCAGCCGGCTACTGTTCTGCCAACATAGCAATTTACAGATACAACAATTAAGAATAAACATTTCAGTATAACCATCATAAAGAAATTGAGACACCAAACACAATAAACAGAAAACCAATCCACCCAGAGAAACAATGGAGAAAACAATTATTTTTAATGTGTGACTGTGAAAAAGAAACACAAACAAATCTTAAGAAAAAAACAGTAAAGGAGTGACTAGCAAAAGTTATGCAATATAAGGAACAGCTTCAAGAATTCCAACTATACCACAATGAGATATCACCTCACCCCAGTCAGAATGGCTATCATCAACAAGACAAATAATAACAAATGTTGGAGAGGCTGTGGAGAAAAAGGAACCCTCATACACTGTTGGTGGGAATGCAGACTGGTGCAGCTGCTATGGAAGGCAGTGTGGAGGTTCCTCAAAAAATTACGAATAGAATTGCCATATACCCAGCAATCCCTCTCCTGGGTATCTACCCAAAAAATCTGAAACCATTTAGCCATAAAGACACGTGTGCTCCAATGTTCATTGCAGCTTTGTTTACGGTGGCCAAGACATGGAAACAACCAAAATGTCCTTCGATAGGTGAATGGATAAAGAAGCTGTGGTCTATATACACAATGGAATACTGTTCGGCAGTAAGAGAAGATGAAATAGGAACACTTGTGACAACATGGATGGATCTTGAGAGTATGATGCTGAGCGAAATAAGTCAGACAGAAAAAGCAGAGAACCATGTGATTTCACTGATATGTGGTATATGAAGCAAAAACAACAAAAGAACAAGACAAACAAATGAGAAACAGAAACTCATAGACACAGACAATAGTTTAGTGGTTGCCAGAGGGTAAGGGGGGCGGGGGGTGGGGGGTGGGAGATGAGGGTAAGGGGGATCAAATATATGGTGATGGAAGGAGAACTGACTCTGGGTGGTGAACACGCAATGGGATTTATAGATGATGTAATACAGAATTGTACACCTGAAATCTATGTAAGTTTACTAACAATTGTCACCCCAATAAACTTTAATTTTTAAAAAAAGAATTCCAACTATTCTGTAATAACAAACGAGAATGGATGTAGAAACTCCCCAGTCTAATAAAAGAAAAACTTCCAGAATGAAAGCTCAAGTGTTTGTACTGCAAAGCGTCACTGAGTGGCATCCTGGATTACTGAAAGGAGCACGGTTATTCAGCTAGACCTGTCCTACTGTAACTGTAACAATACGATACACACCACAACACTAACAAGTCTCCTAAATTCTTCTGAGAGACATGGGAGCGGTTATGAATAAAGCCAAGACTCAGCCGAGAAGTGTGGCCCACAGGCTGCCGGTTTGTGCTGGTTTGGGGACAGGGACACACTGCTCATTTGCATACTGGCCCAGTCCACTGGCACTCTGTGACAGAGTTGAGGAGCTGTGACAAAGGGCCATCAGGCCACAGGGCCTCACACAGCTGTGCCTGACTCTGGGGAAGGAACGAGGAAGGGCCGGCTGGAGACTGGTGCCAGGCCACAGCAGGAGGGCCTCCGAGTTCACTGGAAGCTTGAAACTAATCCAAGATCAATCCATCTGGCAGAACTTTGAAATCTGTAGGACGAAGCGACAGCTCCATAGTCGACTGGACAATGTGCTTACATATCCTCCAGGCATTAAAGGAAGTCACCGGGAGGACAGGTAAACACGGCATGCTTTTAAACAGAGGCAAACCCGAACCACAGACCAATCCACGACACCAAAGCTCTCTTTGGAGAGCATCTAATAGCTGATCATCTTGAAGGACCAAAGAATCCGCAGAAACATCAACCGCTCAGCCCCTCATCACGAAGCCCTGCTGGCAGGTTCTGTGAGGTGCTGTGCAGGTACGGCCATATTCCGGCTGCGTCCCATCGGATCACCTTTGTAACAGCTCTTAGATTTCCCTTCTGGGAACTTCCTTTCCTTCGTGCAGTGAAGATTCATCAGAGGTAGAGCGGACCTCCTTCTACACAAACAGACGTCACATCCTGATGTTCAAGGGGAACTAAGATTTTAGGCTCGGAGACTAAGTGGGGTGGGAAGTCACAGCAGCCGCTGCTGCTGGAGCCACCACTCTGCAAACAGCAGAAGCTCCCACGCAGCGAGGGCGCCCTGGGGACAGGTCACTGTCTGCTTTCTCCGTCACACTTCAGTCTCCCAGCATCACCCTGACACTGGCCGTGGTTCTCTGGGGTTGGTTTGATCACCCCCCAAAGCACTGACATTGCGAGAATGAAGCTGTTACGGGGACCTCAGCCGTCTGGCCCAAGCCTGCTTCCTTCTCTTCTCCCGCCAAGCCACGTCCAAGAAACCCACCTTGTCTTCTGTCTCCACTGCCGTGCTTGGCAACGTTCCCGAACGGACTGCCTTTTTATGACTCTAATGATGCTTTGGCCTGTGCAGATAAGCAGTCTGCTCTGCTCCCACCAGGACGCATGGCTGTGTGCCCTGCCTATTCCCAGAACCCATGAGCTTGGGCACACGATGGCTCGAACGCCTCCCGGCACCCCCGAGGGTCCCCCTCAGCTCCAGTCCCCAAGGCTGCTCCTTTCCTTCACCTCAGAAACAGCCCCCCTTCTTTTTTGGGGTGTGAACTTCTAACCATCTTTCACTACCACAATCTCAGAAAGGACGCATTCCTTGACCTTCAGGCAACAATTCCTTCACTAGCTGCCTCTTCCTGGGGGACCCTCTCTCGTTGGCATGAATAGTGCAGTCCTTGCTTATTCACCATTTTCCAAAATGCGGTGTGAGACCGTGAGGACAACATCCTCGTTTTCTTCTCCTTCCTTCTATTCTCATCACTCAGGACAGCGCTTGGTCTGTGGCACATTTATTAACTGAAAAGGTGAATCAGCAGGTACCCACCTTAACTGTAACAGTGGGAGCGTCTACTTTCATCTCTGGATCACAGAAGAGTGTTTTATGGCAAAACGTTGTTCCCTGATGAAGTCGGCCAGAGGCGGAAGGCAACTGTACGTTAACTAACACGTTAAATGACATTCAATGATATAATTCACTCATAGATACATTAGCACCAAGTTCATGGATAAGATGAAAGCGACTCTGACAGTGGAGGTTGGAGATAATGAGGCAAATTGAGCAAAAATTAAGCTTAGGTACAAGAAGAAGAAAAATAAACCTGTGTTATGATTCACAGATTTGGCAAATAGAATGCAGAACGCTCAGTTAAATTTGAATTTTAGATAAGCAATGAATAATTTTTTTTTGGTATAAGTATTTTCATGTATTATTCAGGACCTACCTACCTATATTTTTGAAATCATTTTATAAATCTGAAATTCAAATGTAACTGGGACTCCTGTATTTTATGTGGCACACCTGACCTACATGCCAAATCAAGCTTGAATTCTAAAACGGAGCCCATGGAAGGCTTAGGAGACGCACTTGAAGTTGGCCATCAGCAGAGCTCTAAGGAGGTGCAACTACAAAGTCTCTTTCTCGGTCCTACTTAAAAACACAAACAGAAAGAGCTTCCCAGAATCCCACAATGGCTCTAGAATTTTCAGGATCTCCTTTTTCTCGGAATTCCTGTCTTTGTTGAACTCTGTTCTCTGCGTTGTGTTTTACGGCAGTTCTTTCATTTCTCTTCCAACAACCGATGGAGCTCAACTACCAAGTGTGCTCTGACATTCGCATGTAAGTGCGGCACGTTTCAGTTTGTGTTGTGTCATTTCCCTGATGTGTAGGGAAAGCAAAGGGAGTTAAATTTTTAACTCTTGACATCACCAAGTAATGATTTAAATACCTGTTTTTTTAAAACATATTTTGGTTATTTCCTTTTATCGCTTGACTATCTCTTGCTGTATTTTGGGGCACTTTCAAAGCAGGAGAAAAAATAATTTTCAGACGCATAGCTGTAAGATCATTCCATGCCCTACCCCTAAATCAGCTGGGACCATCCTTTGCAGTTCTGAAGACTCTGCTGATGTGACTATTGCTCATTTTGTCTGCAGACAAAATGAAACATTCAATAGTATCCTATAAATGCATAGACAAAAGCCTTCTTCCTGCCAGCGAGGGTTTGTGTGGAGGGTGGGCTGTCCTTCCTCCAGCGGCAGATTCATCTGAGTTGTGAACAGGTTCCCCCCATATACTGACAAGGAGAACCCCCATCCTGGCCCCTGGTCTTAATAGACCTTCCTTGAAAAACGTCACACCCGCCTTGAATGCCTCACACCCAGCCACTCCGGTGGTATTGCCCACCTGAGCCTGGTTGTTTCCTCCCGCCGTGCATGTCAAACCGGACCCATGAGCGACGGGCCAGAGGCTTTGAGGACGCCCTGATTTGTGGGCACTTGTCCCTCCAGTGCCTTTGGCCCACGTCCAGAGTGTGAACCTCGCAAAGACATTCCTCCTGCGGGTTCTTCCATCTCCCCAAATCCTACCCTGGAGGCTGCAGACGGCCTAGGGGCAGACCTGCCCCCATGATTTAGCTAAAAGGAGAGAGCACGGAAGTGTAGGCGTCCTCGGGCAGTCCAAGGCCATTTCAGGTCTTCAGCAGTGTGACACGGAGATTTACAAGGCTGATGAGATGTTGGAAGCTTCTAGAGTCGGACTAGAATGGTGCTGTGTTTAGATTCATGCCAGATTCTTAGAGCACAGATAGAAATTCTAATTGTGTTCACTCGTCCACACTTTGAACAGAGAAAATAAGTGGGTAAGTGGTGGGAAGGGGGCAATAAATCATTACTATCTAAGAGCTACACATATCAAAACTGGTTTTGGAGATTTGGGAAAGGAGGCCAGTTACTGCTGTGCGTTTTGGGGGCCACTGAGGCCACGGAATGGGTAGCTGTTTGCAAGAGGATGCCCAGCCTTGCCCCAGACTCACACGGTCTCTGACATCACAGGACCCAGAGGTGACTCAGGACCATGAGGCCAGTGCCCCCCTTTCCAGCGTTTTCCTTCCTGGACGCGCACACACACACATTCTCCCAACGCCCCCACCGTGACCCCCAGCAGAGTTCAGCCACAGAAGACTACGCAGAATCCCTAGGGCACACTCACCGGGACTGCAGGGAACTGCCTCCCCACCCCCAGGGAGCCCTGGAGCAGCGTCCCCTTGTCACCGACAATCAGTGAGGAGAAGGGTCCTTTGAGAGGACCACGTGCTAGCTGTAGAGCCACTGTCCCTCCGTGATGGCACATGGTGACATCAGTGTCCTCCGCGGCCTGTGCTGCACCCGCAGCGCTGTGTGCTTTGCCAAACAGAGGACGGACGAGACAAACATCACTCCCGTCAGCCAGTGTCTGGGGCAACATGAGCAGAGTTTACGTGACTTGTTGGGGTTACAGCGCTTGGTTTGCCAGTCTGCTTAAAGAACCAAACACACATGGTTCCAAGTCTGTGCCATAAATTCACAGTGGCGCCTGGTAACTGCAGCGTCAGCCGTCTGGAAATTTATGGAAAGACTCCTAAGGCTTGGCAAACACCCTTCCTCTCGGCACATCCGTGGTGACTGGCGGTCCCTGTAACGCGCCTTCCCAGGGACTTCTCCCGCCGACTGCTCTGCCTGAGTCTGAATCCTGTTCCTGAACCCCGGAGCTGGTGCCGACTCGGGCCTCAGGGACTGTGGCACTGTCCCTTCCACACCGTCTCATGGCAGACCATTCTGTCCTCCGTCACCTCACGTCACTCACCTTGCAGGGCCGAACAGCTGACTGCCGGCTGGTCCATTCCCCCTGAAGCCCGCCCGCCACTCCATGCCCAGACGTGTGCAGGCTCCCAGGGCCACTCACTGGGGGTGCTGCTGAGCCAGCTAACGACCCAGCTCAGGTGGACGGGAAGTGCAGGAAGGCAGGGCCAGGTGGGCCCCTCGCTCCCAGCCCCACCTCCACGCGCCATCAGTGCTGCTGAATGTACGGAACATCACGTCACGCGCGCCCACGCACCACGAGCACGTGCTCACCAGACCGCGCTTTGCCCTGAATCTCAGAACTCGTAGGACTCGCTTTTCCTGTGATTACGCATGGTTAGGGAGTTTGAGCGAATATTGAATTAGCTCGTTAGCTGGTTTAAAAGAAACGAAAGGCAAAGAGAACAAAAGGTCAGCAGACGCTTCCAGGGGGACACCAGCCTGGGGGGTGGATTCACTTGCTCTCTCTTCTGCTGAGTGCGTGTCCGCGTGTGGCCTGAACACAGACCCGCGGGTTTCCTTACGCAGCGCGGGCTCTGTGGTCAAGACGTGCAGAAAAAGTGCTCAAAGCTCTTCTTTGTAGGAAACTCATTGGTTGCTATGAACATATTCCTCCAGCGTAGATTTTCATAAACCTGCTGGAACGCTTTCTTATTTCTTAGGGAGTACAGCATTCGCTGGGATAAGTTACTTGTTAGGTGTGATTAAACTGCAAGGCACAGTCAGACCATTGTCGTGTCATACTTTTGTTGCCTGGAACATTGCTCGGAACACAAACTATAACTACAGACGTGTATGTATGTGTGTGCATGTACATATATGCATGCATGAGTATGGATGTAACTGTTAAATTACATACACATTGTTAAACAGATGGATTGATTTTCAAGGTCTCACTCCATAGGAGCTAGACTAAATCAATGCCAAAAAAAGCAATTTCAAAAAGTAGACACAGGAAATTCTTTAGCTTTCTAGAAATTTTAAGAAAATACTAAATAATCCTTGAATGCTTAAACCCCAGAAAAATTGGCCGTGTGGCTCCCTGAAACAGTTTCAGCTATTTTGCAGAGAGAAAACTGAGGCCGTAGAGAACCATAATGGGCGATACCGGTTCGGTTCTTCTCGGAACTTCTTTACCTACAGTGAGACCTTCTGAACTTCACACCCTGAACTCCTGGCTGTGAGACGAGCTGTCGAGAAGGGACATGCTCTTTCCCAAATGTTCTGTACCTACTTAGACAGTGGGGCCAAGTGCATTTCATTGTCGTATCCAGGCTTGGTGTCTATTCTAAGAATGACGTTGTGGGAGGGAACAGAGGACCTGGGGAGGGAAAGGAGCTGCCGAAGACCCTCGGGCGCCGCTGGAAAGTGACCCTGGGTTCTCTTCTGTCTGCAAAGCAGAGCAGCGCACGGCAGCGCCGCCTTCCCCTGCGGACAGCGCCCTCCTGAGGACACACTGTGTGTGGATGCCAGAGTGTCGCAGAGGCATATTCTTTATGTCAGTCTTGTTAAGTTTCCTATCCTCACAATGTCTGTTTCTAATATTATTTTGGAAGGGTATCTATACATTGAAAGTGCTCTTCAGCTTATCCCTAAGAATGAAAAATGTACGTCTGGGAAAATTACCTAGTATTTTGAAAGACACTGCATGCACATAGCTAGACGTTTAAACCTAACTTGCGTTCAACAGGAGACGACCTTTTCCATTTGTCAGCTTCATTTTACACTTGATAACACCTGAAGTCATCATTTTGGCCTGATTTTTATACAGGAAGCAAGTCTTGATGAGCATTCCAGAGATTGTAAATTGTTAACTACATGTATTGATTTGCAAGGTCTCACTCCACAGGAACTAGACTCAATTTCAATGCCAAGAGAAAGCAAGTTGAAAAGTAGAATTAGGAAATTCTTTCGCTTCCTAGAAACTTTAAGAAAATGCTAACTAATCCTTGAGTGCTTAAACCCGAGAAAAGCATGGCTGTGTGGCTCCCTAAGACTTACTTCCCTCATCTCTGAGGCAGGGACAGAGAGTCCCAACCTGTTGGGGACGTGGTGACAGTTATGTGGGGCATGTGCATTCAAAGAGCTTAGAGGAGGCCCTGCTAAGTAAGTAAGAAATAAATGGTGGCTATTTTATTGTAGATCAGGAAGCTTTGCTCTCCTCCTGCTTCTCACTTATGACTCTGAGTGTAACCCCGCTTGCTTACATCCAGTGAGAGACCCCATTTTAAGTGCAGAACAAGACGAATTTTGACACTTACATACCTCTGTGTCACCACCATAACCACCACGATAAAGCATTTCTACACCCGAAAAAGTTCCTTTTGCTCCTTTCCACTTCAGGCATTCATTGATTTGCTTTTACAACGTTTAAGTTTGCTAAAGCCCACATTATTTTTCTCATCTGGTCCATATCTGTGGGTGCTCCTATCTGAAGAACAGCAGCAGCCACCAGACAAAATGCCACAGAAGTTGCAGAGGGTTTGCCTGAGTTCCTTCAAGAATGATGTATTTCTAGCATTTACGTTTGCTGGACCTCTGTGTCTCGTCTTATACCAATGCTGCATTCTGTTCAGTATGATAGTCTTATTAAATCTTGACGTAAAGGCCAAAGTTTGTTCTTAATTTTCAAAATTGTCATGGCTATTCCAGATTATAAACTTTACAGTCAACATGACAATTTCTACAAAAGCAAAGTAAAGCAAAAAAGCAAAACAAAACAAACAAACAAAGCCTATGAGGACAGCCACGTGCAAAAGAATGAAAGCAGGCTGCTGTCTGACACCACACAGAAAAATTAACTCAAAATAGATCAAAGACTTGAATGCAAGACCTGACACTATAAAACTCCTAGAAGGAAAAATATTTGCAAAGCTTATATCTAGTAAAGGATTATATCCAAAATACTCAAATAACTCATACTATTCCATAGCAAAAACAAACAAACAAACTAAGAAACAAACCCTCCAATTTGACTTAAAAATGGGCAAAGGACCCTAATAGACATTTTTCCAAATAAGACATAAATTTGGCAAACAGGTACATGAAAATATGCTCCACATCACTAATCATCAGGGAAATACACATCATAACCACAATGAGATGTCATCTCACACCTGTCAGCTTGGCTGTTATCAATGAATCAATAAACAAGTGTTGGAGAGGCTGTAGAGAAAAGAAAACCCTCATGCACTATAGGTGGGAATGTAAATTGGTGCAGCCACTACGGAAAACACTAGGGAGGTTCCTCAAAAAATTAAAAATAGAACTATTACATGACCCAGCAATTCTACTTCTGGGCATACATCTGAAGAAAACAAAAACACTAGTTTGAAAAGACATATGCACCCCTATGTTCATTGCAGCACTATTCACAACAGCCAAGATATGGAAACAACTGGAGTGTCTATCAACGGATAAATACACAAAATGTGATGTGTTTATAATACACACACACACACACACACACAATGAAATGTTATTCAGCCATAAAGAAAAGATGAAATCCTGCCATTTTCAACAACATGGATGGACCCCGAGGACATTATGCTGAGTGAAGTAAGTCAGACAGAGAAAGACAAATACTGTATGATCTGACTTATCTATGGAACCTAAAAAATAAATAAATAAACAAAACCAAGCTTATAGATACACAGACCAGATTAAAGATTGCAAGCAACTGGGTGAATGGCGGACAAAACGTGAACAGAGTGCAAGCATACAAAATAAACGTCATGGGGACGTCCTGCTCAGCGTGGCGACTATAGTTAATAAGGCTGCACTGCATATTTGAAAGCTGCTAAGAGAATACATTTTAAAAGTTTTCATCACAAGAAAAAATTTGTAACTGTATGGTCACAGATGTTAGTAAGACTCACGTGAGTGATCACTTTGCAACGTACACAAATATTCAATCATTACGTTGTTCCTGAAACTAATATAATGTTATATGTCAATTACACCTCGATGGGTATAAATTTTTAAAAACAAACAAAAAATTACAGGGATTTTGACTGACACTGTGTTGACTCTTTGGACCCATTTGATAGGATAATAAGTATCGTAAAAATGTTTTCTAATTTATAAACTTGGCATACCTCACCATTAATTCATGCATTCTTCAGTTTCTAACAGAAGGATTTTTTGTGCTTCATTACACGGGTCTTACACATACTTTGCTAAATTCATTCTCTATGTATTTCTTATTTTCAATGACATTTAAACATTTCATTTTCTCTTGTTACCCGACAACAAAGAAATATAACTGACTTACGTGTGTTGACCTGGTACTTTGCAACCTTACTGAAAATTGTGTCATTTTAATGGTTTTTTGGAATTTTATCCAAAGTCTATCATGTCACCTGTAAAAACAATTATTTTTTTCTTTCCAATCTCTATGACTTCCTTTCCTTTTTGCTTTACTGCACTGATATAAACCTCCACTTAACCACTGACTAGAAGTTGTGAATGCAAACTCCTTGCCTTTTTTCTGATTTCTCCAGTAAGTATGATCTGAGCTGCAGGTTTTTCATAGGTACTCTTTAGCAGCTTGAAGAAATTCCCTCTATCACTGTGTTTCTGGCAGTTTTATCATGAATACGTGATGAGTTTCGTGACATGCTTTTCCAGCCTCTGTGTAGATGTGGACACGGTTTTCTTCTTTATGACCTCAATACACATAATGTGTGGGGAATGACTTGGACAGGGTCCCAGTAGAAAGTGTCACAAGCACTGAGACCCTTACTGTGGTGAGAAGTGACTGCAGCATCCGAGGAGTGATTGCAGGTCTATTTGTAGGTAGACACGCCACAACTTCCTGAATCTGAACACGACGGGCAAAGAACTGTTAACAGAGACTTCCGGGTTCTCGGCTGGTTCTAGGGTGATTTCCAGGTCCTGGGCTGAATGGAGACTCACTTACTGAGATGAAGGAGACCTAGAGGCCATTTCATTTTTCTCAGATATTGCAAATCCTCCATATGGATGAGGACCCAGGAGGAACAGTCAGCTTGGAATTGAGAGAACAGGTCTGAACTTGATATTTACGTTTGAGAACCGTAAAGTACACCCGGGACTTGAAACCCAGCGTTTTCTAAGTTGGGGTTTTAGCATGTTTTCCTTGCTACCCACTGTTTCACAAATTCTACCTTCATTTCCTTAGCCTATCTCACTCCCACTTAAGCTTTAACTTAGCTAAGCATTTTCTCCACAGGACATCCCTTCCTAAACCCTCTTTCTACATTGTAGATCTAGCTGACATACGAAGCCGAAGAAAAAGCCCACAGTGAGAGGACAGAGAATAGGAAAGGTAGGGTCTGGGCCCAGCGGACAGACACGAGCATTCAGGAGGCAGGTCCAAGACAAGCGCCCATCAGAGGAGACTGAGGTTTCTCAGACGCCATGAGAAGGAACTGTTTCCAAAAGGCAAACTGCAATCCACTATGTGGATGCTTCTGAGAAGGCAAGTAAGAACGGGATCAGAAAGTTTCCAAATTCTTTTAATTAGCGCTCTCAAACTGCACCTTTTGCAAAAATAGTTGAAGAGCCTTTGGCATGTAATATTTCACATCTAGGGCCTGTGAAAGAGGCAGGTTCACTTTAATTTCCCTTATGGACCATTCAAATATCCGGTGTAGCACTGTTTGGGCGGTGACAGTGACACATCCCTATGAGCTTAATAACGGGCAGGGAAGGGAAGGAGACACCCACCATTGCACAGAAAACTTTCTAAAGGTAAAGCCAATGTGCTTACCACTTAAAATATATTTTCTGGGTGAAATTCAAACTGAAGATTTATGTAACTCTTTCCTTCTAGGAAGGAATTAAACGGGTGATAGAAAAAAATACTTATGTGTACACACACACACACACACACACACACACACACACAAAACCACTTAATAAGACAATTTCAGGGAAGTGGAATGATGTAAGTAAAAGATTGAAGACTTCATATATTTATGATTTCTTTTATTGTGGGAAACTGAAATACTGTTTTCCTTCTGTGATAAATGCATTTTTAGTTAGTCATCAAGCTCCGAAGAACAGTCAATACGAATAAACGCATGCCACCGTGTAGGAGAGTGACGTATAGTATAAGTGAACCTTTGGGTATTCTGCTCCATAGTCCAAATACTCAGACAGCCTGGAGCCATCACCTCAAACCCCCCAGGGCTGACTCAGCTTCGTACCTTTTCAAAGATGGATACAGGGGACTAGGAGTTTTCATGTCTGGGAGGCCAGTGTCTGGAAGCTTAGCTGTTCTGTAATATTTAATTTACTTAAAGATGGATCGGCAGTCATTTTTACTAGGATTTGAAATGACCTCAGTGTTTCTATTTCAAAAATAAAAGGCTTTAGCATCTCGTAAACTGTGTCCCAGTGTCTGTCTTTGCCAATGTCTGATGTGTCATATGAAGCAGAATTAGCCAATAAATGCTTTATAGAATATTTTTTCCTGAAAAGAAAAGGTTCACACTAATTTCTTATTTCTCTCTGTATACTTGTGTTATTAATTTAATGGTCTCTATTTAAAATCTATAACTACCCTCTTAGTTCCTGGTGGGGCAACCCTGAATATCTTAGGTAGTAATATTTGACACACACTGGAAACTTTGGATAGACTATGAAATGCAGCACTTTTTAGCAGCCCCTTCAGCAATGATGATGTAACTGGGTTTCCCATAGGCTCCACCTTCCGGTCACAGCCCCTGACTGACAAGCCCGCTCCCCACCACAGGTGCAGACCAGCAGGCTCGGTGCTGGGAGCATCCCAAAGGAAGACCACCCACTTCTCCTGCCCTCTGCCTGGGACCCCAGGTTCCCCATGTGCTATGCTGGGGGTGTGCTTCTAGTTTTAATGTTTTTGGTGCTGTTTTTAGCTCTTCCAGGAAATTAAACTTCTCTGGCTTCAAGTTCCAGATTTGGTGCCTATCTGACATAGTTGACTGTTTTCTAAAACCCAAGTCATAACGTCTCACCCACTGCAGCCCAGGTTTGGCAGGCACACAGTCCTGCACTCCGACAAAGAACACCTGTGCTTTTTACAGACCTGCTTTTCCTGGGAGGCATCTGACACGCACCCATCAACCATGAAACAGGATGGCCAGACACACAGTACGTACAAGGAGATATCATCAGATAATTAATTATTAAGGTAGTTGGTTATTCAGATAACAGGTCCTGTGAGAGACCTGAATTCTCCTGAGCATGCTGATGGTTACAAGGGGTTTGCATGAACAGCTCCATCTCAGGAGGCAGAGCTCACTGGCCCCGTCTACATAGTCGCTCTCACTGCCCTCTCCTGCATGTTTCCAGGAATTTCTGAAGCTGCTTCAGAAAGTGCTCAAGTTAAGGCTGCCTCCTCAGCGATGTCCCTTAGCCATTTGCCATTCCATCATCCATTTATTGGCAAATATTCACTGAGTATCAGGCCCCGTTTTTAATCATGCCCTGTGGAGTGGTGTTGCGCTTGCATCTGACGGTGAGCCCACTTTGCTCCTTGTGCAGCACATCAAGCAGAGAAGCCACTTACTAAAAGAGATAAAATTAGATTCTCGCTTTTTCGTCTCCCTATACGTTCTGTCCATATCCAGCTCAAGTGCTTTTCCTTGCAAATGGGGAGTGTTGTTTTAAATGCCATATTTTTAGAGGTGAGTGTCCAGTTAAGCCTAAAGTGAAGTTCACAGATCAGCTGTGCCTGAACTACTGGCTTCAGCTCACCCTACGGCCATGGCCATCGGGCTGAATGGGAAGAGTCTTTGAAAATGGTGGCATGTGCACAGACGTGGCACAGAGACTGCCGCTTCCATTCCTGGGCCGTTGCGAGCCCTGAGCCTCAGAGGGAAGCTGCAGGCTGTCATTTAACAGTGTGTACACAGACAGAATTCTTTAAGACACAGGTACAGGGAAAACTAAGCTTCAGTTCCCCACAGACGCAGAATAAGGGGGAACGCTGCCACGTGGCTGCTGGTCGGCTGGAGTAGCCTCGGAAAAGTGGCACAAAGGAAGACAAAGGGGAGGGAAGGGACAAAACCTTGAGGAAGAGAAGAGCCCACAGAAGTGCACACAAGAAACATGGTGTCACACGTCACTAAGCATAAGATCAGAGAGACGTCACAGTTATCAGTCATACCCATGTCAGGCTGGGATGGGAGAGGGCACTAAAGAGCTAAGGAGAGTGAAAGTCTGGGCGCAAATATGAAAACATACCTAACTCGAAATCATGATTGGGACTGAAAGGAGAAAGAGTGTTAAGAGGAGACTTAAAATGTCAACAATGGCTCAGATGTAAGGAGTGTCTACAGCCTGTGAGTTCTAAGGAATTTCTATCTGTAAACGACATATGTGTACTCACGCAACCCTTATAAGAAATAGCAACTGAGAATACAGTTTCATTCATAACTCAAAGGAACTAACAAATAACTGGGTGATACAGTTTCAAAAACAGAGATACAGAAAGGTTCAGAATTGCCCAAGGTAACTGGTAATTGATAAGAGCACGAATATCCCTTATGAGCAGGGCCACAAATATTCCCTACAAAATACTAGCAAGCCAAATCAAGTAACAAAAAGGAGCTGATACTATGAGCAAGTGTGCCTTGCCCCAGAAATGCAAGGTTGGCTCAACGTGTGAGCATGTCACCAGCTGCAGAAGAAGCACGTCAAACCCATTTCAACCTGTGTCACATTTCTCTGAGGGACTTCCATATTTCTTGGAGTATATGTCTGCTGGTCATAATGCTTTTCAGTTTCATTAGGCTCGAAAATGTATTCAACCTACATGTTGCAATTATGTTTTTATTGCTTAAGAATCCTTGATTGACCATTTCTTCCCTGTCCCTTAAAGGTGTTTCTTCACTGTGCACTGTGTGGACTGTCTCCATGCGATGTCATCATCGTTCTTGTATTTGCTCCTGGTATGAACCGAGTTTCTCCATCTCTGACTGCTTTCTTAGAGTTTCTCTCTTGTAGTGCAATTGTTCAATTAATTCTACAGTGTAGTTACAATGTGCCCGGGTGTAATTCTCTTCATTTTCTTTTGTGTGGGATCATTAAGCTTGTTGGATCTGTTGGTTTATAGTTGTACCCAACTTGAATACATCTGGCCATTATCTCATCACATCTGGTTTTCTTGCCCCTCACCCCTGACCTCCCATTCTACGGTGTCTGTCTGCCCCACATTTCACTCAGGCTTTATTACCCTGAGATGAAGATGATAATACTGAGCTCATGAGAACACGGCATCTGGTCAGTCGCACATAAACAACAGCCACTATTACATAAAGCAATGAAGAAAACAGTCAGGTAAATAACTATGAAAAAGTCAGAAATGTAATTTCAAGGACTCTGTAGATGTTTCCTGAGCATATAGTCAGGAGTTGCATTCAGAAAAAAAAGTCCTTTGTTTAATGAAGGAAACATTTTTTGTTTGTTTTTTCTTTTTCTTTTTCACTACTTACTACTTCTGATTGCTAAGTTGTCTGGATTTTAATATTTATAAGTTGTCAAATGTCAAGAAGAGCCTGTGTCCAACCATCCAAAATCTCTAACCCCCTAATTAGTAGCATGTGCAATACATTGGAGAGCTCATTAGAGTCGATTTCCAACTTGGAATTGTAAAGCATTTTTAAAGTTCTTTACCATAATTTCATGTGATTCTTAATTTTGTTTAAAAGCATTAATTGTCTTCTTAGCATAATAATAGTGACACTGAGTAAAAGCCTTCTGCAGATTCCCACAAACTGGTTAAATGATATTTTTGAAAGGCCATGTTCCAGATGGAGGGTTTCAGTTTGCATCAGAGAAAAGTTCCACATATTTTGGGAATTTAGTGATTAAAAATAGAATAAAGTAGAACTTAGAAAATATTTTTCAGGGTTATAATAAGAGTCTAGTCCTGTCACCACAAATTTGAAAGCAGATTCTTCACAATGTGTTAATAAAATACAAAAGGAAATGGTAATGGAAAAAAAGGAGATTTTTCTCAAAATAAAACCTGTGATTGGTCTTTACTTTCAACCTATGTTCTCACATAAAACAAACCACAAGTGAAAATAAGAGTAGCCTTCATCACACCTACATAACAATGAAGAGAACTTAGAATTAAGCTGCATTAAAAAAAAAATCACTAGCATAAGCTCATGTCTCATGAAAAATGCATTCTACCCAATTTTTTTAAAAAATGAATACTGCAGGCTTTGCAAAGAAAATTATCCATCGATGCCGTCTTTCCATACACACTGAGGCAAACGTTTCCTCCTCCAGAGAATTTGATAAATGACTCCTTCAACCTTGAGCACAATCTGAAATCACAGGGAAGCTCAAGCTGTCCCACCACCTGGGTGGGCACTGCCCGCGGCCTGCCCGGCGCCGATGGCTGGCGTTCCGAGTTATTCTGACCCCGCCCTGCAGAAGCACCTTGGGAACCTGGGCCAGCGCCTTCCATCGGGTTTCCGGTGCTTTCCATTGGGTTGCTACCTTGCTCCAGAATGTGTTCACCATGTCTATATTCACTTTCATTGTCGACAGGTAGCTATCATTGTCGATGAGTATTGTTTCAGGAACTTCTCCCAAAGCCTCAGTAGAGCCCATCAAACACCAGCATCCTTTGTCAAGGCTCAATGGAAGGCCTCACTGAATCCACGGAGATATTCCCCGTATGTCAATAGGACAATGCAGCCCACTGAGACACAGAAGCAGGGGTCCAGAAGACTGGGTGACAAAGCCTTAAAATGCATTTATACCAATCTTTTTTTCCCTTAACTTAATTTTCACTCAGAAATTTCCCTAATAAAATAAAAGCCTATCCTGTTATGTACTTAACAGTATTGGACAAATTTAAAAGCAGTTTGGCCTTAACTTTTCTGATTCGTAAGTTAGCTGAAAGCAAATATCGAAAGCAAATGAAATACAGAGTCCTGAATTTGAGAGATGAATAATACCAAAACTATTAGTTCACTTTTGTACGGAATTTTTAAGACCATCCCCTCAATAATGTGTCACGATGATAATAAGCATTGGCCTGGTCGAGCCAGTGTTCATTTCAGCAGAGAAAACAGGTTTGGCGTCTTCTCCTGCCACCCTTTGTAAAGATTTTACAGAACACATTTAGTTAGGTGAGTCGGAATTTGAAACTAACCTGGGTTTTCCTTACTGTGATGGCAGCTAAGAGTAAAGTGTGTTCCCTCTGCTTCCTCTCCCACGTCCGCGTCAGCCCTGCTATCTTACTACAATACTTTAATGGGTGTTTACTTCACTCATCCTCCCAATACACTTCTAGAAGACGGCCTGTGGCGAGAGCAAGCCCGTGACAACCCTACCTCTTTTCTGATTCCACTTCTTAAACCCGTGCTGTGCACCCTGCACCATCCACAGGGCAGCTGCAATCCTGACTGTTCTCACTTGTATGTGGCCCAGGGCCTTCACACCTCCTTCCTGGCAGCCATGGCTGCGTGAGTCACCAGGGACACAGAAACCTGTCACAATGCAGCACTTAGCCCAGCACCACAGGGCTGAGATGCCAGTATACATGTGCCAGAATAATGAACGAATGAACAGCAAGACCACGGTGACAGCAGCTGGAGGGACGCACAACAGGAAGCCGGACACACGGTACGGGGGACGCACAGGCGGTTTTCCCTGGACGTGGGACTCAGGCTTTGTCACTTGATATTGAAACTCGTCTTAAAGAATGACAGAACTAAGGGCACTTCAGGCCCAGGGAACAGACGTAAAATTCCAGAGTCTGGAGAGCCTGAGAGTATTCGGACATTGGTGGGCTTCAGAGAGTGTGACAGTCAGGGGATGACAGGTGGGGACGCAGAGGGGCCCGAGCCTGCCTAGGAGATGCTGGAGAGCAGTGACAAGGAAGAGCTCACTTAAAGAGACGAAGAACACAGGCAGCCCTCATTGGGGTGGTCAAATGAGAAAATGGAAGTAAAATTAGTTGGCATTCAAAATAGTATCTATTATTAGTAGTACTTTGTATTAATACTTATAGTAGTTTGGTTATTAGTATTTATATCAGTAACAATATTGTATAGCAAAAGTATTACAGCATTATGCATTTTTTAAACATTAGGATTTTAAAGTTTCCTTTTAAATAGAAAATTATTACTAAAGGATTATTATGCTTAATAATTTGAATACATTTTCTATATATTAGAAATATTAATATAAGCATTTTAAGAAACTAAGTCTTATCCTTAATATTTTTCCAAAAATTGTAGTTTGTGAAACATTCTCTTAAAAGGAAATATTTACTTATAAAATAAAAGAGTTGCTTATTCATGTGCTCAGTAGAATATTTCAAAATAATTGTCTTCATGGCCCTTCATCCACTGTGAACTCTTAATTATGAATGATGTTTTATTTATTCCTGCAAATACAGATTCTGAAACAATGCTGGGGACCCAGGAGGCATTTTAGTCGTTTTGAGAATGAAGGAACGAATGCACAATGAGTGGCAGGAAGCTGAAGTACTTCGTTCCACTGTTATTCCCAGCGCAGGTACAACGGCAGATGTTTTATTTACACCTGAAATGTCTATTCTGGAAAGACAAACCTCAAACAAGAATATCCATACTATGTAAAGAAATCAAGATTCAGTTACGAAAAACAAAACAAAACCTAGTCTGTTCCTCAAAGTCTAAAACTTGACAAGAAATCCAGTTAGTTTCACCGTTTATTTCCTACATCATCAGAATGAAGACACAACTGAAGACACACAAGTGTGTATCACTGTGGCTGCGAGGAACAACTCAAGCGAGAATCACACTGGGACGGGGGAAAACAAGCCTGCACCAGGGATTAATCAAGAAAACGTCCAGTCTTCAAGGAGCAAACATTAATTAAGCTCTAAAAACTTATCTACACGATTACAGAAAACAATTCCTTTTTAAAATGTGCTAATAGAAAAGTCTAGAGTGACAAACATAGCTAATGATTTAAAGCTAATTCGATTCTAACGGCTAATGGAAACATATCTTACAGTTCAAAAGCCGTTTTTTCACGTTGTCTGATATTTTGATTAATACAGCCTACGTAGCATGGGCTTGCCCCATGTTAATTAACCTGTCCTTTTAGATTACTTCTGGTAAAGAGAAAAGCACAGGCCCAGGACGGCGTCACTCACGAGGAGGCCAGGACACCAGCCCTAGATCTAATCCTGGGCCTCGGCCTCTCCCAGAAACATGGTCTAATCGGCCAGTCTGGGATTTTCTGGCCAAGGACCAGGAGGTCACCTGGACCCTACTGTCGGTAAGTGTTCGCTGGCTGGGCTCAGACAGTCGGACAGAAACTGGAAAACTGCTTCTCCTAACTCACTAAGAAAGGATGACATCCCCCACTCGAGCGGTGCGTCTGCTCCAGTCCTCGCCAAGTGGTAGCACTGTGCCCCCTTGAAGGAGAAGCTTCGGGCACGGCACTGACCGACAGACCTCGGATAGAGGATCGAGCCATCTGAACCGGGGACTTTTCTGGAAAAAGATAAGGACACCCATCGCTGCATATGATTTCTCTGATGTCTAGTAATCATTTGGGAAGGCACTTAGCCTGGTGGCACCCACTGGAATAGCCAAATCCCACCCTTCCCCTCTCTAACATTATTAATAGCACAGTTGTATTCGTTCATTCATTCATTCCTTCATTCAAAAGTTGCAGCGTTGCCTGGCAGAGGAAGGCAGGTAAGACCCGGCCCTTGCTACCAGGAGCCGTGAAGTCTGCAAGGAGAGAAACACACAAATGCATCTGACACACTTACAGATGCTAAGTGGGCTGTTGGCAGTGTTTGGAGAGGGCACGGTGAACTCTAGGAGGGAAGGTAAGGGGCAGAGTTCCAACAAAGATTCACTGAAGATGTGACGACGTACGGGGAGTCTGGACCCGAAACGTGGTGAACAGAGTGACGGGCCTGTGTGCCGTTCTGTCCAGTTGGAATGAAAAGTTTAATTTAGACGTTTCTCTATGGCCTTGAAATGTTTAAGAAAGTGGCTGGACGTACGGGCAGATCAGGACAGGCGTGAGTGTGGGGGTGACAGCTGACTGAGGGGACACCAGGGAACATGTGGAAGAGGAAGAGAGCGAGTTGAGGGGGACGAGAATCAGGACCCCATGACATAATGCAGAGGAAGAGCTGCCAAGGAGCCGAGGAAACGGTGAGAAAGGAGACGGCTGGCTGCCCTGCCTCTCACAGGCAAAGTCAGCAGACAAGGCCTGTCCCATAGGAAGCCAGTGTCAGCAGGGTCCCGAGCTGCACTGAGCAGCTGCACTCGCTACTGGACGTGGGGCCCAAGGGAATGATGGCGACTTTTGCTGCAGTTGTTCCCCTGGAGTTCGGGGGTGAAGACCTGATAAGAGGGAAGAGAGGGTTAAGGGGTAACATCTCTTGGCCAGTGTTCTCGTGTCATTGTTAGTCATTTTCCTACTTAGTGTGAAATGCAGGGGTAATTTCCCCCTGGAGATCTCCTGCCATAAACTCCATTCTCTGCTCTCTCCTTCTTCCATCCACCAGGAGAACGCAACAAGCAAGAATACCCAAGCGGTGACCTGTTACACTGATACAAACCATGCATCTGACTCAAATTAAGTCCAAGAAAGATCCCAACTGACTGTAATTCCAACATTCAAGGGTTTAGTCATGTTTAAAGAATAGGAGATGTGTCAAGTGAGGCTTGATTATTCTTCTGACTGGAATTAGTGATGAAGGGTAGGGAAATACAAGCTGATCTATTTTCCACTCTTTTAATCCACGGTTGAGACAGGCAAACAAAGGGGAGAATTTAATACAATCCACCACATTAAATCAAAAGCTTCCTTTAAATCTCAATACGAACCAAACACATTCAGAAATTGTGCTATTGTCTTGCAAATGAAATGCAGAGGGGCCTGAAACTGCAAGTGAGGAAGTGGTACTTAGACTGCTATGTTTTTACGGTGCTGATTTGCTACTCTCCCGATTATTTTGTCTCTTGCCTTTCCACCCCAGAGAAGGAATTTCTGAAGCGGAAGACTTAAACAGAGACATTTAAGGGCCATGCAATTTATATCAGATTACCTATTGGCCAGGACCTAGACATGCAATTTTCTACTTCTGAATATTTGAAAAACACAAAGGCATCACTTCCCTGTTGGAAGTCATGAATGTAAATGACTTGTTAAAAATATATATAATATATATTTTTTAGCATTAGTTTCAGGGGGTTATTTCAAAGCAGCAAACTAATAAGTGTCAAGTAACCTGAAATCCGGGAGGACAGAATCTTCTGTGCCTGCTGCTAAATATATTTTCTCTGCTGACTTTTGCTTCTGGAAAGATCTGCCACCAATCGAGCCCCCAGATACTGGGTTCTAATTGCTAAAGAATGCTGGATGATGGTAAACAAAATGATGATGATGATGATGGAAGAACAATGGCTTGTGCTTTGCTGCCAAGGGTCAGGCCAGGGGTCCAGGACGGACCCCGACCTGACTGGAGAACCTTAAAGGTTTGCCAGGAAAACGAACCCCTCTGGCTCATTTACAAGTTCAACACTTAACTCTACTTAATTTTTTTTCTTTACATACAATAAAGATACACCCGTTACTTTGGGTGTATCGTTTTATGACAAGACACAGAACATGCCGTCATCTGCAAATACAGTCCCCTGTGCTGCTACTTTGAAGCCAGAACACAAGCCTGTCTTGGTCCTGTCTCCGCCACCCAGGATGGGCAGGTTCCTGTTTGTCCTGGATACCAAACAGAGCCGTGTGTGCTCGTGTGTGCACATAATTTGTTATAAGCTTTCATGAGACAAGGAGTGTATGCTGCACACTTTACAAACAATACAAAATTGTACCGTGTTTCCCCAAAAATAAGACTGGGTCTTATTTAATGTTTGCTCCAAACGACACATTAGGGCTTATGTTCAGGAGACGTCATCCTGAAAATTCATGGTGGGGCCTATCTTCCGGTTAGGTCTTATTTTCAGGGAAACACGGTATTGCTCTTCACGACAAATTTCACAGAGCCAACTGAGTCTCAGAAACGCTTCTGCTGATGTCTGCCAAGCTCCTGTATCTGAAGTCACACTGTGTGTTACTTTCTGACGTGACAACCAACCTGTTGGTATTTTCACTGGTTAATGAGTGAGATGAGGATGAAACCACAAAGATCTGTGTCTTAAATGACATTCAAGCATTCCACACGCGGCGTGTTGTGGCTGCCATCTTTGGATGGCATGGCTTTAACTTTCAGCTGTGTTGCGGTGTCTACTAGCTCTCCACTTTTCTTTATTGCTGGAGAGTACTGGATGCTATGTACCCAGCATGTTTACCAGTCACCAGCTGATTTGGAGCTATTTCCATGCTAAATACGTGTGTGAGTTAAGGCTTATGAGACAGTAAGACTAAAGGCAACATGTCCATTGTAAGCTCACAGGGTAATAGCACCTTGTGAGGCTTCTTGGGAGAGGGTCAAACTGCCTTCCCCAGACAATCCTTAGCACCAAAATGTAGAGAGGAGAGCTTCCCCTCGGAGCTTCTCCCCTCATCAGCTCTGTGGGACTCCAGTTTAGTCCAATATGTCACACAATGTATTTGAATGTCTCCTGAGATCAACTCTGTCTAGCAATTTACCATCACATACAGAAACAAATCCAATTGAAATCTGTTCATTTTAATAAAACCCTTTACTACTTTAATTATATATTGATGGTAATCCCCAAAATATAAATAAATTCTATTTTTTCATGAAGATACTTGTTAAAATGATGCAGACTCCATAATTATGCTTCTCATCTCAAAGGTAATGGAGAAAGACGGATTTCTGAAAACAAATCGAGCCCCGCTCAGGGATAATAAATGAAACTGAATCTAAAATACGACTTAATAGTTACTTCTGAGCTTTTAAACTCTGATACTAATGTTGATCACCACATTGATTACTTCATTTAAAATGCTCAACACTGAGTGGCAGCATTGATAAATCTTCATTTGGAAAAGATGCTTTCTAGTAATGCTATCATTTCTCAACCTCTAAGCCTTTTGCTGTGAGACTGAGCACACACAAGAGACGTATACACTGGATGTTTGATTAGGAGCCTAATTAGGGACAGAGTTTTTGGAGACATAATGTAGCTCACCATTTTCTTTCAGATGCAGACATCAAGAAATTTGGCCTAAGTCTCATGGGGCATGAGCTTTGTGAGAATGATGTAGATTTCATGGTTAAAAATAATTGACATTTCATAATCATAAAACATTCTATAAAAATTTCAGTATCAGTTTTACTGGAAGACATAGATTTCTTTTAGTGACAATATAGTCACTTTCCCCCCACGTTCAATTATATGGCACGTATGCTGTGAGAAGGTTAGGCTTAAAGAGAGCTGACTGTGGATCACTCTAAGATTTTTGAACAGCATCCTGGTTTATCCCAGAAAGCTATATTTTTGGATTTTGCAGATCAAAGAGCTATACACTTTATTTCTAGATTAATAGGCCATACATTTCAAATGCTTTCAACATTGATTTCATTCCTTTTAAAAACTCTGCCTCTTCCTCCACAAACGACAAACACTCCTCCGTGCTGTGTTGACATGTCATTAAAACTGCACAATGGATCTCAGGAGAAAAGCAAATTTGGGGAAGATGGCGGCCATGAGGACAACATGTGCCCCATCCCTTTCAATCTTCTCTACAAAGCAGGGCAGCAGGCACAGCGGAAAGGCCAAGAGAGCAGGGCAGACTGGACTGAGTGACTCGCCAGGCACGAGTGCCCCAGGGTGGAAGTGATGCTCCTCACTTCCATCTGTCCCCAGACTGGGTCCTGACAGGGCTGGCTGGTGTGGACACGGCCCTCCTACCGCTGCCCATCACACTCTCTCAATAAGCCAGTTCCATGCCCTGAACAGACCTGTGGAAAGGCCTATGTGGCAAGAAACCAGGCCGATATTACTGAGGAAGTGAGGTCTCTCAGAAACATGAGTCAGCCTGGGAGAGGGCGTCCCACCCCTCGTCAGTGCTGGTAGAGGCCTCAGCCCAGGCAGACAGTCTAAGTGAGTCAAAGCCGTCCGGCAAAACCACACCTTATTCCCAGCTCTTGGGAATTGTGGGAGATACTGTCTGATGCTTTTATGCTGCTAAGTTTCGGGGCAACAGAAACATCATACAGACCCTGTCAGGGTCCCTAAAGTGAGAACAGACCACGACCTTGTCTTCTAAGCTGGGAAGCAGGTGGTAAAACCAGATAACAGGGTGAGGATTCTGACCCCCTTGAGAAGTGGGCAGTAGAACCCTGGGGATCTTCTCACAGAGCCAGCAAACATCCCAACCATGTCATCCAGAACGGGTTTCCTGGACTGAGAGAGATCCCAGGGGCACCAGAGGTCAGCCACATCCCTCCCTCGGAAGCTACAAAGTGCTACTGAAGAGGGGTTGTCCCTGCACAGCAGACAGGACCAGAGACCCCGTGGAAGGCCCGACCAGTTATTTATCTTGTGATGGTTAACAGAGGCAAGAGGCAAATAAAGTACCAATGCACCAAAGTGGACGAGGCAGCAAGCGGTACCTTAACTTAGAGGAGCTCCTAGCAGCTTTCTGAATAAGGAAAACAGTCTCAAGGGACAAGACAACCACCAGGGTGACCCTCCGATGGATACAGATGCAGGGACTGCCTGACAGAGGACGTAAGGTCACTACGACCAATATGTTAAAGGATCTATTGGGAAAGTTGGGCGATAGGCACACTAAGGGGAGTAACAACAGCAGCGACATGAAAACGCCGGAACAGAGAGACACAGTAACAGAGACCGTAAGTGCCTCACTGGGCTCATAAGCACCTTCAACACAGGTAAGAATGGCATCAATGACCGGGAATCGTGGTCAATCCAAACGCCCAACTTAAACACGTTTTAAAAAGTGGGTAAAAATTGTACGGAGCGTCTAAGAGTTGTGAGAGGGTATGAAACATTTGCAAAAATGCATGACCAGAAGAAGACAGAGAATGGAGAATACTACAAAAATAATAGCTAAAACGTTTTCTAAATTAACGACAGGCGCCAAACCACAGATTCAGTGAGTGCCAACAACTTCAAGCCTGAACAAACACACACGACACACACCTAGGCATGCTCTCAAGTTCTCTGCAAATCACATGAAGATATTCAAAGACAAAATGAAAATTCTTGAATGCATCCAGAAATAAAATGGTTTATTTTATAGAAAGGGGAAAATAAGAATAAAAGCATACTTATTGTTAAAAAAAAAAAAAAAAAAAGAAAAGAAAACCATGGCATTCAGAAGATACTGGACTAACATGTTTAAAGTGCTGAAAAAAAATTATGAGACACAATATGATATACATGGAAAATATATTTCAAAAATTAAGTAGAAATAATAATTTTTTATATAAACAAATACAGAGAGAATTATTTGCTAGTAGCTAATCTTAAAAATATGTTAAAAGAATTTCATCAGGCAGAAGGAACATGATACCAACAGAAAGTTGGATTGAAATAAAGAAATGAACCCTAGAAATGAAATAGAGGTAAAATAAAATTCATTTTTTCTGTTTTCTAATTGTGCTAAAGGAAAAGTGACTGTCGAAATCCAGATAGTAACAATGTATTGCATACTTATAGTTTATATGAATATAAAATACGTGACAAAAATAGCTGAAGGGATGGGGAAAATTGAGAATACACTGTTGAAAGGTCCTTTCATTAAAGGGAATGTAGAATAATACTATTTGAAGGTAAATTCTGATTAAAGATGTATATTGCAAAACATTGAATTTCCTAAAGGTATAGATAACATGATAGAGGAGAGGAAATAACATTGGAAAAACTCCTCAATTAACCTAAGAGAAACCAGAGTAAAAAGAAAAAAAGAACAAGGACAGAACAAATGAAAAACAGTTGGCAAGATGGTATCACCAGCTACCCTGTCCACACCATCAGTAACCACTGTAAATGTGAAAGGCCTCGATGCAGTGTTTCAACAGCAGAGATTATCAGATCAGTTTTATAAAACAAAAAGACACAACTAAACACGTATGTGTGTGTGTGTGTATACCTCACTTCCCCGAAAATAATACCTACCTGGAAAACAAGCATTAGTATGATTTTTCAGGATGCTTGTAATATAAAACAAGCCCTAACGCATCTTCTGGAGCACAAATTAATATAACACCCGGTCTTATTTTCAGGGAAATACGGTAGGGCTTATTTTATATTACGAGCATCCTGAAAAATCATGCTAGGGCTTATTTTCTGGGTAGGTCTTATTTTCGAGGAAACACGGTATATACAGAGGGTGCCACAAAAAAGTATACCCATTTTAAGAAAGGAAAACTGTATTAAAATTTTAATGTTCAATATATACCAATAACAAGATGAATACAAATCACATTTGACGTCTGCAATTACAAGAGGTGCTCAAAGTGGTTCCCATCAGCGTCCAGACACTTCTGAGTACAGCGAACTACAGCTTGAGCAACATTGATGAAAATGTCCACTTATATACACTTTTTTAGCACCCTCAATATATATACACACATATATAACAAAGGGATAGGAAAACATTTTAAATCATGCAAACACTAGTCAAAATATAACTGAAGCAGCTTCATTAACACGAGACAAAGTACACATCAGAGCAAGAAATATTATCAGCACGGAAAAGGGACATTACGTAACAACAGGGTCATTTCTGCTACAGGATGAAACAACCTCAAATGTGTAACCACCAAGCGAAAGAGCTCCCCATGCATGAGAAAACCCCTGACAGGAGGGAAAGAAGGAAAAGGAAAATTCTCACTTAGAGTGAAAGAGCCCACCAGTCGTTTATCACTCACTGGTGGAATAAGTACATAGGAAACCAGGAAGGATGTATGAGAGCTCAAAACCAGTATCAACTGACTGCTACACTTGAGGTATGATTTTAAAACACGTCACTAACAACAGCAGAGTTAATATAAGTATATATTTTTTGCAGTGTCCATGAAGCTCTAAGCAAGACAGATCGTATTCTAGGCCATAAATCGAGCTCAACAAATTTGGAAGAATAGAAATTATGCAAGGGACGTTCTATTCCCATCATGGAATTAAATCATTGTCCTGGACGACGAAGGTCTGAGCGCGTGAACAGAAGACACATGCCGAAACACCAGCATCAATTCAAGGAGACAGAAACACTGTGAGGAAAAGGAGGACGCAACTGGCCAACAATCGTGTGAAGAGATGCTCGCCCTCATTAATTCAGGGAAATATAACGACTATGGAGGTACCTTTTTATGCTGATTCAGTCGGCAAAAATTGAGAAATCCAACAATACCAAGAGTTGGAAAATAGGGGATAGTTGGGATCTTTATAAATGGCTGAGGGAAAGGCCAATTGCTCTAACCACTTGGAAAATCTTATTATTCACATTCCCTGTAACTACCAATTTTATTCCTAGCTGTGCATCCAAGCAATGCTCCAGCACACGTGCACCGAGAACGCTCCTACCAGCAGGGGGAGCAGCGCAGAGGCCAAGACTTGGAATAAAGGAAAGGCCTGAAAGTAGGAGATTGGGGAAAAGGTAGTACACTATTTACATGAAGAAAATATGACATAATAGTGAAAAGAATGAACGACACGTGCCCATAACAATATGGAGAAGTCTCAGCAGTACACGAGGAACCTGTACCATGCACGACGCCCCTGTACTCTGTCACCACGATGTCACCAGCTCAGGGCATCTGAGAAGCTGAGGTGGCCAAGGGCCCCGGGGTTTAATCCGTGTGTCAGACCTTGAAAGTCGGCGTCGCCTGGAGCAGGCGCAGAACAAGGCCTTCACACGGCCCTGCCATGCGAAGGGCGGATTTGGACACTACAAACAGCGAATGCCCACTATGCTGGGGAATAGCCTTGATATTCTCAACGCAGCAGAAATGAAATGACTGAGCTGAAGTGCCTGGAACATTTTCCAGCCTTTCTTGCTGTTTTTGTTGCACAGGCAAGATCGAGATTGTTGAGTCAGAAAAGTCTCCTAGAATAGCAACGTGCTGGTAAACTGAAAATTTTTAAGGATTACAAGTATTTTTTAAAAGATTTAAAATGTTTCAGGGGTGGAAAAAATTAAGTCACTCACCAATATGTTAAACCCGTACTAACTAACCCATGGCAGTGGCAAAACAACTGAAATCGCACAGCATATAATAATTTTTAACCATTTGAATTCAATGAATCAAAATCTCTCTCTCTCTCTCTCTCTCTCTCTCTCTCTCTCTCTCTCTCTCTCTCTCTCATTATTTTTTTTAAAGAAAGACCTTAGATGTTATTCATGGGACCACTTGGTAAATCCCTTGGCTGAGACTTGGGTAAGTCCTCTCCTGCATGTGCAAACTGCAGTCGTTGGCGGTTTCCTTCAGCAAAAGCAATGCACCAAACGGTCAGTACCATGCTAACACGGTGCTGGGAGGAGTCTGGGCGGTGCTCGGACCCCGCGCGTAGGTTTGTGAGTCAGTCACTGAAAGCCTGTCCAGGGAGGCGACAGTCACAGGGACGCACAGTGGGCACGCAGGGCCCAGGCAGAGCGGCTCAAAAGCCCCTCTGGACACGGAAGCACAGACGTCCGGGCAGCCTGCAGTCACGGTATCACACAGACGTGCCAACGCCGCAGTGAGTAAGGGAGGAAATTCATGTTCAAGTGCTGAAAGTTACGCGTTCTCTCCCGAATATGTTTATACAGCCATTCAGTCCTTTAATAATTCCTCTAGTAATCCACGTGTATATCCAATGACCTCTCGTATTTTATCAGCCGAAAGGTAATAGGCAGAATAAGATCCAAAGCTACTACTCTTTGCCCCACGTCATAGCAGACGAAAGGAAAGAAGGTTCCAGTTAAGTTTAGGGCTGGAAACAGGCAATCCACTGGTCCTGACTAAAGATTAGATCCTTGATCTGGGAAGGTCGTAGTTTTAATGGGTACACACTAGTGACATTTAGAAAAAGGTGACGCCTACCTGTATACCAGGTGAGCTCAAACTGACCAATGGAAGATAGGGACCAGACCTGCTGCTCACTCTTACACCGGGGCGATTGGTAACTGAGTGTAGACAGGATGAGCGAATATATTAATAATTTCATCACCTGGAGAAGCAGTGCTAGGGCATCTGATATTATGTATCTCAATAAAATCCATGGGAACACTGACAAAGTGTGCAAGATTAGAGTGGAAACAAATGCAAAACAATAGAGCAAATCAATGAAACCCAAAGCTTCTTATATTAAAAGATCAATAAAATTATCCGACCTTTACCTAGACAGACTGAAAAGGGGAATTCGATGTGCGATTGCATACCAACGATTTAAACAACCAAGATGAAATTAAGAAATTCCTGGAAAGACACAAACTACTGAAATGGACTCAAGAAGAAATCGAAAATTGGTACGACCTGTAACAAGTGGAGAGACTGGTTAGTAATAAAAAATCCCCGCAGATAAAAGCTCAGGCTTAGATAGATAGTCTCACTGAGTTTAACCAAACATTTAAAGAATGAACAATTCTAAGAAAATTGAGAAGACGGACGCTGCCCAACTCATTGTCTGAGCCCGTATCACCCTGACACCAAAGCTGGATGAAGACATCACAGGTCACAAGACAAGTGACTACAGGCCAGTGTCCCTTACAAATCCAGGTGTCGAGTTCCCAACAGAACACTGGCCAACGCAATCCAGCAGCATTTGAACAGAATCACACACCAGGACCAAGTGGGCTTTCTGACTGCCATGTGAGGTTAACAGAACACAACACTCTCAATAGGCACAGAAAAAGCATTTGAAAAAAGGCAGCACTTTCCTTGACGGAACCCACGAGAATTAGGCGAACGGTGGCGTGTGTGACCTGCGGCCCACAGGCCCCAGTGACAAGCTCAGGACACTGCACAGCACACACGTTTCATTCCATTGTAAACACATCCTCCCACAGCATTTAATGGACGTTTCTTTGAAATGTTAGATTTAATTGCTATCAATGTTTCTAAAGGTCCTGTTTTTAACATGATCTCTTTTTTGGAGGGGGGATGCCCTTTATCTCAGATCCAAAGGACAACAGAGCCATCAGTGGAGTGGGAAATGCTTTGAAAATAATAGACTAATGGATTGTCTGATTTCTCCCCTTAAATTCATAAATGTATGTTCGTCTGAAGTCATTCTATAACTGTGGCCTGAGAAAATAATGAAACCAGATGCAGTTTAGGGAAGACGGAGGGCATCCATTGAAGAGATTGTGCCAGAGAAGGAGAAGACTGTCACCCCGCTTCCCTGGGGGATGACAGGTCTGGTGGACGGAGGGGGGTGAACGGAGGGCACAGGTGGGGGAGGTGCTACCGCAAGACCGCAGGCCTCACTCACGATGTGGCATCTGGAACCCCAGTGGAGACGGCCCAGTAACAGCACAGCAGGCCCCTCGCCCACGGTCTCAGTTACCCGCAGTCCACCACGGTCACGGCACCGCTGTCTGAAAACGCTAAGCAGGACATTCCAGAAACAAACAACTCACAAGTGTTAAACTGCACCCTCTTCTGAGTAGTGTGACGAAACCTCGAGCTGTCCTGCTCTGTCCCACCCAGGATGTGACTCGACCTTTTGCCCAGCGTCTCCACACTGTGGACAGACCTGCCTCTCAGCCACTCATCCGCCGTCTCGGTTACAGAGGGACCGTCTCGGTTTGCAGTGCTGTGTTCCACTCACCCTGATTCTGCTTCAGAAAGGCCCCAAAGCCATTCACGTAACTTGTGTCACAGTATATTTTTATAGCTGTTCTATCTTATTAGCTATTGCTGTCAGTCGCTAATTGAGCCTAATTTATAACAAACTTTCTCATAGGAATGTATGCACAGGAAAAAACATAGTATATACAGGGTTCGGTACTATGCGAGGTTTTAGGCATCCATGGGGGTCCTAGGACGTGTCCCCCTTGGATAAGGGGCAACGGCTGTCATCACAGGGTTGCAGAGAGTCAAACTGTGGATCCGGAGCAGCATGGCCAGGTCGTCCTTCTCTCTGTTTGGAAAGGCTCCAGGTGGTCCCGTTATTGCACCGTAAGGATATGTGCAGTGACGAGGCACAAAGCTGCAAGGCCGCCTGTGACGCACTCTGCTGAGCAGGTGACGAGGCTCAGGCTGTGTACACTGCGTCCCCTTCTACGTGCGGACACCGGGTGCAGTGGTGGCTGACACTCAGAACAAGTCTGAATCAGTGTCGGTCATCAGACTCGTCAGGGACACCAGCGCCCTGCACTCGGGAGCTCCCAAAGTTACAACTCATCCAAAAGGAATTATTTGCTGTCCTCCTTCTCAGCCTGCTGACAAAGGCAAAAACCCACAGCAAAACTGTCTACGTTTGTATAAGAAAAAACATTGCAGTTGTTTTTTCCTTTCCTATTCACACCCTGGAAATACGGAGATGACAGTCCTTTATCTCCTGGGTCCAGAAGCCAGTAAATTTCAAGTACCAGAGAACAGGAAAAAACTGTATAGAAATTTGAAATCTGGAAAACTTGAATGTCATTTCCTTCTCTGAAAGAAAGAGAAGAGACATCTTCTAAGCCTGTTCAAATTTTGTACAATAAACATGATAAAAATCTATTTTTGACTGAAATAGAATTTACCTTAATTGAATATGGTGCCACCTTCAGTCTAAACACAATCAGGATAAAATCTACTGCCATTGTGCCAAACAAAAATTGAAAAACGAGACTAATAACTTTGAGATATATTGGGGTGCCAAAAGCATGTATACACATGGACACTTTGGTCAACGTTGCTCAAGCAGTAGTTCACTGTAATCAGAAATGTCTGGATGCTGATGGGAACCACTTTCAGCAGCTCTTGTCAATACAGAAGTCAAACGTGACTTGTATTCATCTTTTGTTATCGGTATATATTGAGTATTACAATTTTAATACAGTTTTCCTTTCTTAAAATGGGTATAAATTTTTTTGCACCCTCTGTACATACACACACATTTTGTGAAATGGTATTGTCTCTAGAAAAATTTGTTGACCATGATGCTTTAAAACACATTGACATTGATTAATATCTCCTTCCTTCTACCCTAAAACAATTTATCTGAAATTACATATATATATACACACACATGACATTACAAAAGCTTTTATTTCACATCTAAAGTAGAATTTTTCCTAAACATAGCTGTTATCATTTCTATTAAAGCTACTTGACAAAAAGGAAGAAATGACAGGTACTTCTAACCTACAGGATCTGTTTCAGGTTCTCCAACTCCTAGCGTTTTTATCAAAAACTGAAACTTTGGCTACATTCAGTTGGGTCTTTTACTGGGCTGAGAGTGCTCTAGGATAAAATAGTTGGTAAATGGAAAATATACCACAGGAATGGCATAAAAATATGGTCATGTATAGTGTATTTTAATTTTCAAGAAAATTACCCATAATTTTGACAAAACAAAAAACTATATTTCTTGCATTTTTGTTATTCATTTAAAAGCAAAGCATTTAAAAAGTGTACAAGGGGGCATTTTCCTCTTGACTACACACTTTTTCGTCCATTTAGCAAATACTTCTAAAGTCAGAGAGATTCAAGCCATCTAACATCAATTTAATCAAAAGCTTTCCTGGCACTCACTGTTAGTTTCATATAAAATTTTCTTAGATTTTTTTCAAAAGCATAAATTAAGCCAAGTCATCTGTAGGTGGTGCTGGCTGCACTCACGTTTTTAATAATGCTTGTCTGGCTTTTGTGTAAATGTGGAGAGTGAATTGCAAGAAAAAGACACAGTGCACCGTAGACAAGTAACACTGGCTCGAAGGGGATACCTGACTTGAGTTCATGTTCATATTATAAACCACAATAATCCCCATAGTTTTAATTTTGTCAGAAGTTATCGTTTTCCTGTAGAGCCGTGATATAAGCCAAACAGAGATCAGGTCAACATTTTCTTGTCATCATTACTGCTGTGTATCTGATCCATGAAAGGGCTGGATGGAGATCAAATTAAGAAATAACTTCTGAATTTGAAACTTTTTCTTAATAAATGAAGGAATATTTCTAAGGAGCGAAATTTCCTTAATTACTGGAAAGGGGCAGTTACTTAGTGTGCACAGACAATCACTCCATTCAAATAATGAATTTTTGACGTTAGGATGTTTAATGACTAAACTATCCCCTTAACGTCCTTACCCTCAGACTACCTCAAATGTAGTAACAGGAACATCAAAATTTCTGAAGGTCTAATAGTTCTCTAAAATGGTTATAAATAGAAAGAAGAGAGCTTAATATGGGACAAACTAAAAGGCTTATTTGATACACCATTGGTTTTCACTTGAAGTTGCTAAACCTCGTGTTTGCAGGGAAATCTTTCTGCTCACTTACAGTCACAGTGAAACCAGGCCCCAGTGATGTTAGGCAGAAATTATCCAAACATTCACGTGGGGTGTCCACTCTGATGCTCTGTGTAGATCTGGGACAAATATAGACAGTCACTTCCACCCAACCCTGCATCTCCCAAACAGGGCAAACTGGAAAACGGGGGGCCTTTGTGGTCCTCATCTCCAGCTTCATACGTGCGCAGGGGGAGGGCACTTGTGAAAATGAATTCTGAGTAGCTAGGTCTTCGGATAAAACATGTTCCTTTCAGGATCTACCGCCACAGCTAAATTCGTTCGGCAAAGCTATCATTAACAAACCGAAGAGACAAAGCCATGGAAAGGAGTCAGCAGGAGCGAGCGGTGCTTTTCTCTTGCACACCATGTTTTTGTTTCCTTCAGTCTTCCATTAGAAATATTACCTTAAAAAAAAAATCTGATTACCAGTACTGTGTATTACGTCATTTGCCTTCAAAGAGGATTTTGCTTTAAATGTGGAAGTGTGTGTTCTAGATTTGACTTTCTGTCAATCTCAGGTTTGATGGTTCAGAAGCTGATGCTCTGTACCTGCTAGTCTTGCCCCAGGAACCTGTGGGCCAGGGGCAGGCAAGCAAGACAGCGACAGGTGTGCACAGGATGTGTGATGCCGGCAGGTGTCCCTAGCCCTTCCCTGACACGTCTGTGATGGGATTTTTTATATACATGTTGAGCAAAATCGATTAAGTGAACTAACACAATTTTAAAATGTTTTTTCTGTTAACCATGCCTAGAAATCATGAAATGTATCATGTTCCTCATGGTAATTTTTAAATAGTGCTTTTTTTTCTATCATAAGATATCCACAACACAGCTCTTGACAATCTCATAAATGACAGAGGTCTGCTATATAGAATCTTTTTTCAAAACGCAGTATTTTTTCACAAAGCAAATTAGAAAAATGAAAAAAGTGATTTCATCAAATACTGTTTAAAATAATGTTATAGAAAAAGCACAGATTTTTTTTTTTTTTTTTTTTTCTGACTGAAAAATAAATTGTAAAAGCAGAAACTAGTTTGGGGCTTATGTCCTCAGTGGCTAGATAGTTATAGAGTTGATTCATTGGTTTGGACAGAGGTTAGTCACTGAGTTGAATGGTACTCGTGCCTCACAAACTGCAATGACCAGTGTTTAATTTCTGGATCTGCTATCCCGAATTTAGGTGAGCTATTTAATGTCTCTAAATTTCAGTGTCCTTATTCTGGAAATGAAGAGGACTTAGAATTGTCAGCATCTTTGAACAAAGAAAAATGTTGGAGGGCTTGCACAATCTAATTTTAAAACATAGTAAAGCTACTGTAAGCAAGACATTACGATATTAATGTAAGGATAAAAATTTAGATCAGTGGAATAGAATACTTGAAAAATAGACCCTCATATAAATATAGCTAATTGATTGTCAAAAGAGATACAAAATATTTCAATGGGGAAATTTAATCTGCTCAAAACATTTCTGCAACAATTGGATATATAAAAAGAAAACCCTCAATGCTTATAGCATATCATGTACGAAAATAAAAGTGAAGTGGTTCATAGACCAATATATTAGAGTGCAAGTATAAAACCTCGAGGTGAATAAAAGATAAATTATCGGTGACCTTGAATTAGCCATTTCTTTTAATATAGGGTAGAAAAAGAATAAATCAGAAAAAACTGACACATAGGACCTCATCATTAATTAATACCTTTTCATGCTAGGAACACTCAACAAACTAACAGTAGGATAAAAATACTAAAAGAAGAAACACAACATAAACGATGTATGAAAAACCCACAGCGAACATCATCTGTGTGGGTGAAAGACTGAGTCTCAGCCCGTGCTCTGTGGCCAGGCCCAAGGCGAGGTGCCACCCTCATCCCTTCTGCTCAGTATAGTGCTGAAGCCCCAGCCGGAGCACTCAGACAAGGAAAAGACAGAAAAGGCATCTTGTTTTAGAAAGAAAGAAGAAGTAAAATTACCTCTGTTCAGAGATGACATGATCTTATATGATAAACCCTACAGAATCCACAAAAAATGTGGTTAAAACTAATAAACAAATTCAGTAAAGTAACAAGATACAATGTCAACACACAGAAATCAGTTGTGTTTCCATATGCTAATAATAAACAATCCACAAAACATATTAAGATAACTACTTCATTTATAATAGCATCAAAAGAGTAAAATACTTAAAAAATAACTTAATCAGGGAGGTGAAAGACTAGTGAAATTCACAAAACATTGCTGATGGAAATTTAAAAAGACATAAATAAGTGGAAGGCATCTCATGTTCATAAATTGGATGACTTAACATTGTGAAGATGCCAATATACCCAAGTGATCTACAGAGTTAATGCAATCCCTATCAAAATCCCAATAACATATTTGCAGAAACACAAAAACTCATCCTAAAATTCATATGAACTCTCAAATAGCCAAGAAAAAAAAAATCATTTAGAAAAAGAACAAAGCTGGAAGGCTCATACTTCCTGATTTCAAAATGCACTACAAAGCTACAGTTATGGGGGGGAACCCCCCCAAAAAACAACAACAGAAAAACAGTGTAGGACTGGCATAAACACAGACATAGAGACCAATGGAATAAAGTCCAGAAATAAACCATCACATAGATTTTCTAACGATTTTTGACAAGGTTGCCGAGATAATTCTTTGAGGAATAAACAGCCTTTTCAACAAATGGTCCTGGGAAAATGGGATCTCCAGAAGGAGAAGAAGGCAGTTGGATGCTTACCTAACACCATATTCAAAAATGAACTCAAAACGGATCTATGACCTATTTTGACATCTAATACTGTAAAACTCTTAGAACAAAATATAGGGCCAATGCTTCATGACACTGTTTTTGGCAATAATTTCTTAGATGTAACACCTAAGGTACATTCAATAAAAGGAAAAATAAGTAAACTGAACTTCATAAAAATCTAAAATATGTGTGCATCAAAAGATCCTATCAACAGAGTGAAAAGTTATCCCACAGAATGAGTGAAAATAATTTCAAATCACATACCTAATAAGAGATTAACATCCAAAATATAGGGAACTTCTAAAACTCCAAAACAAAAAATCAACCCAATCCAAAAATGAGCAAAGGAATTGAACTACATTTCTCCAAAGCAGACCTACAAATGGTCAATAGGCACGTGAGAAGATGCTCAGTGTCATTAATCGTTAGGAAAACGCGAACCAAAACCACAGGAGATATTGCCTCCGATCCATTTAAACAAACCAATAAAGACACACACACACACACTCACACACATACACACACACACACCCTGTCACAACCCTCTCACGCACATTCTCACACACCCTCTCTCTCACACACACACACACACAGGAAATACCAAATGCTACTGTGCACATGGAGAAACTGGCGTGCTGTGTACCACTTTTGGTTGGAATGTGAAATGGTGCAGACTGTGGAAAACAGTCTCGTTTTCATCCTACTTGTCACAAAATACTGAATACCTGAAGAGCGCTTAGAATACTTTGTGGCAAATAAATCTGTGTTTGTGAACACGAGGCTACGACAAAGCCAAGAGGACGTATTAGGATTCCTGTGAGGAGATTGCTTTGGAAACATTAGGACTCCATCAAAAGAAATAGGAAGAGAAAACAGCCACACACCCTAGCTTTGCCTATAAAAAGAATAGAAAATACTCTTGAAACTTACCCAGCTGTGTCACTTTATGAGCAATGCTTCAGTTCTTCAGGGTTTGGAAAATGAGAAGATTCAATATGGTAATTCTAAGGGGCCTTTACTAGAATGTGGTACTTGTCCATAAATGTTTGTGGCATGAACTTTATATTGATAACAGTGGTTAAAATTAGCATTTAGAATTCCTCAAATATTACAAACAATATGGTGCTGGTTAATACTTTAGTAGGACACAGGCCTCCTTTTGACAGTCAACTCAAGCTCCATACAAATGGTGTGTGGCTGTGCCGATGGTGCCATCTGTCTAGAAAGCTATAAAACCACAGTGCTCACTACTTATGGTCATAAATAATGCAGGGCACTTCTTCTAATGGAGAAAAAGTACTTTAAAACATGTCTGAGAGAGTCAGGTGCACGGGAATACTGGTGATAAAGTTGCCTTGAAGTAGCTCAGGGACGTAAAGTTGTTGTTTTTCAATAACTTTTTTTTTTTATCTTAAGGGTTAGTGAAAAAAAAACTAAATTTATTTAGCACTTATGGGTTGGAGTCAATATTTGCTACTAATTCCAGCTACAAACTGGTAATGGTTGTGCCTATTCTGTCTACTTCACAGGACTATTTTAAAGAAACAGATGAGAGCAAAATGAAGTGTTTTATAAATTTTAAAGTGCAACATACATTGTAATTGAACTGTGACCATGTTTACTTCTGGGTTCAATGGAAATGGCAAAATATTTTCTCCTTTTAGCTATGTGAATAACAAATCTCTCTTCTTCTCTGAAACACCACATAAAATCTTTATAGATCTTACATTCTACTTATTCTTATAAAGTTGGATTTGTATTGGAATCAGTATAAGTCTGTTTATCCCCTCTCCATTGCATGCATTTTGAGATCAGGGATCATACTTATCCATCTCTGGAGGGTGGACAAATTTATACAAATAACAAGATGTTTTATAAATATGTGTTCAATGTTTTTTTGGCTAAAATTTGTTATCTAAGCCACACAAAACCATAACAAAGAGAAGACATTTTCATTAAGTTTCTTAAAAACATTTGAAAGAGCCAGGTAAAGAGTGTGGTATGTAAACACGTTACATCATTTTTTATTAAGTGGTATTTCCATCCCAAACAAACTACAGATGTGCCTCAAAGAAAAACAGAGTGGAGAGCTGAGTGTCTGCTCCGTGGTGAACAGCAGTCACCACGTTTCTGTTCTCACACACCTGAACACTAAGGCGCGGTGAAAATAAGTGGTTTGGGATGTTTGGCTCTACCAGAATTTTACCGTTTGATCAAGGCATGAAAAAAATACTGCGTAATGAAGAGTTTTTAAGATATTTGGCTCTTAATCACTGATCATTAAAAGTTTTAAAAATAATACAGGATATTGAGCCCATTAGCAATCGCTGCTTGATGAAATTATCAATTTTAAGTACAGTAATGGCAAATAATTTCATTAACCATTTCCAAATCAATGTGTCTTTCACTTTTTTAAGTGACTGTTTTAAGTACCACTTTTTTTTCTAACAGCATAAGGAAAAATAAATGACATTAACATTTCAGATAACTTTACTCTCTAAATCTGTTTATATGTGACTATTTAAACATGTACACAGTTTATGACTGAAATGTGTAGATACCAATATTTAATACAAATTTATTCTTATTCCTGCAATTGACTTAGTTACTGTAATTTTCAATCTCCAAACAACTTATTTTACAAAGCAGTTCTTAAGATGGTAATTCAAATTATCTGAATTCCGATTCTGACTTTACCACTGACCCACAATACAGAGAAATGCACACTTTGTAGGTCTTGAGTGCATTTTTGAAATACAATAATAATGGTAAAGGGTGAGCTTTAAGCAAAGGAGCAAGAAATATACAGGAGGCATATTGTCTGACCTGGGAGAGGTGGACAGCTGCCACCAGGACGCATCTGTTCCGTTCAGCTTGAATGAATATTAAGCTGGAAGGGTCTTCAGGGCAGCTGGACTTCCCAGGAAATGTCATAACAGCGTATTATTCTTTAAAATGACAATCTCTTTGGAGATGCTACAGGGCAGGTCATGTGAAATTCCAAAGAAACTACTGTGAATCCATCACGGGAAACACAATACACTGTTTCTATAGTATTTTGATGAATTTTAGAATTATCTGTTCATGTCGTTAAGAACGTTAGGGATTTTTAGGGTGAGTTAGAATTTTTCTTTGTTGACAATTTTTCTAAGAACATGGAGTTGGGTGTATGTGTTAATAAAACATATGTGTAAAAATAAACTAGTTCTATAATCTTATACTTTATTATTTTTATTAAGGTAAAATCTTTATTAAGGTATATTTTGGAAATATATGTACATTTCCTTGACAAATGCTAGGTTTTACACAATTCAAAGCTTATGGATGGCGGCTTTGATTCTCACTCTCCTAGTGTGTGTGTGTGTGTGTGTGTGTGTGTGTGTGTGTGTCTTCTGTAAGTATCTGTACATATGAGTGTGTGAACACACACACGGCCCTAAAGCTGGGGTACATCCTTTATAAACGTTTTCCTAAATACGTCGTGACTCCGCGCGGCTTACCCTGGGAGGCACCCCAAGTCCATCCCACCTTCCCCAGCACGTCTTGGAGAACAATTAGGAGCAGGTAAGGCTTGGCGGGATAGCATTCCAGGGGGCCCGGTCTGGCTCCCCGGCAGCTCACCTTCACCTCCCCCCACGCGGGAAGCCGGAGTCACAGCTCATACTACGGCCAGGTGAGGCCTAGCTGGTCCCTGCAGTTATGGCAGGTGCCCTACCTGTTCTCCCTTCTAACTGCGAGCCTGGGAGCTCTAGAGATACGCAGGTTCTGCTCAGGCCCTCTCCCCGTGGTGCCCTCTGTGCTGCAGCCACGAAGGGATTCCATCCAATGCATCAGATCCATCCTCCATGGGGCACCTCCCCATGCGCACGTGACAGCGCCGCCGCCGTGGTGGCACCTAGCGCTGGCTCCCATACCCTGCAAACCGCAGGTGCCCTGGGCACACCGGCTTCACATCGTGAACTACTTGTGAGGATCCATCAAATCGTCACGGTGCAAATAAATGCGCGTGAGCCCAGCATAGTGTCCACGGGCGACGTGCCTGGTGTGGGGAGCAGCCCAACCCTGCTGGGTCAGCGCCTGGCCCGGCTCAGTGACCCAGCAACACGCGCTTCTCCCAGGACGTCACAGAGGCTGTCACGTTCTGTCCGATGGGAAGCTTCCTGCAGAATCCGAGACAGTGGTGAACTAGGCACCCACGGCCGTGGGATCGCGGCGGGGAGCTTCGTAGAACCTGCCACGAGCAAAGAACCGGTGATTTTCCAAACCAGTGAACAAGGCCTCCCAGCTGTGGCCGTGGCTGTCCCCGCCGTGTGTCTCGCGCGTGTGTGATAAGAGCATGAGGTGGGCGCGCTGCCACCCATGGGATGGCGGACGGCGTCTGCAACGTGGGAGCCCGCAGAGCCCGTTCCCTGGAGGCGCCTTCCTCACACCCAGGACACGGCCACACAATGTCTGGGAGACTCCGTTTCTCCTCAGGCGAGAATTCCTCCCTTCCGCCTCGTAGGTCTGTCATCAGCTGCAGAAGCCGGAAATCACGGAGCACCCTGGCCACTTCTCCCAGGAAGCAAGACGGTCTTTGGTCGTCCAAACGCATCGCCCAGGATTTTAGTGCTGAGGCAGCTGTGAGGCCCAGGATGCTGGCAGCAGACGTGCCAGGGTACACTTATGGAATAGAAACAGGTGGGTGGCTTATACTGTGAAAAGGAGAAAGCTTGTTTGTAGTTCTGCCTAGGACTTAGGAAGAGAATCTTCTAACACTTGTGTTCATAAGATTCATGTTGCATCTGTAACATTCAAGGACTTGTGCCCAAGGGTTTTACCAAGTTACCAGAAGCAATCTTCTTTGTGAGGAGGTCTCAGAATTGTCCTACAAGGCTGAGCCGGGGTCAGTGTGGTTGTTTGTGACACCGTGTGACACACCGCACATAGTTAGATGCCCAGGAAAAGGCCGTGCTGACGTGAAACAGTCCATAGCAGCCTCATGTTTCTGTGATGTGCCTGCCACATGTACCTGAGAACTTCCTAAGGAACGGAGATTTTTACGGGCAATAAAAATGCACAACACCAGCTCAACTTTACAGTCTGTTTTAACGAGCACTGAGCTCCAGGGCTGCTTCAGCTGCTTTGCTCTTGGCCTCAAAATAAATTTAATAAAAAGCAACTTTACAACTGAGTAGGCACTATTTTTCTTTTTAATAGAACTTATGAAAAGTGGTCTTACTGAGTCTTTTTAAAGTACCTTGAGGAGCACCTGTTTATGACATTTGTTATCCGCAGCGCCGATGTGGGCATGGGTCTGTAAGAACTATTCTCCCATCTTCCAAGACACTACAGATGCATTAAAAAAGAAATAGGTAACACAGTCATCGCCTGGTATCCACGGGATGGTTCCAGAACCTCACAGACACAAAACCCATGGGTGCTCACGTCCCTTGCGTAAGATGGGTGGCATGTGTCCTCCCTGTCCTTTATGTCATGTCGAGATTGCTTCCAATACCGAATGCAGTGTAAATGCTGTGTAAATAGTTGTTACCCTGCGTTGTTCACAAGGAAAAGACATCTGTACGTGCTCAGTACACACACAGCCGACCGCCGTAGGACTAATTACGAAGCACACGTCAGCAACAACCAACTGGGAATATTTCTGATCTGTGGTTGGTTGACTACAGAATGTGGAACACACAGGAGTGGGACCACGGACACGGAGGGCGTCTGCAGGGGACAGAAGGAGCTGGCAGTACAAGGGACTTTGCAGGTGAGATAGGGGTGGCTAGAGAGGGCTTTGCGTGTTCAGAAAAGTTTATTCATCAAAGCTGGAGACGTGGTGTTTTCTTAAAGGATGCCAAAGACTGGAACAGACTGAGAGGAAAAACATATCCAGGTCGGTGCCCTCACGTAGCAGACTGCACAGGGGAAAGGGATTACAACACTCTCCTTTCTGAAATGGGTTTTCAATACTGAAAGTATATTAATACTTATTAGCACATTTGGCCCTCACCTGCGGGAGGGCAGAAGTGCATATGTACCTATATATGTGCATAGGTATGTATATGTCCTACCTGCCTATCAGATGAACACATTTATTCATTTTCACATCTCCATATACTGCATCACATAGAACATACTCAGGGTAGCAGGAAGCAGTGAAGGGGTAATATTCTGAAGACAGAATATGCCCTTTGATCTGCTTTGCTGTTTCCTGATTCTCCCTCCCCGGGCACATCCTGCTCGTCCCTTGGCCTCACTTTTATCATTTGTAAAATGTATGTAGTAATAACTAAATTAATTCGTGAAGGGATCAAACGCAAGTCTAAGAAAAGCACGATCCGAGATGACATCCAACCTCTGTGTTCTGTGGCCTCAAGGCCATAGACTTAGAATTGGAAAGCTGGGACCAGAATTCCAGCGTTAGTTCGCGATGAGGTGAAAAGCCCCATTCGCACCCATTTGCACTGGTCGGGCTGTGAGCTCCTCGGAGGAAGGGGTCAGCAGGTGTCCCTCCACCTGCAGGGTCAGCACTGTGCCCGGATGGTCAGTGTAATCGGTGCTGCTAAGATAGTGACGACCAGGTGATAACAAGCGATCACCTCTAACATAATTCTGCGTCAGAGAACGGGAGTGGCATTCCGCCACAGAAGACTGAACTCTGCTACAGTTTTCCAGTGACAACAGAGCCCTCCTGAATACACGATGGTCATATGTGGTTTGTGGTAACTGGCTTTCACGTCCTTATCATGTGATTCAGTAGAAAGCACCTGAGTAACAGAACTTGCTTTTTTATCACCACAGCAAGAGCTTCCGTTTCTCCTTCTAAGGTCTTTAGAAGAAAAGCACTGAAGTCTACCCACAGATTTGATGGTCACTGCCTTACTACAACATGAAGTAGGGTTTGCGAAATAGTACAATGTGCACAGACAAGAAAACAGTGAGCAAAACAACTGTGCCTGAATGGGGCAGTGAGAGCCTTCCTGACGGGAGGCGCTCGCTCTGCCTGTAGTTTTCTGTGTGTCCCTAAAAGTAGGACGAGCAGGTCCTTATCAATTTTCTTGAAAAATATGTACACACAGCACAATTCCTATCATTCATCTAAATCCTCCCCCATTTGTAGCTGCTGCTACTTAAACAATTTAGGTTGTAACTTCAAGTCTATTGATTTGTTTTTCCCTCTGACAGAGCTCTTATAAACCAAAAATGATTCATCTCCTCACAGTGGAAATATTTCCATATTCACGACGCGATGCCATAGACGACCCAAAAAATCAATAGAGCAATTCCTGTTGGGTGAAACTTCTTAATAAGAAACACGACTCAATTTTAAGTTTGTGGTATTTACAGTCATTGACAGAAGCTTGATCACAGAAGTGTTATGATGCTGTTGAGGACGTACACATGTCCTTGTTTAAAACATCGTTTTAGAACCTAATTGTCTGCACCTGATTGTGTCATAAGCATATATTATGTCCTTAAACACCATGTCTCCCTGGGGGTGGGGGGGAGAAAGGGTAAGGAAAGGAAAGTCAATAATTATTGAATATTGTAGAAGTCGTATACACCTTTTATCAGTTATTCATAATGAAAAAAATATGAAGAGCAAGAGGCCAAGTAGTATTAGGTAAAGGCGGGGTTAACCGAAAATTACAAAAACAGTAAGTCTAAGAAATTGCCGTTTCTGGGTCATAGAATTGTACATGCCAGATTGATGCAGCCCCAGAGACAACAGTCAGGTTCGGGGTCTTCCTCCCCCCCAGAACCCAGAGCGGTGGGACCGGGCTGTCAGAGCAGAGTGACAGCCCCACCTGCTGAGGACTGAGTCACCGGGACCCATTATCTTGAAACTATGGTCTCCTTCATTCCCCGAGTATCTCTTTGGATGGACTGCCTGCCAGAGGAGAGGGTCTGCGTTTCCACGTGGCTCGGCCCCTTTCATGTCAGGATACCCCCCCCCCCTGCGCCTCAGACCCCAGCTCCTGGACCCTCCCGCGCTCTGTACGTCCCTCTCCAAAGGGAGGTAGCTCCCCAGGACCCTGCAGACCCAAAGGCCCACTAATGTTTTCCTAACACAGAAACACCAACTGCTCTGGTCTCCTTTTGCGCTGAGGAGCTGAAGAAGCGTTAACGTTCAGTCTTGCCTTCCCCCCAGACTCCAGGCCCAATCAAGCAATAAACACATCTATTTCCTCACGGGTCTGAGTGATGGCCGCCCCGCCAGAGCTAAGCAGTTAAGGAGTGCTTCACTTACTTGCAGTTTTAGATCATTTTAATTCTCTTTTTGCAAAGTTAAAGTGTTATACAACGATCACCTCCTAGTCACATAACAGGCATTATTCCTAGTACTGCTGAAATGGGCCCAGGACACGTGCCACCCCGGGAAGTGTGACCCCTCGCAGGACGTCTGGAGGCGGCAGTGAGCTCACCTGCAGGGTCAGGGACGCGTCCTCCCCGCTGGCTCGCAGGGGCAGCCGTCTGTCCCTCCCCAGCTCAGTCACATTACCCTCCCTTCCGGTGGCAGCTTGGGGACCCCAGGTGGGAGGCGCGGTGGCTCCTTACAGAGCGCGTGTTCCTGGTTAGGAAGCGGGATCTCCTGACACCTGTGTCTCCCGAGGACCCGGCCTGACGTCCGCGCGTGGACGTGATGGGCACGTGGCCGCCCCGCGGAGGGACCGGTGACAGCTCAGCCCAGCCAGCGGCCCCGGGACACTCCCCGGCCCAGACACCCTGGGGGCAGAGTGCCACAGAAACGACTGAACTGAAACCCCTCAAAGCGTAGGCAGGGGGCTCTAATCACAGACTTTAGAGAATGAGCCCCAAAAAGAGGGAACACAAGCCCAAGCCTAGCTGGCGGGTCTGACCTTGGCAACACACGGCCGATGGGCACCACTGGGGACCTGACAGCCCCGTGCCCGGCGGCCCCTCGGGGCTTTGTGACGACCCCCCCTCCCCGGCCTGGTCGCATCCCCAGGACACCGAGTGGAAAGAGCGCGTGAGCACAAATGGAGCTGGAGGGCAGGTACCACCAGCGTTTGCAGGGTGACGGCACCCCTGCTCAGTCGGGGCCTGACAACGTCTAAAAGTTACCCCCAAAGCTCATCCTTCCTCAGCTGCGTTGTTATTAAAATACCGTGACGACGAATGAGCCAAACCAGGACTGCGCGCTCAGGCAGCGTCTCCCTCGCTGCGACCGGGCGGTCCCTGAGCACGTGGAGTCTGACGGTGGCTCTTTCCCATTTTCTACTGGTTTTTAATCATTCTTTGTATATGAAAGATATTAATGTCTTCTCCAGTGTAGGCAGTTTTAACTTTTTTGTATTTGAAATTTAATTTCATTTGTGCTATTTTTGATACTCATTTTTACTTGATTAAAGCAATATATGCCAAAGTATACAACTTCTCTCTTACATATTAAAAAAATCCATTCTACAAAGTTAAAAGACAACCTTTTGTAGATTTTGTTTAAAAGTGTTAAATTTGTAAGTCGTTATGTGGAAAATTTACATATTTTATATGATTTATCATCCTTTCAGGAAAGACAAATTTTTAAATTTACACTTATTAAAATTTTGTGGGTTTCTACACATATAAGCCTAGCATGTTTAGTGTTATATTTTTGTATTTTGTTTTATATGTTGCTATTGTAATGAAGTCTTTTTTCATTATGTTTTCCAAGTACTTACTGGTGGCATATAGAAAAGCTATTTAATTTTATAGGGACTTCTTAATAGTCCATGTCACCATTACATTTATTTATAAAGTTTTTATTACTTTCTTGGCATTCTCAGTAGATAATCGTATCAGATAGAGATTCTTCTAATTCTATTTCTTTAATCACAATCCATATATCTCATTTATCTCATCCTATGTCACTGGCTAGACCTTCCCAAAAATTATTATACAATAGCGGCGACAAATGATATCATTGTTCTGCGTTTACATTTAATAAGATTATTCCCACTTTACACAATTAAATATAATTTGAGATATAAAACATGAAAGATGTGATGCTGAATTTGGTTAAACTTTTGTTAGAGATTATCAAGAAAATCGTGTTTCTCCTCCATTCTGTGTCCTCACGTGACAGAACACATGGACAGATGCCTTAGGCAGAAGCCATCAGGTATTATGGCTGTTGGCTATTATATTTTAATATATTGCTCAATCTTGTGCTGAACATTTCATTTCAGAAATGCACACATGTAACCTTGGAATGATTGATCTATTAGATCTATTTTTTGTATCATCTACGAGTTTCAGCATTGTAATTATAGTAGATTCATAAAAGGAACTTAGGAGCTCTACATATTTTTATGTACTATATATAACAATTTACATAAAAAGTAATATATGCTCCTTGAACATTTAAATAAACTTGCCAATAAAATAACCCTGTCCTCGCATCTTTGTTGGAGATAGTTTCTTCAAGGGCATTTAAAAATGTATCTCATGTTATTGACTTGTTCAAAATTATTCTATCATCTCAAATCATTTTTCTGAAATTATATATTTTAAATGTCCATTTCCTCAATTTTTTAAATGCAGAAGATTTTTTCCTCCCAGCTTTATGCCTCCAAATTCAAGTTTAGCTTGGGCTGCAGAAGTCTGCACTTGCTTCCCAAGGTAACTGGAAATATCAGGAGACAGAGCTGTGAGTGGGCCCAGCAGGGGGCACGTTTCCCAACCCTCTGGCCTCCGCCCCAAATCTAGGAGACTAACCGCCGAGTTTCTGGGAGGCGGACGGGACCCCTCATTGCCCCCGGCACGTTTCTCACCCACGCGGATGTCACTTGGTCATGACAGTGAGGACTTGGTGAAGACTGGAACCCGTGTAACTAAACTGCTAACTGGACTAACTTAGCTGGAAATGCTCTTGGAACTTTTTAATTTAAAGAGTGTGGACCTTGGTTACAAGTCACTACGCGTTAAAGTGCAATGAACACGAAAACTGTCCAATGAAGCTAATGACTTCAGAACTGCTAAAAATATGTAACCCTCCCTGGACAAGAACTGAGTAACCCTTTCCGAAGCCTCCACTACGGCAGCCAAGAGAAAAGAAATGGATCTGAGGGAAGCAGCCCTTTTCTGGTCCCTCCGGATAAGCTAGAGTTCTGGCCAGGCCACTGTCGTGAGTCCACAGAACCAAGACCTTTCCACTCGCCCAGCGTTCCCAGCCACAAGGAAATAGGCACCGTTTCTCATCAAGACCTGACGGCTCATTCTTCCCAGGGAGGTGACCCTGTCCCCTGGGGGACGCCCCGGCTCTCATGGTTTTCTTCTCAAGCCTTTACAAAATGTCTAGAATGGTTCAGTTAGACTGTGACTGGCTCTGAGGTGTGCCAAGCTCAGTCCGTTAGTTCCGACAATACACCTGAGCGTGCATTTGGTGGTGCCTGTCATCTCTACTACCAGGTAATGAGCCAGGATCCCGGGACAGGGAAAAGGAAGGCGCAGGGGTCAACTACGGGAGCCCTGCTCGCACAGGCCTAGCCTTCTACCAGGTTTGGGAACCCTGGTTCACTAGGCACTCAAATCTTGGATGAGTTCTCTTTCCTATAAGAATGTATTTAATAGACAGTTACAGGTTGAGGAAACTGCCATTATCCTTCTAGAAAGCCACATCTTTCCTCTAAAGATATTCCAGGTGTCACAGAAATAAAATGTCTCTCCCATGTAGCGTGCTAGCCCTGGTGGTACAAACAGCCACTTGGTTTCAGCTGCCCAGGCAGACGCCTGTACTGGGAGGGCTGCTGGGACAGGAAGACAGGGTGGAGGTGACATCAGCTAAACAGTGGTGATCACAGCTCCAAAACACGTAGTGAGATGTATTTGCACACTAAAAGGGTAACTTTCCTCCGAGAAGCTGAACGGTCTGTCGTCTGGTCTGTGTTCGGTCATCTTGGGGGCTGCACGGCTCTTCCAGAGCCCACGAGAGCTGTTTCCTGCCTGAGTTTCCTTCCTCGTTTCTAGCCCAGACACAAACGGGATCAATAACACAAGACACACGGACGCATCGACCGTTTACAAATTGGCTGCCCCTTTCTATCTATTCACATATTGGACGTTGAAATGCTCGGACAGAGTGAGTACACATATAGACCATCTAAATTCCCTCAGTCAAACCTAAAAACTGTTTTCAATTTTGAACAGATTGATTTTAGGTCTAAATGTTAATGGCCATGAAACACTTTATATTATATCCTTAAAACATATGGTTACATTAAAATGTGCCTGTCGCCAATATTATCCTAATGTAACCACACAACTTCCCAGCATGGAATCAATCAAGCATATATTAAAGGAAGATAATTTATCATAGTTAAAAAATTACTTAATACTTTCAACTAAGATATTGGCACTTGAAATTATGCTAACAAATAATCCTAGATACTTTCTTATGCTGTTACATTGAGTTAAATGACAAGGAAATTATGGTGTGACAGGCCCAGGGACTTCGGTTTTATAGTAATGACTACAGTATGATTTTGTAACAGATTTATGACACCCGCGGTCTTTTACTGCAGGATGTTTGTTTTCAGCAAGGGAGATGGATATCATTTATGATGTGGCTGAGGGTGAAATGGCCCCAGGGATCAATCATGAGATACGGAGTCTTTCATCTCAGCGTTTCCAGTCCCAGCATCTCACACTTATGCCTGGAGTCTGTGTCGCTTGTGGCTTAGGAACTTGCTAAGGAATATGAATTTCAAGAGTTGAGGCGAGTCGCCTGCCACCAACTTCCATCTGCTGGAAGATGCGTGTTCGGAGTAACCAGTAACCTTCCTGGTGAGGCTGCAAGGACAGCTCAGTTAGCTCGGCTACAGGGGCTGTCTCTCCATAGGGACGCAGCCGAGAAGCCAGCCCCAGGACACCGGCCTGTGAGCTGCTGCTGGGCCGCTGGCCTCTGGGGCCCCTGGCTGGTGCTGCTGGCTGCTGGCTGTCACCGCTCAGGCCATTGCCTTCGTGTCGCATGTACCAGGTGAGGTCTGCTGAGTCTGCAGCAGTGGCTCCCAGTATATGCACAAGGTCACTGGGTCACATCCAGGCCTTTGAGGCAGGGATTGTATTTCCCATTTGGTAGATGAGGAAACTGAAATTGAAAGAGACCGTGAAGCTTCTCCAAAGCCAAAGAGCCACGAGGTGGTAAAGCAGGGTCCAAACTCAAAACCATTTGCTTCGACTGTACAGCACTTGACCTGACTCCCTTTCCAGTCACACGGAAAGCGTCCAGGAGTCAAAGGTAACAGATCATACATTCGTTAGATTTACTCCCTCCACTCACCCCCCAAAAAAAACCAAAGATAAAAAAGAATTGTAGGACCATTTTCTTCTAGCGAGTATTTTAATTAAGTATATTCAAGTCATATTTTTTCTTCTCATTACTCCGAGGCTCTAGATCCTAGGTGAGCATATTAGGACACTTATTAACACTTACAATTTTAATGTTAAATGTGCATATATATTTACAGTCATAAATATATACAACTCAAATATACAAGTTTAAGTGTATCTCACACCCACCGTGATAACTGCATGGCGGTCTGCACTTTTAACAGCCACACTACCATTCGATGTGACAAACGCACTGTATCAGCAATTTACTAAGTGGCGTCTTATCCTGTGGATGAGTGTGGCTTAGCAAATGCACCGGTAGCAAAGCAGTCAGCAGCATGCACAGTAAGAATAAGAGCTGAGACTCGGGAGAAACGTAATCAAGGGTTGCTTCTTGCAGAAAATAGAGTTTCGTTATTTTACTGTCCCCATTTCCTCTCACCCCCCACCCCAGTACCACACACATACACGCCAGTGTGATGTCATCATACAAACAGAGTGCCATGAATGGCTTCAAAGACTGTTTTGGAGAAAGAAATATTCTCTGGGTAATCTCCTAATGAAGACTTAGAAGCTCACTCCCTTTTAAAAAGAAAGCATTTAATCCATTCACTCATTTAACATACTTTTGAATTCCTTTTTTTTTTTTGCAAAAACTACTGTTAAGTGCAGGGTATATTAATAAACGAATATTGAAATGTGTTTGCATCATTATATGTATATCCCAGTTGGCAGTAAGAAGATAAATGAACAAATCAAGATAATTTGAGGAGAATTCGTGTAATAAAGGAAATATACCAGCAATTTAAAAGTCTTTGTCACACAGAGTCTCTTGCACTGATATGATAAAACAAGTGAACACACATATATATATATATATATGGAATCTCCACACAGCTGGTAGAATAACCGCAATTTACACGGTGCTGAGAACCCCTCCCTGCAGTGGAGACAATAAGAAGCCTCCTAGGTTCACACATAGTTTCAAACCCTCTGGTCACTTTTCCTCAGTACATGAGACACCCAAGCATTTCTCAGCCTAGTTTTACCCACATCTTTAATTTTCCTGTTATGGTCCCAAGTGAGTCAGATGAACAGACCGCATGATGTTGACCGTTGACATCTGTGATTCATGATTCCCCCAAAGAGAGATATTATTTGTGGAAAACAGCCCTTCATATTTGTAAGATTTGAATCTACTGATACTGTAATAATGCCCAGGATAAGTGTAAGGTAATGCCACAAATGCAGAATTGTTGCATTGTGATTAAACATAGAAAAGTAATTTAGACCTGGTGCTAAGATGCGTCATTTTTTATATTGCATATTAAAGGAAATACGTTGTTGGTGCCACCAAGAAAACGCAAGAATCGAAACCAGGAAATGGGAAAGGGAGTACTCCCAACACATCACTGTCATTCTCCTTCCACCCGACAGTGAGGCAGGGACTCACAGAGGAAGCTCTGACAGTCACCGGGACTCAGGGAGGGGTCAGGGCCGCAGTGGGTAACGCATGGCTGTATTTTAAGGAAACCTTTTAACCCCATGGAGAGCCTATCTGACATGATGCTATAAACCATAGATCACGGTGGCAAACGTGATTAGTGAGGAAAATCCCCATTATCCACAGTCTCTTTCAGGGCAAATGCCCTCCCTGCGTCTCTATTACATGGGTTAGAAGAAACTGTGCTCATACTGCCATTTTCATTTACATATAACCTCAGAAGGAAATAATTTTGACATGTGATTCCTAGATTTCTCATGTAGTAAGTAAATGTGATTCCTTTTTTTTAAGCTGCTGCATTTTATCCTAAAAAATCGAGAATTTGGTATCAGAATTTTTTGTGGCTTTTAGTCCCAAAACTCATCTGATATTTACCCATTCAAAAGTGTTTATAGAGTACTAACAGTTTTAAATAACTTTGATTAAAAGGGAAAGAAAAAAGAATCTTCCACTCTCAATGAGCTTACAAACTAGTAGAGGACAGAAGAATATGTAAGAACTAGTATATTGTGAGACAATGTAATTGCCACAAGAAAATAAAGACTTGAGTGAGAAGAGTGCTGAGATCAGACTCTTAGGGACCACGGCTCATGAGGTAACATGAAGGTGCCCAGCTCCTGTTTGAAAAGTACAGAGAAAAAAATATTATATATATATATACATACATAGAGGGTGCCAAAAAATGTATGCATATATTAAGAAAGGAAAAAAGTGTATTAAAATTGTACTACTCAATAGATGCTGATAACAAAAAATGAATCCAAGACGTCTGCAATGACAGGAGGTGCTCAAAGTGGTTACCATCAGCATAATTTTAATACAGTTTTTTCCTTTCTTAAAATGTATATACATTTTTTGGCACCCTCTGTATATACTGTGTTTCCCTGAAAATAAGACCGGGTCTTATATTAATTTTTGCTCCAAAACATGCATTAGGGCTTATGTTCAGGGGATGTCTTCCTGAAAAATCACGCTAGGGCTTATTTTCCAGTTAGGTCTTATTTTGGGGGAAACACAGTATATGTGTTTGAATAGAATGGACAGACATTTTCCAAATTGGATCAAAAGCAACACCGACAGTCCCAGGAAGCTCAACGCAGCCCGAGCACGATTTCTCAGAAGAAAAGCCTAACCAGGCACATCATGGCCAAATTCCTGGAAACCAAGGAAAGAGAGGCTTAGGGAAGACAGAGGAGAAAGATGCATCCCAGAAGGATGGGGATGGAAAGGCGCGCTGACGTCCCACCAAAACCAATGACAGGCAGAAGGCAGTGGAATCACGTCACTGAAGTTCTTTTTAAAACAAAGACTAGAGGCTAGAATTTTATATTCAGTGAAACTAGCCTTCAGAATGAACGTGAAATAAATTTTTTTAAAAACCTAGGCAGGTGAAAAATGAGACATTTTGTTACCAGCAGACCTACACTGCAAAAATACTAGAGAAATCCTTCAGGCGGAAGTGAGTGACCCCAGATGGAAATTTGGGTCTACAGGAAGGAAGGGGAAACACCGGAAACATGGGATGAGTAAATGTCAAAAACTAACTTTCATCTATGCTCTTAATGTTTTTAAAAAACAACTGATGGTGACTCTTAATGTATGCAAATTATACCTCAATAAAGTTGGCGTTTTAAAAGATAATTAAAGCCACAATGGTAAAATGGATTGCAGTGTTCATAAGATAGCCGGCTGTAAAATACTTAGCTCGGAGCACAGACGGGGAGGAGAATGCAGGGGTGTGAGACGTTACATTTGAAAAGGGAAAACATGGGCTCAGGACACACATTGCAAACACCAGAGCAACTGCTTACAGTTTGTGTTTCAAGGTATGTAAGTAAGGCGCGTATTCTGAGGAAAGCCACCTAAAGATCGAAACCAAACACTGGTTCCCAGGGATCTCCGGGAAGGCAGGCAGTGCTGACAGAAACCGCTCTGAGCACCACTGCCCTTCAACGAACCCCTTGCTAAGCTGCACGTCACGCGAGGATGAGGGGAGGGCACGGATGCACGTGTGGCTTTCCTGCAAGTCCCTGTCACCGCCTCTGCCAGCCCTGCTCACGGCTGCTGTGTCTATAGTCCTCTGCCTGCCCATGGGCACTCTGGTCTCGTGAGTGGGCGGTCACTGCACACGTGTGCCCTGGCCTGTCGCTGACTTGAGACAGGAGTCCGGCCCCCGGGAGCTCAGAATGACTTGCTCGGATGGGAACACACCCTCCAAAGCGGTGGGCTCCCACCGCATCACCCACTCAGCTGACATTCGGCCATCCCACAATGAAGCCATAGGTGTGTGGACCGGGCGGAGCTTCGGGGACGGGGATGCTTATCTCTGTGGGCGAGGAGCCATCTGCTTATCCAGCACCAGCAGGCAGGCCCTCACATGCTGCTGCTTTGGGGTACCATGTGCTCTTTGGGGTACCACATGTTTGTGAGAAACTCGGGTGAAGCGTGTTATAATGAAAAGAACACTGGGGCAGGAATCCCACAGTGCAGACATTGTGTTCACTCCTATAAGGCCGCTGGAGGCACCTCCCACGTACGTTTGTTTCACTCATCACAGAGGCACAGCCAGACGCCAACAGCACAAACACTATACGGTAACACAAAACAAATCACCTGACAGTAAACAATCCTACCGTAACCTCAGTTATATTAGATGCAAAAAGTAGACAATCAATTGAAGAGGCAGATAGTGTCAAACTAAAAAAGCCATAACTACACGAAGTTCACAAGAGAAGCACTTTCAATAAAAAGTCAATGTTTAGGGAAATACAGAGAAAGTAAATACATGGAAAAACAACGCTCAAAAAAAACCATGCAAACTCAAATCATAAGATAGTCTGTGCTCCTCACAAAGTTCTTTAAGACAAGAAGGCAAATCTCAAACCCATAAAAAGGCCAAGGCCAACTCTAGAAGACACAGCAGTCCAAAACACGTAAGAACTGAAAATCAGAATGCCCAGATACACAGCTTGACAGAGTTAGAAATAGAATGAATCAACAATTACCACTGGGAACTTTCAGGGCCCTCACTAACTCACAGACACTATAGCCAAAAGTGTCAAAAATTATACGCAAATTGTGACAACCCTGTCAATTACCGTTTTATTCCATCTACTCAGTGATTTATTCGGCCAGGTTAATGCTGACAATGTGTTAAGGGCTGACTTGTAACAATGAACAAGTCGCAGCCTCTTTTTGAGAAGCTCAAATGTTCAATCATAAGACAGATGGGAACAGATACATTTCAATTAAATGTGCTGTCACATGTTTTAATAACTTCAGCACATTTAAGAGTTGCTGTTGGAGACATGTGAGCACAGTTTCTATCAGAGCTCATTCTCATTAAGGAAATTAGAGGTTTTATTGGGAGGTGATATTTGAGGGGAGAGCTGAGAAAATATTTTTAAGGACAAGAGTGGCGAAAGGAGAAGATGGGCCATTCTGGTTGGAAGGAAGGGTGTTTGCAAAGACCAGAGTTGCAAAGGGGTCTGTAATATCTGGGAAATGTCACACTAGAAAGAAGACCTCTGGAATGAGGCTGTCACAGCAGACTGAGGACGATTTGAAGGAGCGTAGATGCTAAGAAAGCAAGTTTTTGTTTTAACCTTTTGGCCTAAAAATCCAACAGAAAGACACAATGGCATCAGCGTTTTCAGGACGGCCAGCCCGGCCACAAGAGAGGCTGGCCCGAGTGACCTCACGTTGCGGGTGGAGACCCAGGGAGGAGACGTAACATGTTGGTCTGTTTCCAGATGCGGCACGGCATGTCACAAACAATTCATTACCAATAAAGCACCAACTGTACAAACTGTTTAGAGGAGACTCGAGTAGATCCATGCAATAAAAATCCTCTTATCCGCTTACCTTATAATATGCGTCCTTGTGTGGGAGCAAACGGAGATTAGTAGGGCTAACAATCTCACAGAAACGCCACAGGAGCCTGTGTGCGCCCACGAGACTGGAGGACACGCAGATGTTGTCTCACCGTCAGTGGCACCACCGCACACTGGATGGGAAGGCCAGTGAGCCGAGCACGACTCTGGACCTTCCTCTCACCACCCACCCATCAAGCATGCGAAGGACCCTCACCGGGACCCCTCACATGCTCACACCGCCCCTTCTCTTCTCACTGCTGCTGCTTTCACTCTTTCCACCACCATTTCTCATCTGAACACTGTACCGCCCTTTCCACGGTACCTCTGTAAGTGGTTCTCAGAACACTGGGCAAATGGCGATTTCCTCGGTGACTCTTCCAAATGAGTCCCAGCACAGTCCATTTCTCAAGGATAAAATGCAGACTCGGTGTTCTGAATCTAACAGGCTCTCTCCTGCTCCCTTCCTTCCTGTTTATGCTTCACCCTCTCTTTGGGGTCTGGATTGAACGTCACTGATATTTTGCTGGAAAATTGGGGAATTCTCAAATCTGGCTTATGTCTCACACACAAAATTCCCAATGGAATTATAAACACTAGAGAAAACATCAAATAGGAAACCAAACCATCACATTCTTGTAAAGTGAGTGGTAGTAACTCCTAAAACAAGAAACAGTGGGGAAGCTGGGTGGGGCCTTAATTAGGCTCAAGACTGAGCAGACTTTCTCTTAATCGAACAGACTCAGGCTCCCCGCGAACTGACCACTGTGGCTGAGAACCCACGTTACACAAAAGAGAGGAAAGGGGGCAGTGCTAAGCTCCATACAATCACCCCACTCTCCTGAAAACCGCAGCCCAGTAAACGAGTATCCTGGAAGCAATGGACGCAATTAGCATAAGTGTGAAGTATAAGTAAGTGTGTGTGGGGGTGGGGGAGGCAGAGAACATTTGAAAAAATAACGGCCAATTTTTTTCAAATTCAATGATAACTGTAAATCCACGGATCTAAGAAACTCTACAAATCCCAAGCACAAGAAACTTGAAAATCTCATGAAAGAATGTCATAATTTAATTGCTTACAACAGGGATAAAGAGAAAAAATTAACAGCAGCAAGGGAAAAGAATATAATTGTATAATTTGAGAAGTGTTGCTACATACCAGAGAGACCATCACAGCAAGCAAATGGTGTGTATCAACACTTACCAAATTATACAATTTAAATGTGTGCCATTTATTGCCTGTTACTTACTCAATAATGAGAGAAATGCATTGTTTAGACTAATAAGTAAATAAATATCCCCATAAAAACTGTGGACCAGAGGAGGTGTATGCATGAGAAAGCTACTGATGGCTCACAGCATGGAGAACGCAGAAGATGGACGTCAGCTCAGGGAGGCAAACACGGATTAATGAAGAAAGGAATCAAAGGAAGGGTGAGATGGGGTTTGTGGCCCTCCGTGGGCGCTCAGCAAGTGAACGAGGGGACCCAAGCTGAAACATGCTACAGGTGTCAACACACACGGGATTTCTGCCCTTACCCCCAAATTAAAACCTAATAAAATATATCATTAATACTTTTGTGTTGGTTACGTATTAAAGTAAGATCTAGACATGTTGGGTTAAACGAGTGATATTATTAAAATTAATCTCAACTTCTCTTTACATTGTTTAGTGTGGCTACTGAAATGTTAAATTTTACATGTGTGGCTGCATTGTATAGAGGCTGCCAAAAAAAATGCATACCCATTTCAAGAAAGGAAAAGTGTATTAAAACTGTAATGTTCAATATATACCGATAACAAAAGATTAATACAAGTCACGTTTGACTTCTGCAATGACAAGAGATGCTCAAAGTGGTCACCATCGGCGTCCACACACTTCTGATTACAGCCAACTACTGCTTGAGCAACGTTGACCAAGTGTCCACTTGTATATGTTTTTTGGGCCCCCTGTATTTATACAGGACAGTGCCATTACGGGGAGAGTTTCTACCAACAGGGACATCGATGATCCCAGTAAATACTGTCACAGTAAAGTTCAGCAAAGCTAACAATATTTCAGCTACTCATAGAGTCATTTCAGACCATATGAGCCAATATTTCACATTCCTGTATTTTCCTGAAATGGAAGAGGAGAAACTCATGAACAGTTTGTTACTACAAAATACAGAAATCTTATCAGACATTGATTCTCTCTAGCTTTCCGGATAAGCCATCTGGAAATTAACATTATAACAATAAAAATCACTAGATTGGGTAGGTGTTTATCAGAAACTAAAAATATGTAAGTAATGTGCCCTGATTGCATATCTACAATTAGATATGAAAGTGGAACCCTAGCGTCCCTGGTCTTACCACCTTGGTTCCGGGTGAAGCCCAAATACTCTTAGAAACCAGCACCCCTGGGTCTCTGGCCTCGCCTGACCTCACACTGCACATCGCCACCGACAGCGGCCAGGCTGGGCCCACGGAGACCCCCGCGCCCTGACGGCCAGCTGACCTGAGCGCGCCTCCCGAAGCAGCGCCTGGCCAGCCTCCCGAGTCCGCTCGAGTCCCTCCCGCCACACTTGGACTTGACTTTCATGTTTCCTGAAATAGTTGAGAAGAATCTTCCCCACCCTCTGCAGTGAACGGTCTCTCAGAAGAGCCTGCGAGCTTCCGTGCATGTGACAGGAAAGACGACCAGTGGCCACGGGACACTGCAGCTACACCCAGGGCACGCGTGAGCTGACTTCAGGACCCAGGCATGTGCCAACATCACGCCGTTTCGCTACAGGAATATTTATGCAGTTAGTTGGTGGACAGATTTTTTAAATTTATCTTAATGTTCCTGAAGGTTGTCACTTGGCAATTTGCTCCAGTGGAAGCTGCGACACTCATGCTGATGTATTAGTGGGCTGCAGAGTTTTCATTAGGCAGCCATATGTTTTACCGTTCTAAAAAATTTTGGAAACCAATCCCCATTTTCTTATGTGAACATTTGAGGAGACTTGAAATCGCCTTTTGATGAAACTGCTGCTACAATTAGTCAGACAAAACAGGCTGTGCAGTGGATACTGCCAACACAGACCACTCAGGGCCAAGTGCAACAAGCTTTGTCACTCACACTACAAATCCGCAGAAGCCGAAAAGTCATTTCACACCATCTCCTCATAGCAGTATCATCTCCACTCAAAAGAGAGGATGGCAGGTCTTACACAGCTGAGATTTATCGGGCGTGGGAAGGAGGGGTGAGGGAGAATTAGGTGTTTAGAAAAACTGGCCCCATGTGTAGCATCACAATTAAAGCTTAAAGGTTTCAATACCCTAAATTAAATGGTAAGCATATTAGGAGAAGATGTAGGTGAATATCTGATATGAAGGCATAAACTATAAATGACAGGTTACAAGATTTAAATTTGAGAAATTTCAAAGATGATTTGACAGAGACACTCATAAAATCAAGAGGAAAGCTGAAATAAAACCAGGGCAAAAATAGTATCAAAAATTGTGACAAAGAAATAATATCTTCAGTAAATAAAGACTTTTGCCAACCAAGAAGAAGAAGAAACCGACCACTTATGAACACCTAACACATACAAACAGCCAATATAAAAATTGTTCAACATCATAATAATCAAAAGATACAAGTTAAAACAGTAGGAAGAAGTCTGAAGTATCAAATTGAGAAGAATTTAAAACGATACTTAGGGCCGGCCCGGTGGCTCAGGCGGTTGGAGCTCCGTGCTCCTAACTCCAAAGGCTGCCGGTTTGATTCCCACATGGGCCAGTGGGCTCTCAACCACAAGGTTGCCAGTTCGACTCCCGCAAGGGATGGTGGGCTGTGCCCCCTGCAACTAGCAACGGCAACTGGACCTGCAGCTGAACGGCACCCTCCACAACTAAGACTGAAAGGACAACAACTTAACTTGGAGAAAAGGCCTGGAAGTGCACACTGTTCCCCAATAAAGTCCTGTGAAAAACAAAATCAGCTAATGTGCAGTACCACGAAGGGTACGTAAACACCATCATTCTCACACTCTGCTTGTAGAAATACATGTTGGGAAACTCTTCAAAGCAACTTGGTTCTGTGCACCATTAGCTTTAAATAAGCATGTGCCCTCTGACCCAGGAACTCACTTCCGCATTTACCACAGAACTGTTTGACTTACTATGAAAGCCAAGATGTGGAACCAAATTAAATGCCCACTAGAAGGGACTGGTTAAATAAATACTTGGATAGCTATGAAATGTAATATCATTCTGCTAGTAAATAATATAAATTCACATTAATCGACATAAAAAGCTCACAATATATACTCAAGTGGAATGAACTCATGAACTTAAAAACAGCTTTAATAAATAGTTTTATTCTCTAGCCTATTTTATAAAGGTGTGTGTGTGTTTCATAACACACAAGATCCCACCTGAAATCTCTGAGTATAAATACAGTGTTTTGCTCTGTACCATCCAGGAAATGGATGGTATCGCCTATCGGAGAACGGAAATGAGTTTAATTCTAAAATGTGAGGTGTAGCTGAAGCATCACCTGCCCTGGGGGGATGGGGAGAGGGTGACTGCCGGCCCGAGAGCCCCCCACACACCTGGCTTCCTGCAGAGTCCCTTCTCTACAGTGTCAGCTCCACCCCGTGACTCACTTCAAATAAGCCAGAGCAGAAGTGATGGCATGTCACATCAAAGATGAGGTGTGAAGGGACTGCGGCTTTTGTCCCAGTTCTCTCTTGCACACACTCATTCTTGAACTGCGGGGAGCAAGCTGCCATGTTACCAGTAGTCACATGGAAGGGGGTGGCACGGTGGCACATGGCACAGTGAGGGATGGAGGCCCTCGGTCCAACCGCCTGCGAGGAAGTGAAGGCGCCAACAACCATGTGACTGAACCTGGAAGATTTTTCAGCCCCACGCGGTTTTGACGACCGACGCCTCATGGGAGACTCTGAGCCAGGGGCACCCAACTAAACCAGTCCTGGATTCCTGACTTACAGACATTGTGAGTTAAGAAGTTTTTACTTTTTGAAAAAAATGCATGAAAGTGTATAATTAAAAGAAGTTTTGATTGTTTCCTGATGCTAACAGGCACGGCCGTGACGCAGAAATCGATCACTAATCCAAGAGAGAATCTGCATAAAGGAAAGGGTCGTGGGGAGCAGGTCCCCTTGAGGGGAGCAGTGGCCAAGTCCTGAGGGACAGACCCAGCCTGCCCAGGAGGAAATCAGGGGAGCACGTAGCTCACCTCACTGTGCTCCCTCCAGCTGCTCTCCTACCGGGGAGGGCAGGTGGGGGACACGGAAAGGACGTGGTGGGGAGGACCCACGCAGGGCGCAGTGACACGTTGTACAAATACTGTGTGTTCCGGGCTATGGGTACTGCGCACCACCTGCTCAGGTCAGGGTATGCTGACACACTGTATTCCGTGGGCACAAAAGTAACGTGGTTTTTGCAATTATTTTGAACCTGTTAAACCGCAATTACTTTTGCACCAACCTAGTACCACGCACCACCTGTTCTGGGCAGGGCGCGGTGATACGTTGTATTATATGTATAACATATGTTATATACGTTGTATATAACATATGTTATATGCCAAGTCCTCTCTGTAAAGTGGTCTGGAAGGGTACAGGACACAGTGGTGTTTATCTGTGGGGAGTGAGACTGTGGCTGTATCACTTTTTGTTGTTTCTCGTATTGTAGTGAGAAACACAGTAACATTAGTGAAATGAGACTTGTTGAAGGGCCTTGCTAAAATCCTCTGCTCTTCTTGACTAACGCTGCTGATGCGCAATGTTGCGGCTAAGATTCCCCACATAGCGCGCCAGGGGCATGTCCTGACGTCAAGTCTTCATTAAAATACTGTTGACCCAGTGGACTCTGACCTTATCCAAGATGGTTGTATTTTCATCCCTAAAGCCCACTGCACTATAGTTTGACTGTCATTGCTGTCATTATCAGCCTTTAGAATCGGTGTTATCTTTGAAAGATGTTTCATTCAATCCCTCTATTTAGGATCAGGTTTGTGTAATAAAATAAATATTCTTAGGAAGTTTAAGATAATTTCTCACACAGTTACAAACGCTTGCACTGGCATTTTTAGTAGTTGATCATTTTCCATTTGCCTTTCCCTGAATTAGATTATTCAACCTCTTGATATCTTGTTCCACTTTGATAGTTTGTATTTCTCTAAGAAATACAATAATTCGTATTTCTGAAATGGTAACCCATTTCAGTTGTTATAAAGCTACGTTGTTTTCAAAATAATTTCAAAATAGATTTGTATTGATTGCTATGTTTACTTTTATTTCTAAATGTTTTATTTGGTGTAATCTCCACAGGTTTGTTGTGTCGATGGTGAATTAATTATCTTGCTGTTTTCCAAATAAACAATTCGATTTTATGCACTGGCTCTGTTTTTATCCCTCATTTTTCAATCTAGATGTTTTTGCCTGTATGTGTAATTCTTTTCCACATTTCTTGGATGTATTAAACTCTCCAGCAGTAGAGCTAATATATTTCCTTTATGTTAATTTTTCTTTCGATAAGTACCTATTCTGCTACTTCTAAATATTTCTAAACTCCTTTGATTGAAAAACACATAAATTATTAACACTGCACTGAAAATTTATCAATTTTAAGAGCTGGGGAAAAGGTGATAGCTAGTATTTTTTTAATCTCAGGTTATATAATTCATTAGGGCAAAAGGGGAAACAATTTACAGCATCATGGAAATCATTTTTTTATATAAAGAAATAAAGTAGAAAAGAAAAATAAAGTGCATTACATATGACAAGTATAAATGCTATTTTTTGAGATGTTTGATTACATAGTATTATCATGCATGTTACGTGAGTATATGTGTGTGCACTTCTGTGTACAGAGTGACAGTTTTTTTTCTACCATAGGTAGCCATCAGAAACAGTTTGAAAAACACTGCTATAGATAACCTGCCCCAGATGTGAGAAATGTGGGGTCCAGGTTATGAGTTGTCCTAAGGTCATGGGGCGAAGCTGGCAGGAATCTGTAGGATTTCCAAAGAACTGCACTTTCCATGACAAGGCAACATAAGGGAATATTAAACATGGATTAATCAATTGATTAATTTAAATCGCCTGGGAAATACATTACTACTGTGTTTTCCATTGAAAATGATCACTTCTTTCAGTGTCTCGCAGATGTTTTCAAAGGTCGGTTTGTTCAAAGCCGGACACTAACAAGGTCCACACTGTGAACCTCCTACAGGGGTGGGGGCGGGGGCGTTGTGATGGGGGGAGTCCAGGGGACCCTCCCCCCCCCCCGCCCCCTCCAGGCACCGCGGACCCCACCCCAGCTGCAGGCCGCAGGTAATGTCCAATTACTCAGGATTTCGGCTTCTCTGCTGGGCTCCTGTTCAAAGCCAGGGACCCGTTTCCAGTGCCCAAGGAGCACTTGACCATGAAGTAACACTAGTTCATGGAAAATCACCGCGTACTGAACGGTTGCAGAGCGAAGGAAAACTGCAGTGTCTTGCATGTTTATTTTCCTATAGATACTTCTTTTCTACAGAAACGCAGCCTTAAAATATCCGTCCTACACACAGTGGCATCTGAAGCAGGACCGAGCCCAGTCGCTGCGGCCCCTTCCCCGCACACCAGGCCTCCCCCTCGAGGTTCCCAGCCAGGTGCTCAGGAGGGAAGATGAGCGAGAGGCTCCAGCTTCCCGCGTCGGCAAAGCTGCGGGAAGCGGCTCTCACCGCGCGCGCCTCGCGGTCCGTGTCGTGTCGGAAACCCGCCTCCCCACCCGTTTTCTGTCCTGTGAGCTTCTCTCCAAGGGGAGCTCCGGGAGGCGACCGGCCTTCTAGGAACCAACGACGGCTTGTTCTTCTTGCATTGAAAAGGCATCTCCTGAAATTCCATGTTGACACTTCACCAAGAGTTTCCCCTCCAAGCGGCGTCTCGAGGGCCGTTCAAAGGTTTCAAAGACATCACTTCAGATGCGCTGCTGGTTGACATTTGCGGGATTCGCTCCCGCTGTGTTTGCCAGAAAACGCGGTGACTTTTAATGCCGGAAATAGGGCTTTATTCCCACGCTCTGGGGTTAAGGCCGCCCCAGTCCACGCGCGTGGGTAACGGGGCCCACAGCTGCGTCTCCACCCGCCCCCGCCTGCCGCCTCCCTCCGTCCTGCGTGCAGCCCAGCGACAGCCCTTCTGTGAAAGCGGCCTGAATGAAACGATTCCAGTGCCTCCCGAGGGATAAAGCAAAGGCCGGGGGCCACGCCGAGCCTCCGCCCCCAGCTCGCAGGGTCTTGGACATCGCAGCACAGACGCTGACCTTCCAGAGGTGAAAAGATGCCACCAACAGGTGCTCAGCGGGAGAACCACCGAGGCACAGGCTCCAGGAAGACTTCCAGCCGCGACGCGGAGAAGGGGGAGAAGCGCCCAGGATGCCACAAGGAGTTGGGCTAAGAAGACGTCTCAGTGTTATGGATGGGAGTGGGGGGAGAAGGTTCTAGTGACATCAGGGGAAAAGGCCAGCAGGCGTGAGTGCTTCGCTGCTGTGGGCCGTGAATACCACAGACTCTGCTTCCTGAGGGTTAGAAAGCAAGCCCGTGCTCACATTAGTTATGGTCTTAGTTCTGTTTACACCATGATGTCCTGTCCTTCGTCACGGGATGCAATTTCTTGCAATTACATAAAACTGTCTAATTCCTTTTAGTCTTGTGTGGTTCCTAGTACATACTTTATAAAGAATCTTCACTGTGCATATAGTTTGCCAAATTCCTACAACAGTGTTTATTAACTGCCTTTATCCAGGTATTACCATCTAGCAGTGGCTTCTCCTTCCTCTCTCTCTCTCTCCCTCATTACTTTCCATCTCCCAGGTGGTGACAAGAGGTTTTATCTCAGTCGGATCCAAGCTGAGGCCAGGTCCCTGCTTTCAGGAATTCTGGGCCCTGTTTCATACCAATAGTTTATCCACTCTGGTGTGTGGGGGGTTATTTTGGAACCCTGGCATTACAGGCTACATAACACAACAAGAGAAAAAGTTTTAAATGCTGCTGTTATGAAGAAATACAGCAATCCATATCCTATAAGCAAAAGTGCTGAAAAGAAGGGTTTCTTTCTCCCTCTGTCTTCCCCAAACTAGCCAAGCGGCTGTGCCGGAATGGAGGGCACACACAGAGGTCTTCTCAGCACAGGAGCCGACTCCTCCATGGAGAACCAGCTTTGTTTCATCAGCGTTACAGAGTCAGTGGGAAAGTTGTAATTTGACATGGACTTTTAAATGCCCTCCCTTGCGTTCTTTTAAAATCAGCATTTTCTGCCTCTCTGTGTTTTAAGTGTTAACCCACAAATTGAATACAGCCTGTGCTTGGCAAATGAATATGAAATGCTTTTTCCTGGAAAATGTGTTTGCTCAAGAAGTTTGACAGTCAGTGCTTATGTGGTAAGTGTTGTCAGTGCCAAGAAGTCGCTGGCGGGGCTGCCAGCCCAGTCCATTATTTTAATTGCCTTTAACCTGTAACCAATATTTACTGCTTTCCAGAGAAGAGACTGCCCAGCTAAGCAGCAGGAAGAGCGGGTTTCTTCTTCGGCACCTTAGCTCCTGCTTGTGGGCCTAAGAGATAATAGTGATGCTTCCCCGGGTTGCTTCCTTTACCAACACTGTTTCCGACCGCTTATCTTGTGAAACACTCACATGGGCCACATCACGTCTATTTGAAATGAAGACTTTGAATTCTAGGCTCAGTGACATCAAATTCTGCCCCCCCGTCAAGTTGTCTCCATCTTGTCGTTTTTGTCATTGGAAGAAGGCTCTGACGTTCAGTGGCATTTATTGAGGAAGGCATGCCTGCCTTCAGGCACAAAATCCACAGGGTTTGCTCTGGGAGTTCAAAGGCCGAGCCTGCAGGGGAAAACTAGGAGACCTTCCCTGCCAAGAGGAGGCAGCAGGTGGCTGAGGCTCGATATTCCAAACATGCAAACAACATGCAAGCTGGCAGTGGAGACCCAGGGCAGGTAACCGAAGTGAGTGAGGGCAGGCATGCTACAGGTGGCGTTGGAAAGAGTCCTGAGGTGATGTGAGCAAACTGAAATGGCAGAGTCAGAGCCAGGGGGTAGGTTTTAACATAAACAAATTCAGTAGTTAGAAGAAACAGCAATGCTGTAGATCAGGAATCCTGTGTGCGGGTGTGCAGTGTGCATGTGTGTGCACATGTGTGTGCACGTGTCTGCACATGTGTGCATGTGCGTGTATGCATGTGTGTGCACACATTGTGTGTGCACGTGTCTGCACATGTGTGCATGTGTGTGTATACACGTGTGTGCGCACATTGTGTGTGCACGTGTCTGCACATGTGTGCATGTATGTATATACACGTGTGTGTGCTCGCAAGGACAGACCCAGGGACATGAGTCTTCATTGCAAGTGTTTTACAAGAACAAATACTTGGATGGAGCTGGAATTGTTGAAACTCAGAGATTGGTAAACTAAACATGCTACAAGTCAGTTTTATGGAGCCACTGAATTTGATTTTTAAGACATATATTTAGTGACATAAAATAATATTCATGGCACATTAAGTGAAAAGAGCATATGTATATGATATATTCCTGTCATATGCAAATAAACACATCTAGATGGAAACACTACAATGTTACCTCGAATGACTAAGTTATCATTTGAATTCCCTCCTTTTATTTTGCTTCATTTTCTAAATCTCCACAGTGAATGAGCATTGAACAGTACCGCCTGCAACTGCCCACACAGGAACAGGTCACAACACCATGGATGTGACCGTGACATTTGAGAGGAGGTCAAACATGTGGAAGTCAGGGTTAGATGGAACTGGAATTTGATGGCCTTGAGTTCGCTTGGATTCCTAATAAATTTCAAGTAATTGGTCACTATCACCACCCGTGAAGCCCTACAAAGTATTGTTCCTCCAACAGTCACTTGATCCGTGAAGAAAGGTGGCAGCTCTGCAGTCCCGGAGTCACCTGCACCCGGTGACTGCCATCTGCGTAGCCGCTCGGTGCCGGGCACGGTTATACTGAACAAGAGGTGTCACAAACCAGCAACCTAATGAAGTGCCAACTGTTAAGAAACGAGTATCGTTTTCCAAGGTAAGGTTTAAACTCCCTTATATTGCAACAGAAAGTATTTTCAGCTGAAATGGACAATGAATTAAGCAAAACATAGCATCAGACAACCGTCATGTACCCTTAGAAGAAACGATGCTTTCCATTCACAGACAACATGTACCAACCAGTGCTTATGACTGACTGAGGAAGTTTTTCTGTCACCTAGTATCTGTGTGCACAGAGCTCCAGGAAGCTCTACAGAGCTTACACACACGATGACACACTCTGTGATCGCAAGGAGGGAACCGTGAACTGGATGGACTGACCAAAGTGCTGACAGCCAGGAAGCCGGCAGGTGTGGCGGCAGGTGACAGCTTCCCAGCAACGTGCTTCTCCCTTTGAGGAGGAGAGCTTGCAGATTTAGATGCTGACCCTGGCGTCACCTCTCTGGGTTCAAACCTCCTGTAGTGCTGGGGGCCTCACGTCACCCACTTCCCGGGAGTGTGAATGAGCCCGGCAGTGCCTGCCCATGCAGTCGCCTCCGTGGAGGACAGAAGCTGAGCTCAGGGCAGGCGAGGGCTCCTGATCAGGCAGGAAGCCACTGCCCTTCCCCAGGACGACACGCCCTCCCGCCCACTGCGCAGTGACAGGCCTGCTTTGGCTCCACACGGAGACACTGCAGCTGACCCTGAACACAGGGGGACAGGCACTACCCCCCCACATAGCTGAAATCTGAGTACGACGTTTGACTCCCCAGAAGCTTAACTACTAAGAGCCTGCTGTTGGCTGAAGCCTTTCCAATATCGTAAACAGGTGATGAACATCATTTTGGGTGTTACACATGTATATACTGTACTCTTAGCATAAAGTACAACACATATCTGCCATCTCCCTTTCACAAAAGACACATAAATCTTACAGAACAGCTCATTTAAAAAACAAAATATTAGTTACCTAAGATACTAGGTTTATGTCAATCTGTAGCCAAGTTGGGATAGGTCCTATTCAATAAAGTTATCTTTAGACATTTCTTATTTCTCTCAACAATCTAATATAAAAATTTTCAAATACACAGGAAAATGAAAAGAATAATATAAGGAAAACCCATGTACCTTTCACTTAAATTAATAATTATTAGTATTTTGACATGTATCTTCTTTTTTCAGAATAATTTGAAAGTTATATACATGATTCCCCGAAAATAAGACCCGGTATTATATTATATTATATTATATTATATTATGTTATGTTATGTTATGTTATGTTATGTTATGTTATGTTATGTTATGTTATGTTATATTATATTATATTATATTATATTATATTATATTATATTATAGACCCAGTCTTATAGTAAAATAAGACCTGGTCTTATATTAATTTTTGTCCCAAAAGACACATTAGAGCTGATGGTCCGGCTAGGTCTTATTTTCGAGGTAACGTGGTATACAAGGACTTCACTCCTATATACTCCAATATTTGTGTTTCTCCTAAAATGAAAATTTTCAGTTCTCATTGAATTAAAATATTTATATTTTTATTCATCTTAAAACAAACACAGAATGCTTTTAAAATTACAATACTAAATTCCATGAAAAATAAACCTACTACATAGACATTCAAAATTTCTTTGCACTTCTTTTTGCACCTCAAAATACATCTTGCCACATGTATATAGTCAGAATATAACTCAAGAGTTACTTGCATGTTTTTCTCTATGTACACGCAATATGAACTTAGTAAGTTCATAAATAAGTTTGATACATAGGTTCATAAATAAGCTACATAAATAAGTTTGTTTGTGATTTTTTTTTTATTTTGAGGGTTTTCTTTTTAACAATCCTATTTTATAACTTCCTTTTAAATAATGCACCATAGCAAATTATTGCTTCCATCTCTATTCCCTGCCTCCCATTTCCACCTTCCCTTAGAGGTGATTTTGTCATTAGTGTCTGGTTAACCCTTCCCTTCTGGGTTACCCATCCTGCATTTCACTTTACAAAAATAACAAAAGGGGGGGGGAGAGAAAATAGATGCTAGATGGATAGATAGACAGATGATGGAGAGATAGGTCCAAATGGTTATGTTTTTCTGGAGAACCCTGGCTGCTATACATACATATAAGTGTATCCAAAACAATTAGAAAGCCTCACCCCAATAAATTTAATAAAATAAAATTAAAAAGAAAAAAAAATTAGAAAGCGTGTGAAAGTTATTCAGTGCGACTATAACCATTAAACACCTCGCTGGAAATCAATCACTTTACCAACTGATGAGGAGCACAACCTGAGTCAGTGTTTTCTAGCTGCTTCTAGAAAACACTAACTGCATGTGTTGGTCCCTTGCCTGTTTTCTTCCACATTCACCCCGTCCTTCTCATCACCTAACACAAGGAGCCACCCTCCCCAACTGGCTCCTGGCCGTGATGCACCAGTGGGAGGTCTGGTCAGGACCCGCAGGCGCTAGAAAGGGCGGGGCCAGGTGACTTCCAGCCCCCCCATCTCTGCTGGACGAGCATTTCCGATGGACTCTTCTGTAGCTACATGCTTTCACAGGGCAGACCCTCTCCTGCCAGTTCCCCAGGCTGAGCAGCCCAGCGGCCGGGTGTGTCTGTGAGCCCAGACGCCACCTGTGCACCCATGATGCCCCCTCCTGGAGGTTGGGTTGCTTTCTGCTATCGCTACCTCCACGATTGCCTGACGGCCCATGTTAGCTTGGCAGCTTTCCTATTACCTGGGCAAAAACTCATTTGAAATATGTAAGGTGATTTCTATTTTCCTAATTGGATTTGATTCACTAGGATAGAAATATATTAAAAAGTGCTGATTTATTTAAAAAATTAATTGTCAAAAAAAAATTCTTAGAAAGAGCTATCTCAGCAAGAGTTTCTTGCCTGCAGAAATTCCCAAATCTCTTACTTAGCATGCTGGAGTACAGGATGGATTTTCAGGAGGAAAATGTCATGTGTAGCGTCTCCCTAACTTATTACTCAAAAGACACTTCTTTTTCTCATGGAGCATCCACGGATCCCTCCCAGGAGCTGTGGTACCAGAAGAGAACCGGGAAATGCTGACTGAGGCAAACTGCTTAGAGTCTGGAAATTCTGTGTACACGAGACACAGGGAGCCACTTTGTATACGTTCCATCCACAGTCATCTGACACATTGCTGGCTGCAAAAACCTACAAGTTCCTTGAAAATGAAAGGGGCAAGGCTTGGGCTCGGGCACACAAAACCAGCTCCCTCATTTTAAATCCATTTGCAGTATTAGACTCGGCCATCAGGTCACCTCATGCTGAAACTCCTCTGCAAACTTGGTAACTGGATCCATTTTGTGGCATTTGGACCCTGGAAATGCTCCTGCATCATATTTATAATCAAACTGACGGAGTTTGAAATGATATTAAATGGGCCAGATTGGGGGGACGTCCAAGTGGATTCACAGAGAACGTTATTAACTTGAAAGCGGTTCAGCGAGCATTTGGCGTTTTCACGCTAGTGGGTCTGATGTGCTGAGTAAGAAGGATGAACGTGAGACGGAGCCATAGGTTTTTGCCATTTTAACATTTATGCTTGTCACGTATGCACCTGGACTGAGAACTCACTGCGCCTCTGCCTTGCAGACTTGGATTGCATAACGTGTGACGTTCCGTGACATCCCCTGTTTCTCCTGTGCGTGGTCATTGTACACACAGGCTTTGCCGTGTGAGCACTTCGCAAAGACAAGAGTAAGGAAAGTGAGGGCTGTGAGGAGGTGGCCGTCTGTAAAGAAACTCGGCCTTGAACATGGGACCCTTCAGCACCAAAGAGCTGGGGGTTTGGACCTGAAGGCGCTTTGACCAAGGCAGGACAAGTGTGTCGCGCAATGAAACAGACATTTTCACGAATGAGCTGGAGCGAAACAGAAAAGGGAAAGCGGGCGAAGTCTAGGACAGACTCGGACGCTAAACAGCAGAAAGACTTCAATGAACAATGAACAAAGGGCCGCGGACACAGCAGACGACACCTTAATAGTGGGTCCCCCACAACGACCAACAGAAAGACTGGGCACAGGTGTGCTCCATAAACACGGTGTGTTCTCTCTGTGTCACATTTGCAGGAGTCCAAACTCTGACCTGGGGATGCAGACGTGGGGTGGCAGTGCCCAGCTCTGAGTGGAACAGGCATGGATGGGGCTCGGGGCTAGTCGCCCTGCTCTGACAGGCACACAGCCAGGTCACGGGGACTGTCATGGCCTTTTATTACGGGTGGCAGGTGCCCGGAGGACAGCCAGAAAGAAAAACACATATGTAGAGAAATCTCAGAATTAAAACAGGTCGACGGAATGTAAATGACTGAGTGGTCTGGCTGAGTGGCCATTGCCAGCACCTGTGAGTTCAGCGTGGAAAGCGCCAGAAGGAGGGGACTGGGCGGTTTCCAGCAGCCAGTGTGGTAACCTCTAAGGTGTGGCGGGGGGTGGTGGTGAAGAAGAGGCAGCAGGAGTGTCCCACAGGTTTCACTACTGCCCAGAACTGTCTCTCCTCATTCACAAAGTGAGGTGTTGGGGGGAAAAGCGATCTCAAGAATACTTCCAGTACTAAAAGCCTCTGATCTCTGTGATTAAGATCAAATCTCACGAATACATTAGGAAGAACAAGAGGATAAACCAAGGAAAACACAAGATGATTAATGGAGTGTCTGGGAGGGAAAACAAGAATTCATAGTGACTGTGGTTTTGAAGAACTGTCATCAAAACAGGGGTTTAACTATAAAGCAAAAATGTAATGAAAATACAATGCATTACATATTAGCAACTGAAGCAAACCAGCTTTGCCATAATTCTTTTCTTGGAATTGTTACATATGATGCTATATTTTATTCACAAAAGACAAAGTTGTTTTTTCATCACAGTGCAAGCTATTTTGGTTCAATTACTTATTCATCTCTATTACCTGATCTGCTGGATAAAGATGGAACGGCTGTTAGCAGATACTGCAGAAGCGTCCACTCCATCACGCGCTGAGCTAAGCGCTCTCTGTGGCGTTGGGTCTCTGGGGTGTTTTCTCACACAGATAAAGTGACCTGTCTTTGGGCAGTGCCAGTACCTCAAGGGGACAGCAGCTGCAAGGCAGTGAGAACACCATGCAGGAGAAACCCGACCACTCGCTGCAGGCCGCCCTGCAGCCAAAGCCTCAGCCACTTGCCCCCGAGCTCTCAGCTGCCAAGTCCCTTCACAGTTGTCCTAAATCCAAATGAGGGCCAGGCCTTTCCATATAACTCCCGACCACTCAGTGGATGTAGGCTGGCCCCAGCCCGAGGCCAAAAAAGCAAGGCAGCTTCCCTCATCTGAGGACAATTTACAGAAAGGGAAGCTCAGAGCCGCCCACACTCCTCGCTGCGGGGGGATGGGGCCTGCGGGAAAGGCGCCCCGCACCACCTGCGGCACCTGGCCGCTAGGGGCGCTGGAGCGCAGGACAGCGCAGAAGGCCGCTGGGACCACCTGACGCGGCTGGAGCCAGGACGCTGAGCCCGACTCCCCTTCAGTTGTCAGCGGGCCTCTGCTGTATGCGCCCCAAGGAGACGAGAGCTCTGCAAAGACCACTCTGCCCCTTTCCTGCTTATGTCAGATGGCAAACCTCAGCTGGAGCTTTCGGATGTGTCCGCAGGCCTCCCCCAGGGGTATGGCCAGGGTCCTTTCCACCCTGCAGTGGGGACAGGCGGAAAGCCTGGGGAGAACCAGCGCGGGTCTGCCTCAGGCATCCATGGAAAGGCACCCTCAAGGCTCCTAGGACATCATCTGTAACAATTCCAAGAAAAGCATTATGGCAAAGCTAAGGTTTGCTTCAGTTGCTAATATGTAACGCATTGCATTTTCATTACATTTTTGCTTTATAAACCACTGTTTTGATGACAGTTCTTCAAAACCAGTTACTACTGAATTCTTGTTTTCCCTCGTTGATATGTAATAACCCATTTCCTCTCTGCCATAATCAAAATTATTAAAAGTTAACAAGGCACAGTTTCCAGGTAATTTTATTTTCATATTTTGTTTGCGGGTTCCCAGAATATTGGCTGCTGCTGCTAATAATAATAATAATAATTAATAATAATAATAACAGCAACAACATCTTTAGTAAACATAGGTCAGAGCCAAAACTTGTCTTATTTGATTATTTCTCCAAAATACGTTTAAACTCAATGTAAAACTGTGAGGCTTGTGGCGAGATAATGAGATTGAGAGAGTCAGGCGGGTTGAGCAAAGTGAGCGCTTTATTCTGCGCCCCCAGGTGAGCTTCCGGCCGGCAGACGGGCCGGTAAAGTCGCGCCCAGGGCAGAGGGAGGGGGGCATACATGCGATTTTGGGGTGGGGGTTGGCTGAGTGAGGTGGCAGATGAGCAGCCCCCGCCCCCCCAGCGCAGATCGGGCGCGAGCGGCTGTATCCGGAGCTGTTTATCGCACCAGGGTCTGCTGCCTTTTCTGGGAAACGCCAGGGGCCCCAGTTTCTATCATGCGAGGAGGGGTCTGACTTGGTAGAGGGGTAGGACTTGGCTCCTGGCCGCTTTGACCTAACAAAAACCTCAACTATGAAAGCCTCAAAAGGATTGATTCTCAAGTTAGAACGATGCAGTCAGACTGTTTTTCCCAATGTCTGTACTGTTACTGATGTGACAGAATGAAGTATAAAGAATAAGAAAAATCAAGTTCTTATGTTTTCAATGGCCAGATTCAGGATTAGTTTTGCAAGAGGAGATGATCTAATAGTTAACAGCAGTTCAGTGCTGGTGTCTCTCTCTCTCTCTCTCTCTCTCTCTCTCTCTCTCTCTCTCTCTCTCTCTCTCTCTCTCTCTCCCTCTCCCCCCAATACACACACCCATTTTGTGGAGCCTTTTTTCAGAATACATCCAGAATTCCATAATTTCTCTACTGTCTCTCTTCCAACATCAAGCCCAGCCAACATGATCTTTTGCCTGAACTGTTGGGAATCTCACCGACTGGTTCCTGTGCGGCCCTGTGTCCTCACACACCTCTGTGTTACAGGTAACACAGTTTACTAAATACGTCTTCAAGGTCAGCCTCCCTAGGCCTGGAGTGCTCCGACGTAGGCAGCTGGGTGTGTGCGACCCTGTTTGTATCCCCACGGCCTCACCATCATTGGGGCTCAACCAATGTTTGAGGAATCAGAGGCGAACATCCAGATGCCTTTGTAATGAGCCTTTCCTCACAGATTTAGCTAAACCTGACAACTGTTCTCACAGAAGGACAACAGAAGAAGCCTATGTTTGTCTTTACGGAGAGGAAGGTAACAAAATAACACTGAGCCTGACAATTGAAACAGTAATGGCAGAGCGCAGCGTGACATCCAGGACCCTCACATAAAGGAAACAGAATGAACGGGGCACAGTCCCTCGACACAGACTGACTGTCACGGCAGCCACGAGCTGGCATCTTTCTGATGAATAGGACCTGGTCAGGAGAAAGTGACATGATAGTTTTAACTAGACAAAAGCTCGTATTTGTGTAATTCTTACACAGTCACACGTTCTCTACGCTTTTCATTTCAAAGGAAATTGTGATTGTTATCTGAGGATATTGAATGAACAAAGAATATTTTATTTTTCAGACAAACCCGAAACAACATCGGTTTTAAAATTGTCTTTGATGAAAATGCAAACAACCCTTTCAAATAGTCAAGGTACCAAAGAGGAAATTGAAGACCGAGCTGTGAACCTTTATCTTATTGTTAAATCTATGTGCCAGAGATAACCATGGAGACGATGATAACCTTATAACTGATTTGAAAACATATGACTTTAGTTAAAAATATGACTTCAAATCAGGCGAACTCACACCGCGTGTTACAGGACTGCAGACACCCTAACCCCCCAGGGAACAGAGCCTGGCCACCATCCCGCGCGCCTGGGGACGGTCCCACTCACAGGTCCACACCACACTGCGCCCAGAGGCCCGCAGCAATACCTGTCACGCGCATGTCCCAGTGCACAGGTGCACTCTGTGCTTTAACACGTCTGAACTGGAGATGCGTGTGGAATCGGCAGACGTCACAAAGCTTATTAAGCGGCGGAGCACAAGGTACGGCTCCCCAGACCCACACACCTCAGTGACGGGAAGACATGAGGCTCAATGCCCAGAGTCAGGCTATTGTTTCGTCAGGAATCCAGGTTGTGATAAGTGAACTGAAAAGAAAGTGGCAGTTTTTCTACGCCAGTACCACAGGATATATATTATTTCATCTCTTCTGGACATACCAAGAAAAATGATCAGAGAAGGGAACTAAAGTTTTCCACCCAGAAGAAAACGTGAGCAAACCCCTCCATCTGAATGTCTGATCACTATTTCAATAAAAGAGCTAATGGACATACAGTTTGATTCTTCAACACGATATAAAAACCAGTAAACTTAGGAAAGGCCGAGCGAGTGTTTCCGTCGCACAGACACTACCCACAGCTGCTGGGTGCAGGACACACAGAGAGGACCTCTCACCTTCACCCCAGAAAGACAGAGGGCTGTTTGAAAGCTCCCCTCCCACCCCAGGTTTGTGAACCCATCTACATATTGTGGGTCCCATGACCCCCAGTTCCGTTATTTCCCAACCAAATGATTCCTGCTTAGGGCCCCTCTCCACACCCCTATACCCAGCCTTTGTCCTTCCCAGCAGGTATCTTGGTGCCTGTTTTGCATTTAACTTTACGGGTGATTGTCTAAATGCTTCAGTTTCACACAGGAGCCAGTGCAGCACAGACAAGTTTTCACGAGTGCTGAAGAATGTTCTGACTTTACCTATTCCTGCTTGATTAGATATTTGAATTGTTTACATCGCGTCACTTAAAATATCTTGAATGCAATCTATCTTACTGCTTTAGAATTTCTTCAGACAGAAATTTCCAAGAATGGGATACGTAAAAAGTAACCTAATGAGTCTAAAAGCTTTTGACACGTTTCCTCATCGCTTTCTAAAAAGGACTAGAAATATAGCTTCCCAACAATAACTTACTGCCCTAGCTTCAACATCATGCAAAATTGAAATGTTCAAAAGCCTTTGGTAATTTGATAGGCTTAAAATATATTTTTGCTTTTAATTAGTAAGACTTGATTTAAATTTGGTTTACAATATATCTTAATTATAAATATATCATTTATATTTATAAGGATATAATCAGTTATAATTCCATTTTGTCAATAGCTTGATCTTATGTTTTAATCATTTATCCATTTAGATTTTACTATTTATATTAGAACTTATATAAACACATATTAACATAACATTTTGTCAATTCTTAACATTTGTTTGATTTTTATTTTAGAGCACTTTCACATATAAGGCTTACGTTTCCGTGATACATTTCTTAATTCTGTCATGACTTTCAGGCATTGAAAGTCCTAACACATGCTGATGAAAAACATCCAGCCTAAGAGAAAGCTTATAAGAGTTTATTTGAGCCAAACTGATGACAATTGCCAGAAAGCAAAATCTCAACTGATTGAGAAAATGCTCCGCAAAATGGTGGTTTGCAGCTTATTTTATACTTAGAATCAAAGGAGAAGGGTTACATGAAATCCACAGGTGGTAGATTAAGGGGGTGGGAGAAAGCAAAGTGTGGAAATCTCTGGGATTGGATAAAAGTAAATTGGAGAGACAGGTACTTCTTTCCCTTAGGTGGGTGCAGGACAGTTAATAGTTCTCATAGAGACGGTAACCGAGGGACAAGAAAAACAAGGAGAGATTCCATACGTTCCTGCTCTGTCCAGAAAAGGGATGACTGACATTCCCAGGATGTCGTGTTAGGTGCAGAAGGACAACAGACAGGCCACTTACAGGCACAGGTTAACTTCATGGAGGAAGCTTTGGCTGAAGATGTGACTTGTGGCCATGGCCCACCTTAGTTATGAATTTTTATGCTCACGCCATCTTATGTGGTGATTTTCAGTCTCCTGAGCTTGTCAGGTTTAACCTGTGGCCCCTTTTCCATCGTCACACACCCACAGATACAGCAAACACTCCTATTTTACTCAGTATGGGCTTATTTGCTAATTTTAGCTCTAAAATTCACCTGAATTTTATTTTGTGAGTTATGGTCCTTTTCATAAAATTCTAACTACTTGAAGTTCAGTTAAAGATGTTAGATTTAATATAGATTCTCACATCCCTTCAGACACCCTTCAAACATGACAACAAAGGGATAAAAATAATACAAACCTACAACGACAAGGAGAGGAAAGAAGAAAACTAAATTTTGGAATCCAGAAAGCAGCTAAAATTAGCTCTTTAAATTAGCAGATTGGAGAAGCTGAAACCCAGACATGCAACTAGGGAAGTTGAGATGTACCCTCACTTTAGTCTTCAAAACCCAAGGGAAGCTTCGGGATGGTAGCAGGACCCCAGAAGAAGCAGCCACCAGGGCGGCGACAGAAACTGGGAACAGCATTCCTGGACCTCGGACGCCTGCATTCCCTGGTCACGGTTCCATCGCTTTGGCAAAAGTGAGTCAGAGGGACTCTGTCCTGGGGCTTACGTGGCAGAGCTGGTGACAAGTGTCAGGGAACATGGGGTTGCATTTGTCAGGGTCTGCAGAGAAATGGGACCAAAGGGACAGATGGAGGTGCAGGCATGAGGTTTACTGGGAGGGGCCGGCTCACGCAAGTCTAGAGGCTGACCCATTTCAGACCCCAGGCAACATTCTGGAGACCTGGTGTTTTAGTTCCAGCCAAGCCCAGAAGCGGACCAGTGTCACAACTCAGACATGCAAGCTCTCCACTTATGTTCCATGCGAACCTTCACCTAACTGGACGAGGCCTGCCCAGGTTGGGGAGGGCCATCTGCTGTACCCAGTCCCCAGTGCAAATGGTCGTCACATGCAGAAGCATCCCACAGACATGCCAAGAAGGAGGTTTTAGCCAATATCTGGGCACCCCATGGCCCAGTCAAATTGATACATAAAAATAACCACGTCAGTGTGGAAGGGCTTCTACATGTCACGCAGCAGGGCCTGGGCTCACTGGTCCAGATTTCCCAGGATTCCGGCGTGCTTTGCTGAAGTCTACGGGCAGGAAACAACGCTGCCTGTGATGAACCTGACCAGCCGAGGAGACCGAGACTGACAGACACTGAAAGTAAGGATTCTCTCACAGGAACTATCGGATGACCCTACAGCAAACATCACTGAAAACAAGCCCCACTCAGAGCTCTTCAGAAATCCATAGTCAAGAATCACGGGCATTACATACCAGGCCTCTCAAATTAAAGAAAGGATCAAAGAGGAATTTTAAAGAAGCATAGATGATGCAAGAGAAATATCATTAAAAACCCATTATTGACATCAATCAAAATATAAGGTATTTTGAGAAGAGAGTGAGAGAACTGTGGAAACTGAAAACATGGTAGTTAACTGTAGTCACAACGCTGTCAAACTATCATGATATCACAAACCATTTTAATATTGTGCAAAATCAGGGCTCCATCAGGTTTCTTTCTAAATTCCCCAGCAATTCTACCTGACAGCCCTTTGATGAGCCATTTTATCCAATAAAAACAGGTAAATGGAATCAGTAACCCTCGCGATCATTCAGATGGGATCCTGGCATCCTCTGGTCTCCAAACCCTTCGCACGTCATTCTTTCTTGATTCTCCATGGGCAAGATGCCCATTTCCACCCATTTTCTCCGTTTCTGCACCCAGGTGTCTATGCATTATAAGTAAAAGTCACCACAGTTCCATTCAGGGGTTATACCCAGACGTGTGACAGTCTAACTAGGGCTGCTGACTCAGGAGTCCGGCTTCTAACACACTCCCCGCATAACTAATTCCAGTCACCTACCAACTTCTTCCTTCTCACCAACCACATCTTGTCGGAACCACACTCAGTGCTGATGAGACCGCCCCACATTCATGTGTCCTCTGAATGCTCACCCCTTCCCACTACTTTCTTACGTGTACTCTACTTTTTCTCAAACATTGACCCTTCCACTTTCCACTGTACTCTCCTGTAATTAATCCCAAGTAAGTTAAAAATGTTTAAACACTGATGTACTTCTCTTTCCTACATAATTTGTTTTAGATAATACACAACAAAAGTCCAATCTGTGCAGCGGTGTCATAAATTCAATGTTTAGGAAAACAGTTTGTCAGAGGAGCTAAACAAGCTACGAAACTCGAATTCTGGCTTCAACAAGTCCTGCATCGCCCGAACCCCGGCGACGGGCAGGTGAGGGGCACACCTGCCTCCACAGCACTCAGCAGGCCAAGGGCGCATCCGAGGGCATGAAATCACCCATTGGCAGGTGTGTGGAGACTGGATTCTGCACATGGCAGGTGATACAAAGCTGGGAAGGAGCACGTGAGGCACAAAGGTCGGAGCTGACTGTGCAGCAGGGAAATCACGGGTGTGTAGAAGTGAGAGGGCAATGGGGGTGAGTCCCAGTCGTAGTAACAGTAACAACAGTTCTTGGCAGTACGTCTGTGTCTTCCTTGAACCTGCAAGCTCTCTGATCACGTCAGCCCCGTCACATACATGCAGCCAAGTCTTGTCACTGAACGTGCAGTGATGCAGCAAGCGTCCTGCTTTCACACTGTGCTGGAATTCCAGCTCAGCAACCCCGTGAACCTCAGGGCTCTCACAGAAACTAAGAGTGGCCCCCAGACATCGGGTTGAGCACCAAGAGCAAAAACCATACACACAGGTATTTAAACGTGGGTGTGAAAACAAGATGGGGCCTGAGGGGAGGCTTCTCATCATTCTGATAGGAAGACGGGTGCTCAGCTGCTTCTGGGTAATTTATCGACATCAGAAATGATCATGTGACTCGTTTCAACATGGACTGTAGTTCCCTTGCAAACAGTTCAGGTAAATTTTCAGAAAAGGAGAGAGTAAGATTAGACTAGAGTGGGACAACTTTCAGATACTTGGGACCGTACCTGCAGGCCTTTCTGTGGGTCTGTTATCAGAGCCGCCAGCTCGGTCATCTCACGTGCGAGCCTACGACATGAGCCTGCGCTGTTCCCACCGTTGATGTATAAGATGCCTCTGCACCCAGAGTTGCCAGCGCTCACCCACACTCACCCCATTTGTAGTCGGGAGAGGACCGCTGAGTCAGTAGCTCAGTCATTCTCACTGAAGTAAAGCACGGAGCCTCGCAGATGAGGCTGTCACTACAGCCAGCGTGTGTGGCGCCGATTCGCGAAACACCAAAACCTCCCGGATGCATGGCTTTCAGAGCTACACCCAGGACGGTCCCACATAAAGTGGATACGGGCGCCCTAGTTACACATCTACTACCCGCACTTTATAGTCACAGCTCCCCTGGGACTCAAAGCTCACGCATCACCAAGTATTGTGACCCTCCGTGGGTTGTCCTCTACTTGTCAGCAGCACTCAGGGCACACAAAGCCCCGCCCCTTGAGGCCTGCATCCCAGTGGGACGGGAGAGCAGGATTGTTTCCATTTTCCAGATGGGAAACATTTTGTTCAGAGAGGGGAAGCAATGCTGGACTCCCCACACTCAGCAAGAACACCGGGTCTGTCTGATGCCAGATGAAAGCTCTTATTTCCCCTGAATTAACCTGCTGCCTTTTCCAGAACAAACACCCTTCTTACACCTGCTACTAAAGAATTTTCTAGGACTCAATGCATTGCTGGGAGCAAAATTAGGTATCCCTTTGGGTAACATCTGAAAACAAACACACAAGCCTGCTGACGCCAAACTTCAAACTCCACGGTTGGCCGAGTCGTACTTACTGTTTGAAGACAGTCCTGTGTGGTGCCGACCTTGGGAACCTGACACAGACATCCGCGGGAGGACGTCACAGTCACCCAGCTCGAGCCCGGCAGCTGCTGCGATTCTCCGTGGTTATGGGAGTGTCCAGTCCAAGGGCGCTGGAGGGACAAAGGTATTTCTCATCAGGTATAATGCATCTTTGTATTTGGATAATTGCTTGTTACGTGTTGTGTGAAAGATGCTAACCAATCCAAAAGGAGGGGACACACATGGGATGAGCCACGTAAGTGAGCCTGGTCTGCAAACTGTTACACACGTTTGGTACCTCCAGGTTCACGGGTGGCTAGCAGGGCATCGGAACAACTGCTTGGATTTATAACACGAACGACACACGATTACTCCAAAAGCGTTTCACTGAGGAAAAGAAAGCTCACGTGGATGACATCACAAAGCGGCACGCCTCTGCTCAGAAAGCAGATTTCATCCCGTAATTCCAAACCCTCTCTGAACTGGAATTTCTTTAGAACGCGAGCAGGAACCAAAATCACTTCCTCTAGCCTCTCTCACTTTCTTAGCATTGCTGTTTAGTTCTATTTCAATACAACAGTTTACTATGAACTTCAGCTTAAATTATGAAATAGGTGTGGGAACACATGAGATTAAACTGTGACTAAACGGAGGAAGAGGCCCAGGAAGAGTGAGGTCACGTCTGACACTTAGGAGGCAGAGAAGAGCGGCCCCGCGACCTAAGTACAGGTCCCCATGCTCACCGCTGGCCCCGAGGAGGGCACCGCCTTAGGGAAGCCCTGCCCATCTCACAACCAAACACCGTGGACACGAAAGGCAGCGATCTCCAGGCGAGGTTAAAGGAAGAACACGTCTCCCTGCCAGAACCGGCTCCAAAGCCTACTCAGGTAACTTCCTCTCGGTGTGTAACTATCACACTTCATCAAACTCCAAGATGCACAAGTTTAAAAACCACCCCTGAAATCTGAATCTGCCCTACACGCAATGGTGGACCCACTACCGGCCGGTTGTCAGCGGCACGCCCACGCGTGAACATGGGTACAGGTCCGGGAGCCGCCGCTGGGCGCCTCCACGCCCCAGTCTTCCAGCCCTGGAGGGCACTGACGAGGGGACGCACGTGTGATGTCTAGGTGACTGTGAAAACTGCCCCCTGACAGGTAAGGTCAGGACAGTGCTGGCATTACAACTTGTACAACAGCCGTTAGCGGTTGGACACACTTCCTGAGACCACAGTGAACCGTTGTTAAATGGAGGCTGTGTCACCAAGTCTCTTCAGGGCAGAGTGTGAAAATGTGCAGGAAACAGGTATGAGTGACACCGATTCAGAAGAGACGTGTCCGGAATCCCTCACCCAATTTATTTATCTTATACTTTCCTTTCCCATTTTCAAACTGTACTCTATGGGTTTTTAAAAAATCACTTTAAACTCTATAGCCTTTTCATTAAAGGAATACTATAGCTAAGTGATAGGAAAATAGCATGCTAGCTAATTGGCAGCATTTAAAAATATGTCTTAGTTGCCCATTAAATAATACCATGGGTTGATTTAATGAACTAATGACTTTAGCATCTAGATGATATCAGAGAAAGATTCCCCCTAAATACTACCCTAGACTAGAAGGTTTTATGCAACATTTAAAGACGGGTAAACTGAGGGAGAGACAGTATCATGGGGCTCATAAAAAATTCTGAAGCATCATAAAAAGGGAGTGATTTTCCGAAAATGCAAACAACAAACATAATAGTGACAATAACTCAATACAGGAAACAGATATGCATTTCAGAAATCATCATCTTTGTAGTTTCAACACAATTAAACAATAAACCTAAGACATGAGAAGTACGATGTGCGATGGGATCTGAGACAAGTACAAGTTGAGATGGAAAGAAACCAAGTCAGCCAGGAAGCTTTGGAGGACACTGTGTGACGGAAGCGAAATCGGCCTGCCAGCATCCTGGAGAAGCCAGTCAGAAGTGCGGATGACACACCAGAGAAATTATTCTGGAATTCACCGGAGTGGAAGAGTTTTCCTTGTTGTCTCCAGTGACACTGTTAGCCAACATCTATCCCATAACTGATGCTGTGCTCCAACAAGTAACGAATTCAACCGATGTCTTCCTGGGGGTGGGGACAGCTCAGGCAAGCAATGTCCTGGGGACACCAGACAGCTGAACGGAAACTGTAAACTATAGCTGACAGAGACGAAACCCTCCAGCCAGAAGAAGCAGGGCTGGGGAGGCAGTTACAGTCTGAGGCTCAGAACTGAGTCCTGCGGCCGGGCTCAAAGCAAGCCCGCTCACACCGAGTCTGTGAACCAAGTATTTACTCTTTTTGCTTTTCTTTCTCCCTTCCTTTCTTTCTTCCTCCTTTCCTTTTTTTTTTTTTTTTTTTTTTTTTTTTTTTTTTTTTTTTTTAAGATTTTATTGGGGAAGGGGAACAGGACTTTATTGGGGAACAATGGTCAAATTGTTGTCCTTTCAATCTCAGCTGTGGAGGGCGCAGCTCAGCTCCAGGTCCAGTTGCCGTTGCTAGTTGCAGGGGGCACAGCCCACCATCCCTTGTGGGAGTCGAACCGGCAACCTTGTGGTTGAGAGCCCACTGGCCCATGTGGGAATCGAACCGGCAACCTTTGGAGTTAGGAGCACGGAGCTCTAACCGCCTGAGCCACCGGGCCGGCCCTCCTTTCCTTTTTCCTTCCCTTCCCTTCCCTTCCCTTCCCTTCCCTTCCTTTTTTTTCTGTCATTGTGGCACCATTTCTGAAAGAAACTAAACCAATGCAACAAAATTAACCCATCTAACTTAATCAGGTACCAGAAGCGAACCAGAAAACCATCCCAAGAATGGCCCAAGTCTAAATGAATACCAGGTAGCATTGTATTGACTACATACTGAGTTCAGTAAACACTCCACATTCATTTGGAACTCATATAACCTGATGTTACAAGTAATTTGTTTTTTTTTTTTGGAGGGCGCAGCTCACAGTGGCCCATATGGGGATTGAACCAGAAACCTTGGTGCTACTAGCTCCACGCTCTAACCAACTGAGCTAACCGGCCACCCTGTTACAAGTAATTCTTAAGTTAGAATGTGCATTAACAATTTTTTTTTTTTAGTTTTTCTGTGATAATGTGGATCTAAAATGCCTAATCAATACTATAAAACCCTGAGAAGTCAAAGGTTAAAGGACATTGAAAGATGACACCTTAGTAGTTCTCTGAGTATTTACCAGAGAGGCAGAGATGCCCTTTCAGTGATAACTTTCATAAGTGAGAAGCCACACTTTCACAGGGGGCACCCAGGTCACAGTGAGGAGCAAGGACCCTCCTATGTTAGAATTTGGACTTCTGAGACTGTTTCTGTCACTGAGAGCGCACTTTGTGATAACAGCCAGCTGGAATCTGAGAGTTTTTTGTCTTTAACAGGATTATTATCTCAAATGTACTGTGTTGTCAGGACACTAAGTGAAAGGATCTGGCTGATCATCAGAAGCTGTCACACCTCTGAGAACACTGTTCAGGAATCAACAGCACAGCAATAAATGGTGGCAACTAATGTTGTCGACTAAAAAGGAGCAGTGAAAACGGAATAGGGTGCAGTGAAAAAGAGGGAATATACACATTATATTATTGTTTGGAACAAATAAATAATGTGCAAAGGCCTAAATGGATTATTTGAAATTATTTAAAAATAATGTAAACCTTCCTAAACAGCAATATCTGAGAGCCTATATACCAATTCACAAAGCAGCAACTTCCATAAATAAAAAAAGAACTACAGGAAATGCAATTAAATTGAAATAGGAACCACAAATAGAAAAATTAATTCTTAAAAAATTTCTCCAATAGAGCCACCAAAATTAATAAATCAGAAAACTGAGAAGCCCCAGCGCTTCTTACACTGTGGGGTCGGGGTGAGAGGAATGTGCTTTGGGGTCCCACCTTATAGATCCTGGGTCTTAGGAGACATAGAATCCAAATGCACAAACTTTCCCCAAAAGATGATTATAAAATATCACCTTACTGACTGGACATAATAAAAATAATGATCAGAGGAAAATTCATAGCTGTATATACTTAGATCAGTAAACAAAATGAATAAAAGCTACTAATTTAAAATATAATTCAAAAAACAAAGGAAAGCAGGAAGAAAAATTAGCGTTTAAATAATAAAAGTATACAATAAAAAGAGACGCGTACAAAGACAGAAAAGCACTAGAGCTAGCAAATATCCCCAAATTGCAGTAACACATGTCGTGGACACGAGAAGCACAGGAGAGAGCACCGCGTCCCCAGTGCCACTGTCCTCCAGAGGTGGCTTCTAAACGGGGTGGTCAGTACTCCCTTGCAAAGCAAATGTCAAAAAAGTAAAGAAACAGCGGGTCTCATGAGTAGCTGCCATTTCCTGGAGCGTCCTGGGCTGTGAGCACAAACGCCTCTTGCTGTCCTGCTATCATGCAGGCTGGACGAGCGAGGGCTGACCCCCTGTGACAGTCACACTAGTGACTGACCACTAGGGGCCGGCGAGGGCTGACCCCTGCTGTGGGAGTCAGCTGGTGACTCACCTACTAGCTTTCCGTGTTCCCCACTCTCTATTTTTTTTCCCACTCCAAGGTACTGCTTTGCTTTGAGAAACGATTTTGTGCTTTAACCGTTTTCTGGATTACTTCCAACAGTGTCCTATATAGTCATTTGTCACGTGAGATTCCCAGGGGAAGGGTGCGTTACTCTGACCAGCACGGGTCACTCCCCGCACACTTCGCTTTCATATGGAATCGGGTCAGTGCGTCCAGTACCGTCCCACATGCCTCCTGGAGGGTCTTTCTCATGTCAGGTGGGAAGACCTTAACGCAGTTTCCCCCTCTGCCGACAATAATACTGGAATAAAACCTCTACCATCCCCGTGCATAAAACTGCCCCTCTACCTTCACTGCGAAAATAGTGTGGCATGCCTGTCAGTGCAGGTGTGACGGTGGCCGTATCTGCAGGTGATGCCTGCTAAGGAGTAACTATCACTGTCATTAATACCTTAGCAGTAAAAAGACGACTTCACACTGTTAAAAAACAGTGCACAGCCTGTGAATTATGAGTTAATGGAAACATTCAGAATGCAGGTATAAATATTAGCAAGTACTTAAAAATGAGCAGCTCACTTTGGTAAAACATTACAGCACTTTTGCTCATATAAAAATGAAGCATGCATTAATTATTTAGACATTACCTAGCAAAAACTCTTTTTGTGTAGTTCACATGTTAAATAGAAATAAACATTTAGTAGCCATACCTTTTAAATTATTAGCCATTATATTATTTATCAACTAAATCTTGGCCTTTCTTCTGTACAACTAGTAGAAACTGGAAACCTTATATATCATAACCTATGTCCTGAATAATATACAGAGGTCCTGACTGAAAGACCAACACTATATTTTATAAAAAAAAAAAAAAAAAAAAAAAAAAAAGTGATAAGCTCTGTCTCAATGGCAAAACCAATAAGGCTTCACAAGACATTTTTTTGAAGCTTCCCTTTATCGTGTCCTCAGGAGCTGTGCCCACTGGGCATGTCACTGTACTTCTCTGAGCTTCAGATGCACTGAGAATGGGGGTCCCCATACTACACGGAAGGGCCCACACAGGTTAACCCAGCTGTCTGGCCGCCCGCCCCCAGGAGCACCTCCCTGGGAGACCCGCTGGAGGGGCAGACGGCCTCCCGCCCGGCTTCTCCAGGTCCTAGTGTTTCCCACAGGCCCGGAGCTGGGCAGGTGGGGGCTCCACATCACTCTGGCTGCTGGACTCCCTCCCTCCCTCTCCAGAAGCCACAGGGCGTGGGCCCAGCCAAAACATCTTTGGGGTTGGTGCACATGACACATGAAATGAGTCTGCAAGCTGCTCTGTTTCCTCTGCTGAGTTTCCCCCCTGACCTCGTCCTATAATGGAGAGTGCAGAGGGGCACATATGACTTACAGGGTCTGAGATGCCACATGCCATAAGCGATAGGAATCGGAGCAAGCTTCTCAGTGACCCAAGCTGACCGACTGTACAAAACTGGACCCCTATGAAGCCTCAGGTGGACGGGCCAGAGTTGTAGCAAAGTCAGGCTGCCTGCAGCTGAACGCTCTCTGTATTCAGATGAAGAGGATCCTATCGCCTCTACCAACTGCCAGATAATATCTCCTCAGGAATAAACAGGTTTTCTGAAAGAATACTTTAGAACTACGTGAAAAGTGTGCAATAAATGTGTAAAACAGTCAAAAAAATGAGACTTTCACGTCTAACTCAACCTTTCCACCCAGTGTGGCAGGCTCTGACACCCTCTCTTTACTTCACTCAGTGGTAGCATCTGCTTGCATATCTGACACTGGTCTTGCTTTTAATTTTATTATAGTTATTTATTATTCTCTTACCTCGGTTTCCCCAATAGATGCCATACTTTTGAGGAGCAGGAAATAGTTCATTTATTTAATTATTCATGTACACCTTCAACAAATATTTGCTAAGGAATTGCCAAACACATACGGAGATTATAACCAAACTCCCTGATCTTGTAATTGAGTCAGTTTTCCCAGGGAGAAAACATGGGCTACAGGATGAAGTCTCTCAACCAATCGGAAACACTAGTGTATATAGTATGATGAGAGAGGTGTTTCCACCATGTTTATAAGGGACTAGACTCCGATTTTTCTTTAACAAATGGAAACAAGTCATAGCAGCAACTTGCCTTCAGTTTTTACCTCTTCATGGAAACTGCCCCTGGGCACGGAGTTGCCAAAGTATCTCCAAGTGGCAGTTTCCCATCTGATGTTGTACCTACGCGTTAAAACATTGATGTCCACATGTTTTCTCTTACTTGTTTTAGTGTGGCACTTTTCCTTAAGGACCCGCCCCATGATGGCAACCCAGAGGGGCAGGTAAATTCCATTCAACTATAAAATAAATACATTCCAAAGAGAAATGCCAAATAACACAAAAGTGACAGGAACCGATCTGTAGCACGCCATACTGCCTCTTTCTTTCCTACCTGATCAACGTAGTTCTGAATTCCACCACACCTGTTTCCTTTTTTATTGACATTCCGACGTCTTTGGTTATATTGTACCATTTGTTGCTAAATGGAGCTGGATGTGAGGCTATGCACCCAGCAAACTCACTCATTAAATGTACCTGGTAGGACTGGGTGAGAGGTTTTATTATCAGTCTCTCTGATTTCAAGATAGAATTGAGTGGAAATCAATATTAGAGACTGCATAATTGCTAAATCTTAAAATAATAGACTCATTCATTAAGACAGTCTCCTCCCAATAGTTAGGTCTTAAATTATTGCTATTGTCGACTTATTTAGGAAGGAGCAAATCATACCTAGCTCTATTGCTCTGGGCAATTACACGATGAGATCCTGATGCAGTCCTGAACTTGAATTAATTTGGGTATGCATATAAAGTGTATATCAATAAATTGATTCGAGGAAAGATGGGAACACAAAGAGAGAAATGATAACAACTGCTGACGCTCGGCAAAAATTCTGGAAACTAGCAAGCTGTGCTAACAGGACCCGAATGGGAAAAGGACCAAAAGAGTACTCACTGAAAGTGAACAGGAAAGTCTTTTGAATTAAAAGGTTTTACAGTACGGATAAAACTTCCCCAGTCACTCAGTAGCCATCTTGGTCATCAGATTGAGTATCGGTGTGTAACAGTGTCTGTGTTCAGGCAACCCTTATTTTACTGAATAATGTCACATTCACATAACTTTTATCACAACGTATTACAATTACTCTATCATTAGTTGTTAATCTCTCACTGTGACTACATATATATGTGAAAATTTATAATATGCAAGTGGAGGAATAAACAGTGTGCATAGGGTTTGGCACTTGCGGTTCGTAGGGGGTCTTGGGATGTATCCCTCTCAGGTAATGCCGCACCTTCACACCTTTCACATAGTAGGTGCTCAACTAATGCTCGGGTAAGGGATCAGTAAAGAGAAACGTACAGAGACTACCAATTTTATTTCAAGGTTCTGGAAGAATCAGGAATTTTTTTCACTTTCCCATTCCCGAATCCCGAGATACAAACTGTTTTCTGTTCTCCATGAGGAATTGTTTAACAGAGTGACGGCCGATGCTACCAACCACCTGGGTTCAAGGAGCCAATTTTCCCGATTTCCTGACCAACTTTCTGTCAATGTGGATAAAATAAAACATAACACTAAATGCTAGTGATGCTGCCGAAAACTCATCCCTCACACATTGCTGCTGGAGTGCCAGATGGCACATCCACTCTGAAAAAATAGCTTAGCTGTTTCTGAAGAACATAAACCTAAAAAACAAAGAAGAAACAATACAACTGAAGCCACAACTACCACGTGACCTGGTGATGGCATTGCTGGGCCTGAAATCTTATGTCCACACGAAACCCCGTATAAACACACACATAGGTCCGGATGGATCTCCTGAGACTTTTGCTAAGAGAGAAAAGTCCATCCCAAAGGTTACGTAAGGTACTTGTGATTCCCTTTAGAAAATGGTCTGAAAGCGACAAACCACAGACACGCAGAGCCGGTCAGTGGTGCCAGGAGTCAGGAGCTCCGGGAGGAGGTGGCAGGGAGGGGGGCGGCCACCAGAGGACGCCAGGAGGGACCCCGCGGCGACAGAAACGTCCGGCTCAGGCTGGCAAGGGCCTTCGCATCCACACTGCACTCCTGTCTGCCCTAGTTTTTCAAAATGTCAAGAGGAGTGGACACAGGGTCTTACTCGTACGCATGTGAATCCACACTGGCCTTTAAAAACAGCAAAGGACAGTCATGTTGATTCCTAACTCACATAAAACAGTCATTTCCAGGTGGACCAGAGACGAAAATGTGACAAGTTTTCTCATTCCGCGATCTTCCTGCGTTTCTTCTTCCTTCTTTCCCCCTTGTTTTGGATTGAGTTTTAAGGATCCATTTAACGTCCACCATGGACGTGTTAGTGATGCGTCCTTTTATTGGTTTCGTGGTCGAGCTAGGGTTACAGAGCTATCTTGTGGATTTAGCACAGCCTACTTTCAAATAGACTCAGAGTTTCCAACTTTCCCAAGTTATACTCCCACTTCCTTCCTCCCACCTTCTGCTGTTACCATCAGACATGATGCTACACGGGATGCTCTAAATATCACAATATATTGTTACTTACATTTCAGGTCAAATATCTTCTTAAGCTACTTAAATGGGATAAATGGACTTATGTTTTTCTTACTTTTATCATTTCTGACCTCTTAACTTATTTGTGTATACTTATATTTCCATCTAGTATCATATTCCTCCTGCCTAAAATGAACATGTGTCTTATGTTCTTGCTGAAATAATCTCTTCATTTTAAAGGTAACAGTTGTGAATTCAAAAGAGAAAAATATTTTTAAACACGCTGTTCAAAGAAATCCAAAAACATGATTATTTTTCCTGCTACAGACTGAGCCTCAATTGGTCCTTAACACCACAAACAAATGACTGCAGAGGACGTGATAAGAAAGGACCAGGTCAGAAGGCAGAAGGAGGTGACATCAAAATGGAAACTTTTAGCCACAGAAGATTCTGTGCTGACGTGAGCAGTGGTGTTCACTGACTGACGAAGTTCTGACACTTAAGTTCACAAACTCATCCTAGAAAAAGTGCTACACACCTCATTGCTGAATATCACCACGGTCACCTTCCAAGTACTCCCCTTGGGAAGCTATGCACTGATGCCAGTGCCTAGTCCACCCTTCAAAGCCATTTTGGAACTCTTTTTCTGGAATGGCCATCAGAGCTATTGTCATATTACACTTGATGTCCCGAATGTCATTAAAATGTCTTCCTTTCAATATTTCCTTTGTCTTCGGGTAAAGAAAGAAGTCATTGGGGGCCAGATCAGGTGGGTAGGGAGGGTGTTCCAATACAGTTATTTGTTTACTGGCTAAAAACTCCCGCACAGACAGTGCCGTGTGAGATGGTGCATTGTCATGATGCAAGAGCCATGAATTGTTGGTGAAAAGTTCATGTCGTCTAACTTTTTCATGCAGCCTTTCCAGCACTTCCAAATAGTAAACTTGGTTAACTGTTGTCCAGTTGGTACAAATTCATAACGAATAATCCCTCTGACATCAAAAAAGGTTAGCACCATCATTGCAACAGGTTCGCAAACTTAATTGTCAGACCTGGTACGATCAGGCCTATTACACAACACAGGGAAACAGCTGGAGCGTCACTAAGACATGCAAGACAATTAGACCAGGGATCACACTGCCATCCTGCCATCAAACCGTGCGGTTGGCACAGTGTCAGCCTCAGAGTGCGGTCGCCTGCCTCTGAGCAGAACCTTGGACGGTATGTCCGGTGCCTATTCTTCCTCATAGCAAAGCAGGAGCAAGCGCAGCAGGCACGTCACACAGCGCTGTGTGACGTCTGTGCGGCCCGCCCCCATCCGCACAGCCAAGCCCTGCAGGGAGCATAAGGACTCATCCTAAACAGAACAGCTCACCTCAGGAACAATGGGGAGGAGGGGGATTCAGTCAGGAAGGTCCCTTTCAGCGGAATCGGTCCCAGAACTTTGATCCCCACTCTGAGTCAGGAATCTAATGAAGTGGGGCAGGAACTGTCACCTACAGAGCTTTTTAACAAGGTGCAACTCAGAAAAGGGGCCACCTCTCCAGCCCACCACACACCAGCTCTACCCACGTGGCACCCAGAGCTCAGCCACCATTCCCACCTGGTCTGCTGAGCAGCAGGTGACCCCCAGCACCTGGGCGGCATGGAGGGAGCCCATGTGTCCATGACGAGGCAGTGGCCACCAGCAGGCCAACCCCTCTGCCCTACAGAATCTCACTAATGATGGGCCAGGGACAGGCGAGGAGAACCCTGGGGACTCAAAAATACTGAGAGGTGACTTGTAAATTCAGTAAGTGACAACACTTCCGTCAGGAGCAGATGGGACACAATACACAGGCGGGTACACTGGTGACAGGCGGCGCTGCCGGGCTCCGCAGCTCACAGAGCTTTTCCGCATGTGTGATTTTACTGAGACAAACTGGACAGATGAGCACCTCGCCGTCACCACTTCCCCAGTGAGTCCCAAGCCAAGTGTCGTCACTCAGCAGGACTCGGTGGCCTGTGCATGGGATTCCCCGCTGTCTCTTACACGCCCAGAAGTGGGAGGCTGCAGAGCGTCCCTGGATCAGAACTGGGCTGCCCAGCTTCCTGCCCCCCCCCCATTCTCGGGCACCCACCCTCCCTCTCTCCCTGCCACTGGCTGGGCTCCAAGGTGTGCCTGCCTTGCAAGAAGGGCACCCCCCAGGGATCCAGCTTCACTGAGGGGCTGGGAGACTCAGCTGCGTCCCCAAGGGACTTCATTATTCTGAGTTAACAAAGGGAAGACTGTGCAGAGGGTGAAACGACGTGTGAACACAGACACGTCTGAGTCCTGGCGACACTGGCAGAACTGCGCCAGTGACGTGACCGCACGTGAACACAATTACAGAAGCCCAGCAGCACCCGTTTAACATTTCTCAAACCCCCGCTGTGGACCAAGCTGCACGCTAAGCCTGGGGAAGCAAACGAGCAGCACACGACCTGCTCCTTCAGGAGTCCCACCTGCCACGGAGATGCACAACCAGCCACACCACCACCGTCCTGCGCGTGCACCACGGAGCCACACACAAGGGGCTGCAGACGCAGAGGAGGGGCCCCCACCTGCTCGTCGTTCCAAACTGCAGCCGCCCCCAAAAAGCCATCCGAATAAAACTTAAACCAGAAAGCTGAAAAATAAAACTGCCCATTTACTCAGGTCGGGGCACAGGACCACCGAGGGCTCTGAGACATGAGGTCCCCTCATCGCCGCCCCTCACAGGGTCACGCGTGTGCTGTCAGCCGCCACGGTAGCGTAGGGGTTCCTGGTCCTCACAGCCCAGCAGCCTCCTCCTCAGTGTTAGAACACTCCCGACAGTCGGTCTTAAACAAGAACGCTTACTCGCCGATGCCCTCCCCACTGCTGTTTGTCCTCCTAGGAGACAATGGCCTAACTCACACAATGCACACAGTAGGCCTTCAACAAAGGCAAGTCACAACATCCAAATTATAAAGTGCCAAAAATCTATGATAGTTAAAACGATTAATTTCACTACTTATGACAGAATTGGAAATTAAAACTAAAATATTTGCCTTTGGGATAAAAAATTAAAATCAGTGTTGATAAGAAGCGGAGTTGGCGGGAATGTAAATTTGCAGCAGTTTCTGGAAGGCCATTGCGATTGCATTTCTAAGAATTTACTGGAAGAAAATATTTAAACACTTTATCAGGAATACATTATATATTCTAGAATATTCATTTCAGGTTTTTAATACTGAACATATCAGAAATATCTAAATGTCTAATGATTTTCGATTTATTGATTCAATTTTGGCACATCCATAGTAAGACTTAATAGTAAGTCTTTAGGGTATATAATTTCAGAATTTTTACCCATATAAATGAGTATACTCAAGTTTTAAATTAGCTTGATATAGTTATCTCACTGGTGGAATTGGGGGTTAACGTTTTTTTAAATTTTTTTCTCTAATAATATTACTTGTTCTATTAAAAATATAAGTTTATTTTTTTAACACTATTTTTACTTTTAAAAGGGAATCCTGGAGCAAAACCATCTAGCAAACGACATCACTGCTCTGCCCAGTGGCGGACAAAGCTCAGCGATAAACGTAAGATGGGAAGGAAGACGCCACAGGGGTTCGCTCAGCCACTCAGGGGCCTCTTTTCTTTCTGCGCAGGACAAGGCAGCAAACAATTTCTGCTACGGGTTATACTGCACTTTCCCACGTAAATCCGAAAGCGTTTTCAATTCATTGTTCAACAAAACATTCCCATAATTTGGCATTAGTTTGTAAAAACAATTGTAAAGAAAAATAAGAACGGTGGAATTATATAAAAATTATCAATTTTGTTAAGATGCTTCGTGGTATCTCCACAAGCTTGTTTTGTTGTGCTTGGGTTTTTGTTTTTTTGTTTGTTTTGTTTCCTAAGGGTAGAAGATATAGAAGCCTCTGGGCTAAATGTTTATAATTCTAGAATTTAAAACCTATTATTTTTGTAAATTTACTGAGCTCTCATTTATCACTTGAACAAGTGGATTATTCTCGTAGAAATAAAGCAGTAAAGAAATAAACAGTCCATCCTTAACAAACACAGATTAAGTAGAACATAATAAAAAAAATTTTAATTGTCTTTAAGTCTGGAATGTGTTTAATGTATTTATCCACTCAGTCTGATGATTTTAAAAAGTTTCTTATTCAGTGATAACACTAATCTCTTTTCTCTTAATCAAGATAAAAATATGCTTATCTTTTAATTTGACTATAAAAAATGCAACATCAGATGAAAATATTCCAAAACATAAGAAAATTATGGACCAATATCCCTCATGAACATAGATGAAAAGTTTCAAAAAATTAATAAAACAAATTCATCAATATAAAAAACATAATATATTACAACTAAGAGAGGTTTATCCTGGGAAAACATAACTCATTCAACATTTAAAAAAATAATAATAAGTTTAATTCACCATATTCATTGTTTTAAAAAGGAAAAAAAACTGTGCAATATTTTTAGTACTTGTAGGAAAGTCATTTTAAAAATTTAATGTCCATTCAATATGAAGACACTCAGCAAACACAGAACAGAAACCAATGCCTACACGTGGGAAGGGCTGGTGACCAAAAGCCTCAAAGGTGGAAGTCTCAAGGTGTTCCACTTTATCATCTGGACCCAAAGAAGAGTCTTGGCTCTCACCACATCTACCCAGCATGTAAGAAGTCATGGCTCATGCAGTCAGAAAGGAAAAAGAAGTAACACGAAGCAAAGGAATAAAACTCTCTCCTTGCAGACGACGTGATTGCCAATATAGCAAATCCCAAAGAAGCCATCCAAAAGCTAAGCTCATGGGTGTGAGTTTAGCAAGATGACAGGATACAGGTAAACCTACAAGTATCAATCGTATTCTTGTATATTAGCTATGAATAGTTGGAAATTAATCTTTAAAAATAAAAGTATCATGAACAGTAAAAAGAAAAAATACTTAAAATACTCAGGTATAAACACTCCAAGGTATGTTTAGGATCTCTAGACTGTAAACTACAAACCAGTGATGAAAGAAATAAAAAAAATTTAAATTAATGAAAAGATGTATTATGCTTATGGATTGGAAGATTCAATATTCTTAACATGCTAGTTCTCCCCAAATTTATCTATAGATTCAAGGTAACCCCAACCAAAATCTCAAGACTGTTTCATAGATAGTCATAAAGTGATTCTAAAATTTACGTGGAAAAACACATCAACTTTGAAAAGAACAAATGTGCAGGACTGACATTAGCGAATCTCCAGACTTACCATGAAGTCAGGCAGTCAAGGCCAGTCTATGGTATTGATGATAAAAAGACAGGAACATAGGAAAATGGAACAGAATAAAGTCCAGAAAGAGAACTCTACAATATAGTCAAATCACTGACAAAGATGCAACTGCAACTGAATAGAGAAAAAATGGTCTTTAAAACAAATACTGCAGGAACAATTGGATGTCCATATGCAAGAAAATCTACAGAAAAATTACCTGAAAATAGATCTTAGGTATACACATAAAATGAAAAAATAAAACTGCTAGAAGAATACATAGGAGAAGAATCTTTGAGACCTTGGGTTAAGAAAAAATTTTAAGACATGACACCAAAAGCACAAAACACAAAAGAAAAACAAAACTGGATTATACCAAAAGTAAAACGTTTCCTGTTAAAGACACTAAAGAGAATGAAGAAACAAGCCACAGACCACCAGAAACTATTTGCAAATCATATTTGTGACCAAAGACTTATATCCAAATACATTTAAAAAAAAAACAACTCAACAAGAAAACAATCCAATAAATTGAGCAAAAGATCTAAACAGATCCTTCCCCCAAAGATTATATATGAATGGCAAATAAGGAAATGAAAAGATACTCAGCATCCTAGTCATTAAGAGAACGCAAATTAAAATAAAACAAGATACCAAAACATTAGAACAGCTGTTTTTCTTTTTCTTTTTTTAACACTGACAATACCAAGGGTTAGCAAGCATGTGGAGGCACTAGAATTCACAGACACTGTTAGTGGGAATACAACATAATATAGGCAACTTTGAAAAACACTTCAGCAGTTTCTTATATAATTAAACTTACACTAATCATATGGCCCAATAAACCCTCACCTAGGTATTAGCCAAAGAGTAATGCAAAGTCATGTTCATACAAAAATCTGTACATGATGTTATGAGATTTATTCATAATTACCAGGAACTGGAAACAGCCCAACTGTCCAGCTGTCCAGTGGATAAACCAGCGTGTCCGATACATGATAGAAAACTGACGTTAAAAAGGATCCAACTCTTGACTCACACAGAAACACGAATGACTCTCAAATGTGTGTGGCTAAGTCAGCCACAAAAGGCTCATATTTTCTGATTCCATTTATACAATATTCTTTAAAAAGCCAAACTACGGGAACAGAAAGCTAATCAGCAGTTGCCAGAGCTGGGCGTGGGGAAGGGTTCACTATAGGGCTACACAGGCGGCTACACAGGGAGTTTGGGGTGATGGGACCATTTTGCACCATTGCTGTAGTGGGAGATTCACAACTGTACGTGTCAACCCGCAGAGAGTAAATTTTGCTGTTTGTGAACTAAACGACACCAGCGAGGCTATGGGATGACAATGGGGGGACCAGACATGGAATTCATACTATTTTAACAAGTAGAAAGAACTGCTAAAACTTAATTCCACACAGTTTTGCCTATTCTTTCTCACCAGCAACTGTTGGAGACGGTAGAGCCCGCTACCTGGCTGCAAAGTGAAACGTGAGTCCACACGTGACGTGCGCCTCCCTCCGAGACGATTTCTCTCACCAGGCATGACTTGTCCCACCGGTGGGATGCCTCCCCACCTGGGGGGTCACTTTCTAAGGTCACAATTCTTAACAGAAATCACAGGTACCACCTTGAGTAGCTAACAGAACTCTGCTGAGCCTCTCCTGCCTGACAAAGCTTAAGAGGAAAATCCAAAGTCTGAACGAGATATGAACAGATCGGAGCTGTAGACAGAACGGGGTTCCTCTGAGCATGCAGACGCCCTGAGTCTGAGCTTTCCCCGCCTCTGTGCCCACTGAACACAGCGCAGGACACTGTCCTGTGACAGTGTGGGCACAGGACACACAGAAGTTCCAGGGCTCGTGGAGCCAGACCTAACATCTCTCCATACACCAGGCAGACAGAGGACCCCGTGACGGGGCCCAGCTACACGGCCGAAGGTGACTTCTGGGTGCCTGGGGGCTGTGGCGTCCGCGCTGGACCAGCCGATCGAGTGAGGCTGACTGTCGCCCCAGGGAGGCCGGGCACGTGCAGCTTGCCGAGCGCCTGATGGAACAGGCAGAAGCCTCTCCCGCTTGACCTCTGAGTGTGGGCATGGCCACCGCCCTGGGGCTGGGGTGCACTGTCGGCCCCGCAGCTCTCAGGCCTTGGCGGGAACGCCCCCCAGTTTCCTGAACTTCAGTCTGCACAGAGCAGAGCATGGCCCAGTTCCTCACGGCAACTCTCTTTATTTGTGTGTCTCCTGTGGGTTCTGTTTCTCTGGAGAAGCCTGACTTACAGATTTCCTATACCTTGCTTACTCATTCAAAAGCAGAAAATGTTTACCAGACTAGCACATACAGGAAAGATCAGTCTATTCCAAAGGAAGGAGCTCTGGACACAGGACTGGACTTTCTCCCTGCACAGGCCCAAGGGCGTGCACCTGGACATGGCATGGGAAGCCCCTGCTTTGGCTGCATTGGTGTGGTCTTCTTCCTGTTGTGCTGCTGGACCTGAGTATACAGGTGAGTCTGAAGGTGAAAGTCCCCATCGTACACACACTGTTGGCGTAAGATCTTAAAGAACTAGGAACATTCTTTTGACTTTCATAGCCCACCGACGTGTTTGAGAAGGAGAAAGCATCTCATTCTGAACTGAGAAGTATGGCTAGTCCCCTATAAACATGTGGAACCCATAGTTGCAACACCAATAAAATCTATTTCTGCTGAAGATAAAAAAAATCAGATATAATTGAATTTTGAAATGTAGTCCATTCACGTTAACGTTGTACTGTGGTCCAAGAATTCAGCTGGTAAAAAATGATGATAGATCTGAGAGTATGTAAAACTCTGTCATAAAGAAACATACAATATTCCAATGTTAAAATAGTCACAAGATGCAATATTCTGCAAGTGCAGCATCAACACCCAACCTGAACATCCCAATTCTCCCAGGTACAGCCAGCCAGACTCGCCGACATGACTCACAGGTTTTTAAGCCAGCAACTAAAACCAGTAACAATGGCAAACATTAATAGCAAAGAATTGGCCTGCCCAGGTGTCATCTGTAAATTATTAAGTGTCTGGGGTTCAACAACTTGCCCATAGAAACAACTGATTAATTGACTACTAGATGTCTTCCTAACAGGCCTGCATCTGTTTCTTTATTTGTTCAAACATTACAGAGCACTTACTATGAGCCAAGTTTTTTGCCAGATGACAGGACCCTAAAAATGATGAATATTGAACTATTTCTATGGGGCTGTGGGAAGGACCAGTAGCAGGTATATTAAAAAATAATGTGAAAATCATTTCACGTTATATGTCGTTCACATCCTGCTGTACGCCTCAGCCTTCCACAGTGCTGTGTGTCAATTACTTCTCAATAAAAGTGGGAACAAATGATGCAAGCACTGTGATGGAAGTGAGAAGAAGTAAAGACTCAAAACATTAGTAGGTATTTATGGGCAAGCATTTCAAGAATTAAAATTAGTAACGACAGTTAAAGGGTCGTATAACAACATTTTTAAAAGCAAATGGAAGGACGAGTTATCACTTACATGATAAAGTGCGTCCAGCTCAGCAGCAGGTATTTCCCACCTGCTTCCTTTCCTCCATATCAGGACTGTGCAGAACACAGAGTTTTCCTCACTTATCTGCATTTGCCAGGAGCGGGCCTGAGAGCAGGTGCCTGCCAGCAGCTGTGTAGTTACTAAGTGGCAGAGCCAACTTCTCCCCAGGGACGCGCTACACCTTACGTTCGCTTGCTGCAGCACATCGTGTCAGCTGTTTGAGTTCATTTCCATCACAGGCACATCTAGGAACTGATAGATCAGGAAAGAATAGTGGAAAGGATATAGAATCCACACAATGACCACGACACAGGGGGTTTCGTTCAAGCACCAAGCACGACCCCTGCCACCTGCAGGTACAATTTGTAAAAGCTGAGCGACCTGCACACGTACACATCACCGACCCACGGCCTACACCGACACTCCACAGGGGCTCTGCTCAGTGACAATGCTTGTCACCACCGTCTGTGACGCAGCTGACACAGTTCTAAAGCCGGCTAGGATTTCCAGGGTTTCCTTCCTTGTCTTTTTATCCAGCTGTGTGATAATTATCATGGATACATGTGGGCAAATGAAGACAGATAGATCTAGAAACAGGTGTTTCCAGTGAGAGCTGAGCAAACAGCAAACTCTGAACCTTTCATAAATAAAAGCAACCTGTAGAGACAGAATAACTTACAGGGCATTAAAGTGTGAGGTCCTGAGAAAGCACCCCATTTCTGAATGTGTCAGGAGGGGAATACCCACACGCGAGCAGAAGCTCAGCACTGTGGCTGGACAGGTTTGGCCTGGAGTCAGGCCAGGCCCAGCAAACATGTCCCACCCTGGTGAGCAGCCGTTCTCACAGGGGAGCCGGAAGCCATGTTTCTCAACAGACTAAGTGAGCGGTCACCCTCTCAGAAGCTCAGTAACTGGTCTGCACAGCAGCTACTAAATCTATCGCCAGTGCCAGGCTGTGCAGTGCAGAGGCTCAGAGTTCGCTCAACCAGACCTTTGACCTTAGAAGCACCCAACCTCGGAGAAAGAGTCAAGAGCGCAGATCATTCTGAGACACAACCATCAACCCGCGAGGGTGATGCAGGGTACTCTGCGAAGGTGTGAAGACATTATGAGTTTTCTTGAAGGAAATGCACTCTCACTGCAGTATGAAGAGTAGCGGATTTCATCCAGGAAGACAGGTGTGGGGAGAGGTTGGCGGCATCCAGGCTGAAGACAGACCAGGAGCCAAGGGCAGAGGTGGAAATGGGAAGGCCAGGCGTGTGAGTCCGTGCTGAGGGTCACTGCAGGTCTGCACGCCTGGGAGGATGTGAGGGGAACCGTGCATTAAAAAGGTGGTCGGGTACCCGCGAGTGGCCACCCGCGGAGAAAGTCATCAAGGGGGTCCATACCAGTGTTCCCAGGGCCGAACTGGTGCGCAGGAAGTCTGGAACCCGGCCGCTGGGTGGCAGACCGTTAGATCTGAGGGTATAAGTAAAGATACCTGCCACATTTCGAGCTTGCACCCCTGGAATAATACTGGAGCCTTTAGCCAAACATGATGTGGGAATCCATTAGATGAGCCATTCAGTGAGGAAAGCAATTTCTGACAGGTGAGTGTGAGAGCTTAGGGAAGTGGGTGTGAAAGCTGGAGGTGTTCAGACAGGTCTGGAGCTTGGCACGGAGGGCGTCACCACAAGACGACATGTGAATTCAGGAGAAGACACCCTCATGAAGGGAAAGCATGCAGAAATTGCCAGACGCCCTGGAAGGAACTTCAGGAATGTTTATGTTTAAGGAACAGGAACAGGACAAACTATTAAACACGTGGCATATCAGGTAAGTAAGACCGAACTGAGGACCACATAGCCCAAGCAGAGGAACAGCAGACACGGAAGCTAAGACTTTGCCTGGGCTTCACAAGTCTCAGCCGTTAGTCTCTGTCTGAGTAGTACAGCCTTAGACTGAACTTCTGTGCCTTGATTTCCTCACCTGTAAAATGGGAATAAAAATACAACCAAACACGAGGCTGTCAAGAAAATTAAACTAATGACAAAAATGCTTAGAACAGTGCCTGCCACACAGTAAGTATCTCCTATTTTATCATTATAGTTTCATTTTACAGATGATGAAACAGGCAAGGGATCAAAACACTGGTAACTGAAGCCAGCGAGTGCCAAGGAGGGGAGATGCACAGAAGTGTCAGGAGCTGAAATGATAGTTAAGAAAAGCAGGTTTGTCACGAAAGAGTTCACTTACTGCCATCAGGGAACCACCTGCACACGTGCTCAGAGAACACCCCAGACTTCAGGAGGTTGGGGGGAGAAGAGCGCCAGCTGTGTAAATGTAAGTCCCCAGCGCCCTTTCAGGAAACTGAAAACCCGTCAACTGTCCTGCGTTCCAAGAAAAGCGTGTCCGCAACTGGTGTTTCTACCGTAGCATCACATGCAGGCACTGAAATGAACAGTTTATTCGTTTGTCTACCTCTCAAAAAACTTTGAGAAAGGGACAATGTCTTTATATAAATATGAAACAAATACCAAAATAAGGTTTGGACACAGTTTAGACTCACATAATACATCAAGACGAAAGCAAGGTTATCTCCATAGAGAAATGGACAACATGAATATATGTACTGTCCTCTGTTCAGAAATCACATTTTATTAGCTTTACTTGCCCGACTAAACCAGACTTTCAGTGTCTTTATTGTATCGAGAGCTTTAGCAACAGAAATTCCTAAGATTCCCTTGGAAGAAACCCACATGGCAGAGCAATTTTTGTCCAGGATGACACAGTGGTGTGTGATTCCACAGGCTTGAACATCATTATATTCTGGGGTGTTCTAACGAGGACTGCATGCTGTTGAAACGCCAGGACAGAACTGCGAAACAAGTCTCCTGCCAACCCAGACCAAGGACCCAGCTGCCACGATCTGCTGGAGCACAACTCAGTGGTTCCTGTTTTAATTGGCTTGAAAGCCTTTTGCTGTTTTGAGATGAAGGGTGATTTGGCTAATTAACAGCCTTGTGCATCCTTTCTCGTTCTCTAGCTGGAGATGAAAATGACTCATACTGGTTAGTTTGAAAGAAGTGAAAGGAAACTCATGTCTACTACAAACTTTACCAAAATGAAATGATAAGAGTTGACACATGTTTCTTGTGCAGGGAGGGGAGGTTGGATTTCTGTGTAAATGATGTTATATGGAAACGTGGCAGGGATATCCACTGAGCACATAGCATGCTAAGTGCTTTGGTCATGATGTAGGACGTAGGCCAGAGGCCCAAGCAGCTCACCATGAACTTGAGCAGGACTAGACCAGCAGCTGTAAAACCGGGAGCATTAAAGCACATTCATGTACCTGACCGTCCCATTACTGCCCAGGGCTTTCCCAGTAACGTCCAGGTTGGTCTGCCCTCTGTCCGTTCAGTCCCGCTCTGTGTGTCGCTGACAGGGCCGTTCCTGAAGCACACACCGTGCGCTGCTCCTCAACGTGAAAACTAACTCCCTCTGCCGCCAGCAGAAAATGGAACTCCCCTTCTCATGGCATAGGGAGCCCTCTGTGACCTGGCGGCTGGCCACCTCGCCACTGCCATTTCCTGGCCATAACAAATGAGGTATGTGTGCAGGTGCATATATAATATATAATATGCAAGGTATGCATTATACAAAATATATATTATATCAAATGTAAAATAGACATTATATCAAATATATGTATATGACATATATGTCAAATATATAATGTGTTTTAGATAAGACATGTATAGAGCATATTCTATATAAAATGGAATTACAAATAGCATATGTATTAATTATGCATATTTATATGAATAATGTAATTACCTATATACATGGAGACAGAAATGTAGATATAATGTATTTATAGGTAATATGTATAAAACTAGGATATATATATATCCAGGTTAACCCCAGAAGAGTAAGGTTGGTTTAACACTCAAAAACCAGTTGATTTAATTCAGCAAAATGATAAACTGAAAAAGATCCCATGATCATGTGGTCTTTTTCAGTGAAAGTACAAAACCATTGAGAGGGCCGGACACCCACGTACTCAGATCTCAGCCAACGAAGAACACAAGCGAGTGTCCTCGGTGAGAGCTGGCCCCGCTGCCCCAGGTCATGGGGACAGGACAGGCTTGCCCCCAGGGGCAGAAACAGGCAGGCTGGGCTCTCACCACTGCTCTCAATGTCCTGCGACTGCTGAATGGGGATGGAATAGAAACATCCAGACTGGAAAGGATGGAGTTCCACTTGTATCTGCAGACGTGTAAGCCCAGTGGAGTCCACACACAGAAAACTGCGGGAACCAGAGAGCGAGTGGAGCAAGCCGCAGAAGCCAGGCCAGAGCATGAATCCGCGGGGCTTCCACGCGGCTGCGACGAGCAGGTGGCATTTGCTCACTCAGAACATGGCCAGGTGTCATAACATCCAAAACGGAGATGTTAGGAGAGAAATCCAACACAAACATGGGAGATAATCACACAGAAAACTGAGACTCTGCTGAGAGAAATCAAAACCCACCTAAGAGCAAAGACACACCTCGTTCACGGCCAGAAGCCCAAATGTCCTTCAGAGGCTAGTTCTCCCCAGCTGGTCTGTAGCGTCCACATACCCCACGGAAACCTCAACAGGACTTTAAATCCATATTGACAGACCCATTCTAAGGTGCCCGTGGAAACGCAAAGGACCTGGAATTGCCACAGCGCTTTCGAGGATGGAGCCTGAGGCTGTAGGAGCAAGGCTACCTGATTCCTGATTTCGTCACGAAGCTGCCTTAGTGACGTCAGCGTGATAGTGGCTCGAAGACGGAACCAAGAGGGGGACCCAGTAATGGCCCCCACACGTGGAAGCCTGATCTCTGACAAAGGGGCAATGGTATGTTTGTGGGAAAAACCAGTCTTTTGTACAAATGCAACCAGAACAATTGGATAATCGTACGCCGTGTGCCTGTCACAAAAATTCAGAATGTGTCACAGACCTAAATATAAACGCAAATAGTATAAAACCCCTGCACAATATCATCCATCATCTTTAGCTTACGTACAAACACAAAATCCAGACAAGTTAAAAGGTGATAAGATATACTGGACCTCACAAAATTTAAAACGTCCGTTCTTCAAAAAGATAGCATTAAGAGAATGGAAAGATAAATTGGGGAAAATACTAATAAACATATCTGATTAGAACTTGTACCTAGAATATACAAAGAATTCTCAACACCCAACATTAAGAAAATAAATAATTGAATTTTTAAAAAGAGGGTAAAAGATTTAAACATGCACTTTACCAAAAATAATATACATGTAGGTGTGGCAAATAAACACACTAAAACATGCTCAAATACTTAGTCATCAGGAAAATGCAAATAAAACCATCCCATGGTGGGAGGATGCTAAGCTCTGCCTTGCTCTAAAAAGAGCCCGCTTTCCGGCATAACCAGCAGGACAGGCACGAGGCCCACACACGCCCGGCTCTGGGGGCTCAGCCCGGGGGGCTCCGGCCGGTTCACTCTCACTGTGTGAGACACTCCTGACAGGGCCGGGCACTGCTATGGTAGTTGACTGCACTGGCTCACTTTCGAATGTGGAATGTTTCTTATCCTCCATAAGCCCCCGTGGCAACACCTCCCAATGAAATGGAAAGACAATTGGCCTGGGCATCCAAAAAATAAGGTTTCTCATCCTCCTACCAAAACCACTTCTCTCACTTCAGAGACGCGACTTCACTATGGCAGAGCCCGTTTCGTCCTTCCGTCTGCGAGTCATTCCCTCGCAGGTCAGCACTGAGGACGCGCCAGGTGGCGAGTGCTGGTCGTCACAGCCAACCAAGGCGCCGTCCAGCGCCGGACAGAGGCCTCCCTTGGGCGTCCCACTCATGACACGGGCGTCCCACTCATGACACGCGCCTCCCTAGGCCACCACAGTAAGACTCGCTGGGAAGGATGTCAGAACTACCGCGGTCACTTCTCCAAACACATCCCACCGCTTCCCTCCTTCTCAGAAGGCCGGTTGCAAGCCCTGCAGTTCATGAGCCCTGGTCCCTGTACCCTCGTTCACACGCCTGCCTCCCCAGCACACCTGGCCGTTCTTCGCAAGACTGGAAGGAGATGACACATTACTACGTACTTTGAAAATATAAAAAGCATCATAAAATGCGTGATTATTAACACCTCCAAAGTAAAGTCGTAAAGACACTATGAGTTGTAGGTTCCAGACCCCCTGTAGGCTGCACCCCACTGAGCACACACCTCTAGCTGCAGCCTGACCACCAAGTTTCCCAGGACAGCTTCTGGAAGGCTGTGTGTCACCACCTGTTCACCCTGAACCCACAGGTAGTGCAGGGCTTGTCGCCACCGAGCTCCCAAACTGTCCCACTTCCAGAGCCCAAGACCAATGCACAGAGCTCTCCACTTGCCTTGTCCAAAGCCGCCAAAGCTCTGACCGCCAGCCTCACCGTCCGCCCTGCTGGGGGGAACAACCTCTGCTGCGTTCCATCTGCTCCCTGGGGCTTTCCTATGTGTCTCCATCCGAGCCCAGGATGAGGACTCGTGTCTGCCCTCCTGAACCTCACACCCGTGGCCCGTCCACTGTGCACATCCCGGGTCCTCCGTGGGCTCCTCAAACCAAACGCCTTGGCCCCTCCCATGAGCTGTGCATGCTGGTCGAAGGCCTCCCCCACCCGCCCAGCTCCCTCTTAGGTTTCCCTGCACCACCCAGGACGGCGGCTTCCATTGGCCACACCTGTGGCTCTTAGAGGACGGCCCTGAGATGCTTGAGCCACTCTGCCGCCCAGGTGAAGGCACTCAGACCTGCCTGGGAGAGGGCCAACCCCCATCACCCGCGCAGCTGGCCGCCTGAGTCAGCGAGCCCTGAGGCTTCCTCCCAGAAAGCACTGCAGGACCCGTCCCTGGGGCTGCACCCTGCAGGGCTCCCCTCTTGACCTGCTCCCCCACTCCCTCCTCAGTCTCCTCTGCCAGCGTTTCCTCCTCCATAAATCACGAACCCTTCCCTCCGACTCTGCTTCTGGAGAACGAAGCTCAAGATGTCCTGTGATCAGACCTGCCACCCCCTGCTTGTAGTTGTGGTTTGTGACATGCAGTTGTCCCTTTATCCGAGCTAGAAACTGAGGGTTGGCATGAGGTGCCTCCATCCGGGTTATTGAAAACATTCCTAACTGGTTCCCACGACCCCAGCCTCCAGTCCTGCAGCCACCCCTGCAGTGAAAATGGCTGTCGCTGAACCACGTCCCTCTGAATACGAGTGATGCACCCACCCCTCTTGGCCCGACCCCACGTCCGCCCCTGTATCCTGCACCAAGCGTCCCCTCAGTGTGGTCTCCGACAGTGAGCAAACTGACAGGATCCAAACCTTCTCACTTCCTAGGAAGGTGGGGTTGCTGTAAAGGTAAACAAGTCACAATAAATCCAACAGGAGCTGTTATTGGTAAAAATACAGGGCATCATGGGAACTCCCAGTAAGAGACATAATGAAGTCTGCCTGTGGAGAAAGCTCCTTGGAAGACACGTGTAGAGAAATCGGAAGGATGAGCAGAAGTCAGGCTGCACAGGGGTGTGTGACGAGCCCTGGAGGGGACGAGGACGTGCTGAGCTAGGGTAAGACCAGCGCTCTGATTGCCTGCCTTCTTCCCAGGACTCGCCTCAGCTTCCACTGTGTTTCTAATCTCACTGAATCCTCACAGTTGCTGAGGGTTATTATTGCTCCCCTTTTAGATGATGACATTCAGCGAGTTTCTTCACCTCGAAAACCTTCCCAAGATCACAAAACAAATAAAAGGCAGAGCCAGGATCTCAACCACTTCTGTCCGCTGCTCACTCCTGCTCTCCTGTAACAAGGAAGTCTCTAAAATTCCCAGAATACACCACGCTCTCGCTGGCTGTCCCGTTATGCAGACGGCCACCCTTGCGCCAAAATACAGCCAGAAAGGTTCAGTTCGTTCCCATGCTCCTGTGAAACACCCAGTGCCTGCGTTACAACGTCACAGAGAAAGAGGCTGCACTTCAGGAGGAGAGATCGGCTGCAGCAACGGGCTGGGATGCTGACCTGCGGGGCGAAAGGGGTCCCAGGTCTCTGGGGACAAAGAGACAAAGGAGCCACCCAGGAATGTAGGTCCCACATGCCAGTAGGTCACACCTAGTCATCAGGATAGAACTCGCGCTTTGCTGAAACACAAATGGGTGACAGGCCCAGGCCGTAGCGAGATTCCCGTCAATGAAGACGAACAGAATCCACGTGGTAATTGGCTGAGCTGAGAGATCCATCCATGTCCCTCCAGAAGTGAGTCATCAACCCCCATGCTCACTCCCTGATGAGTCAGTTAACCACTTCACTCTCTGCCAGTCCAGAGGGGGCACCAGGATGAGATACAAAAGGTGCAAAATCCCATCAACCTTTGTATCACTCTTGGGCTCCAAACAGTGTCATATACACATCAGTGAAAATAATTCTTGAGGTAGCATCACTTTTCAGAAGCTAAGAAAAACAGTTCATCTTCTCTCCGCATACATTTCCGGTCCAGTGTTTTAAGTACAGCAATAGAATAGAGCCAGGGTCTCCAGTCAGATATGACCTGCGTTTACAGTGTCACTGGTTTTCATGAGGTTATATTTAAAAGTGTGAAATGTACTCAGAGCTTAAACTCAACATCAGATTTCTCAGGCTCAGGAATGGACTCTAGCCAGAACAATTTAAATGGCAATTAAAAATTATTTAGTGTATCTTAATACAATCAATATCATCTTTCACTGAAGTTTTCCTGATGATTTTGCTGAACAGTGAGAAAAAGTTCTTTACTACACCTGAAAACACTGATAAATACAGCTTATAAATAGGAAAGAAATCGAATTAGGATAAGAAATATAGGGAGATAGTTATAAAGAATTATGAGCATCAGCCACACTCTATTAAAAGAGGTAGGAAAATATTAAATGGTCTTGTTAGTCAATTTGAATTTTTATTTAAAATGTATCTATTTCTGAAATGGAGTTTATATCTTAAATGGTTATTTAAAATGTGGTCTCTAAGACTCAAAATTGTGTTTTTATGCTCATATTCTTCCCTAGCCATTAAGCCTCTCCGTTACTAACAGGCTGGCACTGGAGCTAGTATTTCAAAGTTGCTGTTACAGAAGAAAATAGATTGAGCTGACAGAGCCACGTTAGCTCCAAATCTGTGCGTTTCAAAACTATCAGGACTGGCAGCTCCAGCCACGTCTTTGCTCCAAGTCTGAGGGTAAAGGACGAAAATAGCAAAGTCACATCAGTTGGAATCCATAGGACCTTGTTTTCAAATGTTCAAATAAAGAGCTGACTTTCAAACCGGCAGTTGCATCCACACGCAGGAGTCACATCACGTGTGCTCCTGGTCAGATACAGCAGTTATTAGCTGTGGAATCCTGACTCAGTTGCCCCTTGGCTCCCGTTTCCTCGTGCATAAAATGGGGTGCCTTTGCAGACACTACTAGTCATTTCTCAATGTCAAGTCCCCCTTCTTTTAAAGTAATAGACCTAATTTTCAGCTGACTCTGTGGTCACTTGGGGAGAAAACAAACCCACATTTCTCAGACTCCCCTCCCCGTTGGTGTGGTCACGTCAGTTCTAGCACCTGGGGTATAAGCGAAATGACCACACAGTGTTCACACAGCACCTTCCCTGTGAGAGCCAAGGGAATGCCCTTCTCCACCCCTCCCCTCTTTTGTGGGCTGCGATGCAGACATTGTGCCCTGGCCTGGAGCGCCCACCCTGGACCTGGACTGTGAGGATGGCGTGGGAGCAGATGTCACACCTACTAAACCATGGGCCCCAGCGCTGCCAAGCACACCCTCCCAGCCCCTGCTGTCTGTGTCAGTGAGGACAAGCACCGAGCCTGAGGCAGGCGAGGCATGCGTCCTGCTCACATTACCTTTCCATCTCGCGCAGCAAAAGGCTGAGCTGTGTGTTGACCTGAATCCGAGGCCGGAGCTGATGGAGTCGTCAGCCCGCTAAAGCAGGACCATCAGAGGCAGGGAAAGATGGTGACGTGTGCGCCAGCTCTAAAGTCTTCTTCCCAGAAATGGCAGTTACTCCCGCTCATATTTAATAGGCAGGGACAAGTCTTAGGGCCACATCTGACATCAAGGGCACGAGGAAGAATAAGGCAACCCTCTGCCTGGAAGCAGAAGAATCAGAATTCTCAATGAAGAGCAATTAAGTGGGGAAAACTCCTATGTGTTTAAGCCACTGTTACTCTGTTCCTTCCCCACATAATCCTCATGAAAATGCTCTCACATGGCGCTGGTTGCAGAGAGCGAAGGAATGCCCATCACAGAGTTGGACATCTGGGGAGTCACCGCGTCACCGTTTCCATCAGCTGAGAGCTGCAGCTAAATCCCCTTTGTCATTACTCTTCAAAAGTTCTTCACTATTCTTGGAACTTTATTCTTCACAAGAATTTTAGGATCAGCTTGTTAAAAGTTTCTGAAAATTCTTTTGGAGCTTCCATTGCACTTTCTTTGAATTTTTAAGTAAATTTGAGAAAATCTACATCTTTGCATACTGACCCTCCCCGGGCATGAATTTGTACCAGGCACCAGGAAGGACTATTCTAAGGACTTCCTTTGTTCTAATCCATTTAGTTTTACAAATAACCAGGAGGCAAATACCATTGTATCCCATTTACGGTTGAGAACAGGAACTTGATCCGAGTCTGAGGAACACAGAGATGAAAAGACAAGATTACAGGTCTTAAGGAGCTTCGAGGTTCACAGAAAACAAAACATGGAAGCCGACAATGTCCGCGAGAGACATAGACATGGGAAGTACGAACATGGTGAGAGAAGCAGAACAGAGTTCTGGGAGAGCCACAGCGTGGGTCACACGGGTTAAAGACAGGAATGCAACATCGATGGACGTCATGATCAAAAACACGGACTCGGGAGAAAGTTCTATGTGGAATGGGCACTGCAAGTGCTTGTTATTTTTGGAGCACAGGAGACAAAGGGGACGTGATGGGAGAGGAGTGTTCATATGTGTAGATCACATATTAAATTAAAAGGCTTACATATCTATAAGGAAAAAAGGCAAGGCAAAAAATATGCACATGTAAATCGCATGGAGGAAAACCCCACTCGCCGATAAACATACCATTGACTTCCCTAAGGGTGAGAGGTTTTAAATAAAACCGCAAGGAGCGGCTCACATCAGCTCTGTGCTTTGGCAAGGCGCTGAGCCACGGGACAGCACGGTGGGGCTGGTGGAACCACTCAGGAGAGCGCCTGCTCCGCCTAGGGGAGCTGGAGATAACGGTATCCACAACCTGGAAACTGTTCCTGAGTGCGCGTGGGAGAACCATGTCCCATTTACACACGACAACATGTGTAAATATGGTTAAGACATCATCTGTAGGGGTCTGGATAGTGTAAACGGCCAACTATCCCTTAGTAGAATAAATAAACAAACTGCAATTTACTCATTTTGGATACATACTAGTTAAGGTAAATTAGTTACACCTACATGTATGACCGTGATAAAACAGCAAACTGCAAAAAGATGCATGTGGCAGGATATCATTTCTGTACATTTTAAACCATGTACATGTTTTTTTTTAAGTATAAAACATTCAGTGAGTGTGATATACACAATTCACATAGTCTTATCCTTTGTTGAGGGAGGGAGAAAAATTGGAAGAGTGAGGCTTCACCTCTGTTTATTTCTAAATAAAATTCTTGAAGTACATATTGCAAATTTCAATATCTGTTAAATCTGGGTCATAGGTACATGGAGGCAATTATTTTATAAATTTTTGTACTTTTACATTATTTGGTGCATTTTGGTTTATACTGTAATGTGCTATTGATGGTCATTGTTAAGATTTTAGAAGCAACAGAAATACCCCCCCCAAAAAAAAAAGGAAAGTGAAGGCAAAAAGAGAAATGCGCGCAGTGGGCCAGTGCACACGTGTTTCTCAGCCTTGGCAGACACAGTGAGGAAAACAACGCTGTAGACACTGCAACAACACAACGTGCACAATAAGATGTGGGGATGTGACTTTTTTCCTTGACAAAACAGAGAACATGATATTCTAATCTGTTAGGAAGAGATTTATGTATTTTTTTCCCTTGTTGCAAAAGGAAAAGTTAGTTTAAAAGTAAAAACAGAAAATGAGATGGTTCAGAAACACCACTGATTAAACTTTATCTTGTCACACTTTTAACACGTTTCGGGACAGACAGTTTGATGCATGGAATATCCACCCCAATCATAAGCGAGGCCACAGGAGGAACATCTTATGTCTCATGCTATTTTACTGTAGCAGGCAGCCTTTTCCTGGAAGACAGCCCCTCACTTTCCACCCTGAGGATTTCAGCCGACGGCCCAGATCACCACGGGGTGACAGCACATGACAGGCAAACAGCTGCGCTGCCACGTGGGTGTCTGACCCACCAGGTCCATGTGTCTCTACGTCTTCCAGGAACTAAGGGGAAAAGGAAGATTACGTCTTGCCTTGAATCGTTCCAGGAAAGAGCATCTACAGTGGCGCTCGAAATTATTAACGCTAACGTCTCCACTGTTTGTGGGACAACGGTTACTTCCAGAAACTTAAATCATGGTGCAGGAGGGGAACACAGGTGACTGTGTCCTAGTCCTTTAAATGACTCTCTGGCTCAAGTAATAGCTCAGTTTCAGTCACAGACAACAAGGGGACAGATACACGGGAGGCAAGAGAAAGGTGTAACTTTAGAGATAGAATCACTTTGGTCTTCGAAATATAGGTTGATGGGTGTGACACGTGACACAGGTTTCCCCCCAGCTGCATATTGAGCTGAATTCTCCCCAAAGGGGGACAAGGTGCAGAGCCATGGGAGCAGGGACCATGAGGGTGCCGCTGGCCTTGCCCTTCAAACGGAAGCTAAACAACACCGCTGGGTTCTTGATGAGTTCACCCCCATCTGAGAGCTTGACTGAGGTGAACCACTTGGAAAATAGCACTTTCCTCAGATGGGCTGTGGTTTCTAACGGAGCCCTCTAAGACGACTTGTGACAATCCTCTGCCCTCCCGGCTAGCTTGCTACAACAGGTGACAAGAGCCAGACTGACCTGTGGCTACTCCTTTAAACCCCATCTAAACTTAGCAGTCCCCTCTTCACACACAACAGGGCACAAATTACTGTTAGGTAGAAATGAAACTGACCTGATAAACTCACTCATGCTAAATACCAGTCTTCATCTCAAAATACTAGTGTTTCCCGTCCACATGTAAAGCACCCATCACCCAGAGGCGCCTGCTGTACACGGTGGTGGGAAGGGAGGATGGTTTCTAGTACACGTATCTTCCAAAGCCTCAAATCTCACTAAAAAGACAATTCTCATGAAGCTTGGGCTCACCCAGAGCAATAAATACAGTCAGCTCCAGGCTCACGAGTAAAGGAAGACTCGTCACCAAAAATGATTCCCTCGCAATGGTGGAATTTCAAGTCTTTTTTCCCTAAATTTTAAAATTATGAAATACTTAAAAAAACCAAAGTCTTAGAAATGCAATAACATCACCTTCTACTCACTAACAAGTTGTATCAGAGCCTACACTATTGTAAGAGATTATTTTTTAAGAAATAAGTGATTGCAGATGAGATCAAATATGACCGTGTCCCACCTACTGATTCCTATCTCCTGTCCTCCCGCCTTCTAGATGTAACCACTGTTCTCATCTGAAGGTTTATCATCCCCTAGATTATTGGTGCACCGTTACTACACATATTCTTGGAAAACAAGATCGCTTCACATATTTAAACACTCGCACATGCTTATGTATCAAAGAACGCACAGAATCTGGCAACTCCCATTATTGTTCAAAATTATGACAACCCATTAGCTCCAGTGAATGTATTTTAACTACTGTCTCATATTTTATCGATGAATAGACACTAATTTCTTTTCTGCCCATCCTCCAGCTATGGGCATTTAGGTTCTAGGCAACACCTTCTTATTCGGAACAAAAATATTCCTGTACTTGCCCCCTTGAATACACATAAAGGGTTTTCCTAGAGTCGACACCAAGAAAAAGAGGTAGCCAGTTATAGAGGTTTCACATTTCTGAGTTTGTTACAGATTGAAATATTATTTTTCAAACCACTTACATATATTATCCTCTTATCAGCAGCAAATGCTCTACAATCTTATCAACAGGGACTGCCAGATTTTATAATTACTGGAAATCACTCAGATGTGTAAAAATGCCGAGTTATTGCTTTAATTTGTATTTCCCTGATTACTGGTGAGACTGAGCAGATTTTCATGGGTTTTGGCCACTGAGTCGTATACTGCATGACCTTCTTCTTACAGCTTTTGCACATTACTCCATTGTGAATGATGCTTTTATTGTCTTGAGATAGTCTTTCTATAATAAACCCTGTGCCCATATGTACGACAAGTATCTTCTCACAGTCTTTGGCTTGGTTTTTAACTTTGTTTATAATACAGTAAATGTTGCCGAGATGAATGATTCTATATATAAAAAGAAATTTAGATTCCCATCTTAGAATATGCACATAACAAACACCAGATGAAATATGGGGGGAAGAAACTTTCAAAGTTTTTGTGGAAAATGTAGAAGAATGTCTTTGTGAAGTTGAAATACAAAGAATGCATAAAACAAAAAGGAAATGGCTCATAAATTTGCCTGTCAGTACCTAGCACTCTTAAAGAAAGACCCTCAACAATGTAGCTTTTCCAATGTTCAACATAAAATAAAAAATCACAGTCATGGAAAGAAATAGGAAAACTTGATGAAAATTGTCAGTAAGACAGATTCCAAGATTATATAGGTGTTGGCACTTAGCTGATAAAGACACAATCTAACAAATATGTTCAGTGATTTAAAGGAATGATGGAATTAATAAGTGAACAGATGGTCAATCTAAGAAAAAAGATAGAAATTCTAGAGAGAACTAAGTGGAATATTCTAGATATGAACATTCTAGATATTTAAAAAATCAGTATTAGAAAGGAAGGATTTTTGGATAAGCTGAACAGCACACTGGACACTAAAGGAAAAAAGGATGACAGCCTGAGCTTAAAGGCAGGTGGAGAGAAACGCCAACTGACCCAGTGGCTGTGGAGAAGTCTCAGCCAGGCTGGTGGGGGGACCCTGTCACACCTGGCATGAGCCGGCACTAGCCCTCCCCCATTCAGTAACGGGCCAGGAGCCCCAGAACAGCTGGTGGGTCCCAAATGGCGGTAGCCAAGGCACGTGGGGGTCTCTGCTCCTTATGGCCAATGCTCCTGAAGGCCCGAGGAGCACACGCCCTCACCACCTGAGATCAGCTGCAGGTGAGTGGGGCCAGGGGCGGGAAGACGGCACGGCTGCACCAGGCCAGGCCTGTGTCACGTGGGGGAGCAGAGGGCAGGGGTCCCAGGCCCACCTGGAGAAGCCTGCCCTGTGGCAGGAGCAGCACAGAAGGCCACTCTTGGGAAAGGGAAGAGGGCGGGGGTGCTGAACAGCTGGTTTCTTTCCAGGCTTACCCATCACAGGAGTCCCCTGCTCCCTGGGACATCGCTGGATAAAGGGTAGGACGTGGGCTTCTCACTGAGCATGTGCGTGGTGTTGGGTTCTGCCTTCTGCTGTTTACCTCGATCGGTGTGGCTAATTCCATGGATGAAACGGGTGCTTCTCCACCCGAGTACCTTTCATTGCCCAGTCCCCCCCAGGTATGTTCACCCCTTAGGACCACGCTCCCCTTGAGAGTCCAAGGACTAAATAATGTGGGCACGTTGATTGTTAAGAAGACAAAAAAAATCTTTAACAAGATTTAAAAATTGCTTTTTTGACACAAATTTTCTAATCTTTGACTGACGGAATGCCAGAATCAGGTATATTTCCTAAGAGGTAGGTAGAGTGCAGTTCAAAAGCACAGGCAGAGAGGGGGAGCCTAAGCCCAGAGCAGACACCGCGTAGCATAACCGCCAGGCTCAGCACCATTGTCAGCAGAAGATGACATCGCCACTGTCCTCACCTCTGAACGGAGGGGCAGGGAGACTCCCAGACTGCTGGCCATGGCCGTGGGCTTTCCATGCTGCCGCCCGCCTGGCACTGCCTGTACAACCAGCCCTGCCGTGGGGCTGTGACCACGCTGAGTTCAGAGGCCGTGTACCTGTTCCCGTCCAGGCACCCTTTAGTGGTGTCACCTGATTCTGTCAATCAGTTTTGTTTGTCTCACAGTTTTGTGGATTATTATAGAGTAAATCTACATCAGCATCCAAATAGGATAGTTCACGATTTTTAGCAAATTATCATGGGCTCGGCAATGCGCCAGTTGCTAGGCGGTCACTTTTCCTGAAATGTTTATTTTGGCAGTCTGCACGGGCAGTTCATCCCCCGCCATCCTGGAAGGGTCTAACCACCTCTGTTTGGGAATGTCTAGAACTTAGTGCTTGCAACTTACTGAAACATTTTTAAAGAAATCAATTCCATTCTAACCTGCAATTAGTAAACCTTCTGATATACATGGTTTCACTTCATGTGTAGCTACAACTCTTCAAACAATTTTCCTACCAGCAACAGTCATTTTATTTTGGAATATGTTCATCCTGAAGGCACTAGATTTTGAATACATTTAACTTGTCTGGTAGATTCCCTCCATATTTGAAGATGCTACTGTTTTTTACCTCAATGTTTTACTTGATTTGTAGTTTCATGTTTATAAAAAGTTATAAGCATATAACAAGCAACTATCCCACCAGATTTGTGATGGCGCCTTCCTCCACGACTTACATGTTGTAAACCATCATGCAATTTCATCTCCAAGCCCGTTCGCAGCCTATCCTGCGTCGGCCTTTATCTTTCCTTATTTAGCTTACACAGCAGCTATAACATGGATTGATTTTTCTAGACGATTCCATTGATCTACTGCAAAGAGCCATACTTATATTGTTGCCAGCAAATTGCCTAATAGTTTTTCAGGGTAATAGTTTTATTGCCCTTCCACATGATTTGGCCAAGATAAGCACAGCCAAATGGTTACAACTCAAATACCGTCATGTTTGCTACAGAAATGGAAGATCACACCTCTAAATCTTACTAATTCACCCTTCATTAGCTTAGAATTTGTAAGAATACAGCCCAGTACTAAGCCTATATTACACAAGAAGACTTATTGTGCAAGAGAGTTAAAAAAGCATTACCATGATGGAAACCTGTATCAATTTAGAACAAATTCTACATAATTGTAATGTAAGCACAATACAACCCAACTTAAGCTGATGCTTTGTATGCTAATTGTAAGTTCCAGTATTTACTTAGCCGGCAGTGCACATCTTAGAAATTATAACTGAAGTTACTTTTTGAGAGTTAGAAAGCACAGAGAACACTACTGCCTGCCCGCATGCCAAGGGCAACGTGGACATCTGCTCCTAAGAAGCGTGTAATCTAATCAAGTATGTAGCAGTGTATAGCTCCTGTAATTGCGTAGCAAAGCTTCCTACAGTGTGCATGGAGCATGGAACAATAGAGCCGGACAACAGAAACTTCTAGGATTGCCATTTTGTATTTTGAGTTTCACTGCCTGTTCAGTCCTTGGTCCCACCCAGGAGCACTGGTACCGTGGTGTGGGGACACAGGTGTGCAGAGCCCCCCGACCCCCCAGGGGGAGGGAGCACAGTTTACCAGGCTCTTCCATAGCCTAAGTTTCTTTTCAGAGCACATGGTCCCCGTGTCATTGCAGACACGACTCTGAGTTCTCAGAGCCTGGGCCCAAGGTAGGCTTTGTAAGAGAAGGTGACTGTCAGTAGGGAGGCTCCCTTCCAGTTGCCACCATCCTGCCGGCCTCTGGTGTGTGCTTTAGTCAGATGATCAGATCTAAGAGTCAGGCCTTGAAAGAGTGACCACAACCAAATGTTGCCACCTTCAGATCTAATGTGAACGACCAAACGACCTCCTCCGACGTTATACTCAGCTCTGTGCCAGACTGTTTTTCCCACTTAGTTCTATGCACACGAAAGGCTTTGACGCCAAGGAACATGGTCACATGGACTTTGAAACACACACCACTGTACGTTTCCTTTACACTTACCCTCAGATCCCCCGCCCTCAGACAGCTGTGAGTAGATGCATTCCACTGAAGACACCAACATCTCACAGGTCCGTTTCTTCCCATTCGCTTTTTCTGTTTTCTAAACCACATTAACTACATTTAAAAAGCAAACAAATTCGCATTGTGTGGAAGTTTCCCAAAGTGAGGCGAACCGGGAATGAGAGAACACAGAGAGCAGGGGTTGGGGTGCTGCCGCAAACTTGGCCGGACCTGGACGAAGCCAGTCCCGTGACTCACTGTGTGTGAGAGCAGAGGTCTGCCACAGAACGGAGGATACTTATTTACGTCTCCCAACAAATGTTTTCCAGGAATTAACCAACTGGACTGGAGAGCAATAGGACCCCAGGCTGAACGGTGTACTGCACATTTATTTCGAAGTTGCGTAAGTGTCTTCAATGGCCGAAAGCCTGGCTGTTAGCTGACGGGAATAAGTGGACCTCTGCTTCTGATCATTGGCATTTTTTATCCATGTTTATGGCTGACGGAATGTTCAGTAATTGAGACTCAGGAGTTAATTGATTTGATTACCGCCGTGAGAGATACATCGATTGGCCAAACAGTAGCACGTCAAGTCCAATGTAGCCCACAAAGCACGGTATCTCTAACAAATGCAATTATCTGTCACTCCTAATTATAAACCAGGGACTTTGATACCATGGCGTCCCGAAGGGTCTTTTCTCACCTGTACAACTGATTTTCTTCATTTGCATGTGAGACTCCCACATAGAGGCAATTGAACTGTACTTTGAGAAGAATAGCTTTAATGGAAGCAGTGAGGAAAGCCAAAGCTGGTCTGCTCTCCACTCAGTGGCTTGTGCTGTCACGCTGCGAAACCATTACAAGTTCGTGACCAGGAGCGTGGCTGCCGGGCCTGGGAAAGCGCAGGTTCTGGGAAAGCACAGGTTCCCAGTACATGGCCGTCCGTCCCCAGGGCTGGGGCAGGGTGCGGACGGTCACCCTGCTGACTGTGTCATAGGACCTAGCTGTGACACGGGAACAAGTTTCCGATTCGTTTGCCAATCCAGTAAACTTAAATGCTTTGGGCATTCACATGTGGGGCGGCTTTGTTCTTTTAAACCGAAGTAGCTACTTTGACAGCGTTCACTGATTGTATTCACTGAATAACTTCCTAACTTGATACAGTAGAGTTTGATCGGAGAAAAGAAACAGCCTGCTGTACACTCCCATGGTTGTTCGTCCATCACAGTCCTCGGACTGACATCACGGGCCTCTCGGAGGCAGTTTGTTCCGAGGGTCTCTGACCCTGATTTGTTCCGATATGTGTGTGTTCAATCCAGTCGTATCACCTGGCATGTCACTGTTCCTTCTCCCAGGCCATATTCTCTGGTCTTTTGGTTAGGTCCCCGCCCAGCTACGAAGAAGGCTGAAGCCCTCAGCTTTTTCTTGGGACAGGTGGCTATGGGGCCTCTTGGCATCTGAGTTAAAAACAAGCAAACAAAAGTACATCCTTCGACCCTGAAGAGAGGCTGCCTGCCCAGACTGAAAATCCTGGAGTGAGCTGACCACGTGCCTGGAGCCGGAGACCACATTCAGGGTCACCTCCCTGTCCTCATGGTCAGCCGTGGTCAGGCACAGGTGCTCTGTAACTGACTCTTCAGCACCAGACTTTCCCAGGACGTCCCCTGTGCACACGCTCAGCATTACCCACCAATGGTGCCGGTGGTTCTGGGTCACGACCCTCAATGCACGCAGAGGGAACTCTCCAAGGAAAGTCTGTGCAGGGGCCGCCCGCCAACGGCACACGTGCTGGTCTCCTGGGTCTGACCACGCGCCTGCCCCCTGGTTCCAGAGCTGGGGGGGAGTCTGTCTGTCCCATCACCACACCCCTGCCCATTGTCTAGAGGTGCTGTCTGTCCTGCAGGCCTGCCCGTCTCTCACCTGCCGTGGATGTCCCACCAATAAAGGATTGGTCCGCTGGACCACTAGCTACGAGACCATCAGTACAGCTGAGCTAAGCAACGGGTGAGGTTCAAGGGCTTTCACATGAATCGGTGGTGAGACGTTATAAAGCTGGGCCCCACAGAGTGGCTCCCTCACCCTCGGCCTGCGCCTCCCACTAACACACAGGCTCCCCTGTTTCCCTGGGCACCCCCGGCATCAGGCAGCCACACCGTCAGCGCAAACCAGCAGACCGAGGGGCGTCCAGAGTTCTGCCAAGTGCACAAGAAGCTCAACCTCCAATGACTCTTCAGACTCTCATTAGACTCAATTCTTAGCATCCCAGAGGGCCTGCGGCATCAGTGTGACTGCCCGTGGGGGTGCAGCACCCACAGGCCGTGGCGAGGAAGCCATGATAACTTCGTTCAGTGGCCTCACTATGCCTCAGGCCGACGTCACACTGTGTTTGTGTCAGCTGCTCCTGGCCGCATGGCCCCTACAGGCCACAGAGGGAACATGGCATGGAGCAGCAGCTGGAGGTCTGAATGGGACCCCCACACACATGGTGAACTCAGCAGCCGGCTCTGGGCTCGGGCCCCAAACCGCCCAGCTTCCTCCTGCATCAAAGACAACACAGAGCCCAGGGGAACCCACATTTCAGCAGCAGGGCTCCTCCTCTTCCTATGAGCCCTACAAAGATAGTCAGAGGCCAAGTTCAACGCCCTGACAACCACGTCCAGATCAAAACTGATGGGGAACGGTTTCGGAAGAAGAACCACCAGGACAGTGGAGGGTGAGGTATTGACAATCCTGTACTTCTCTCAGTAGGAAGCTCCTTTGAAACACAAACCTTGTACATCTCAGCTATAAAATGCGCTGGGTCTTCTTGGTGTTTTAATGATCTGAACCTCATTTTGAAACATTCACAGATGAATGTCTTTATTTGTGCTGTCGAGGCTGCCTGGATGTCCTGAATCATTTTGACTTTGGGGAAGAGCCAGACGTCACACAGTGACAGATCCAGTGAATAAGGTGGGTGAGGACACACCCGTAATGTGTGACAGGGAGCATTGTCATGATGGGAGGATGAAGTAAAGACACTCACGAAAGAGGACTTCCAGAACCGCTTCAGAGAGTGGCAAGAACGATGGGATAAGTGTGTTCAAAGCGATAGGGAGTATTTTGAGGGGGATTAATGGCAATGTCTTTTACTGCAATGATTTATTTATTTAAACATTCACCGTATTTTTCGATCACACCTCGTACGTCTCTGAGATTCCTTCCCATGGCTCCTAAGACTAAGCAGACTATAGCGCTTCTCTCTTTCATTAGGTCAGACCACGGTCTGTCTTTCCTGTTACTGATTTCTCCCTACAAAATGGAAAACGAAAACTTGGATTGGGAAACAAGCACACACAGGCTTTGCACTGAACAGGAAGCCATTTAAGTGCTTCCTTAAGTTGAACATTTCTCCATCTTCTCCCACTTAGAACAGTTCGTCGAAGTTATGGGACTGATTTCACTGAATTACTTGCACAACTTTAAGAATTAACTCTGCGTTGTGATCTCTATGCCACACAGACGTCTTTCTTGCCAAAGGGAAACTTCTGTGCAGCAAAATGAAGGCCAGCACGGTGGGTTCCTGGGAGTCTCGTCCTGGCAAAGGCCCTGGAGGTCTGTTACGCACTAAAATTTCATCCCGCACATCACACATCTCTGCTGAATAAACGCAGGTCGGATGCAATGCAATATTCTCACTGCACCCCTTCGTTATTATTTCAGGGAACTCCAAGGAATGAACACACTCTCAGGATAACCGCCAAGCAAAGGCAGCGAGCGCTCCTGGTCCGCATGCCCAGCCTCCGTGAGCTCTTCTACAGCTGCACGGAGCACAGGTCTAACAACGGAAAAGCACAGGGGCCACCGGCGTCCTTCTCCATAAAAATTAAATTCTCAGCATCGTTTTCAACACAGCTGCTTTCTCCTTACAAAAGTGTCTGTACTTTGTTGAACTGAATTTTAAAAGCAAAATGAGGCCCGAGGCTCAGAGATGTAAAGTCTGGACCGTGACCTTGTACAAAGTATTACATTTGAAATATGTCAGCACGACGGAGTCTTTGCTGGAAAAATTTTAGTTGTGTTTTCAGACGTGCATTTCAGAAGTTTGTCAATGTATCAAAACATGAGTTGATGTCAAATACTATATATTAAAAGTTTATAAACAAAGAGCTCATCTCTTTCCACAGTGCCGCTCGCATCTGACATGACCTTTCCTGGCTGCACGTTGAGCAAAGCACCATTTTGTACCTGCAGTGACCCTGAAATACGCTTAGCAACGAATTAACACCAAGATGGCTTTTCATCTTTGAAAAATGAACTGTGATTTTTTAATAAAAAATAAATCGGGCATTATTTATTACACTTGACAAGTGACTCAGCTAGCTGGGCCACGTTGTGTGATGTCCCCAGATAAAGATGTAGCCAGCAGTCTAAATGCATGGGTCTCGGGTGAATTCCTAGGACTTGGCACTGTGCTTAATTGTTAGTTTTGTCTCCACCTCTGACAAATGGCAAAGTGAGTCAGTTCATTAAAAACCTGTCAACCAACTGAAATCCAGGAACAGACTCCAAATGGCAACTAAACGCTCCTTTTTTCAGTACATGAAGCACAATGAATAGTTTGCAAAAATTAAACCATCAGCTGAATGTATGTCTGCAAATCAACTAATGAAATGTTGTATGATATTTGAGAGAAATTATCGTATTTAAAACTCAAAAATTATTTCTAAGAATGGAAATGGAATAAAACCTTCACGTACTGGCTCTATTCTCCCACAGCAAGCAACAGCACTTTGAAAAGCTGATGGATGAAAACCAATTGCTACTATTCTTTGGAAGATGCATTAAAAGCTCTCAGTCCTCTGAGAAGTCACGCTGTCATGAAAACTCTCCAGACGTGAACACATCAGCTTGTCCCATTACAGATGCCCACCCCTCCCGGGGCCCTGCCCCTCCAAATGGGCCCCCTAAGAGCCTGCACCCACAGTGGGCACCCCCGAGCCCAGACCCGTCGGGGAGGACGAGGGGTGCAGACACTCGAAGGTACATGGTGCAGGTGAGCCCTCCCCTGCTTGGGGCCGCACACGCCTGGGCGTATGCCAGGAGCTGCGATGCCAGGCGTGGACAGAGGCATGCCCTCCCCCTCGCCCGGGATTCAGGAAAGCTTCAGGGATAGAGTGGAATTCGAAAGGAGAGGAGAGGCAGGGTGTGAACGAGACACAAGTAGGACGGGAGCAGGCGCGGAGCAGGAAGAAAGGGCAGGTGCCCGAGTCTGAAGTCGCAGATCCCGCATCACCGCAGACAGACGGAAGGCCCGGAACACACGACTCTGCTTCTCCCGCTGAGCTCACACAACCTCAAAGCCTGCCAACCTCCAGGGCAGCTTCAGTGTGGAGAACCGAAACAGAAAGGACCCGGGGTTATTTTACAAGGCGAGGTGTTAATGTGCCTCGCGAGAAGTGAACCCAAGGAGAGGATGCAAAGTAGCCCAGACAAAACATGGTCGTGTGGGCCATAGTGGTGGGGGTGTGACTGGCGACACACTTTGAATGGGAAGGTGCTGTGCGTTTCCTTATGCTATGTAAGTGGCCACTGCAGCTGGAGCCCCAGTTAACTGCCCGAAAGTTCCCTCCTTCCCACTCGTGACGTCTGCAGCAGTGGGTGGGGAAACGCTTAGCCCCCCGCGTGTTCTGTTCTCTGCAGTCAGTCGGCAGTACAGCATTTTGTGAGCCAACTGTTGTGAGGTGTTTTCTCCTCTGGCTCCCAGAAGTGGAGCCCGGCCGACTGCCGGCCGCTGCCCTCTGTACCACAGTCAGGGGGTGGTACACGCATCCCCGGCCATACTGCCCTTAGTGACCCTATGAACAGGGGCGCAGAGAAGACACAGGCCTACAGCTGGGGACATAGACAAGTCACCACGTAGGAGAATGTGAATGACCCAAACACACGGAGCCAAAAACCTGCTACCATGTAAGCAATTGTATCCGAAACTCAAACTACTGACCGAGTGGGGGTGGGGAGAGGCACCAGGAAGGGGCAGGAGTCGGGTAAGTGGGGTTCCGAAGGTCGGGGCAAGGAAATTCTCTGCTTTCCTTCCAAGGGAAGACAGGTGAAACATAGCTCGTAATGGACAGATAGAAAACAAATTCTTTGTTTGTCGTTATTAATGGGACAGCTAGCTCAACTACCACTTAGATGGAGAAAAGTGGGTTGAAATGGGTTGGGTTGAGAAGAAACCAAGCGAAGCTGGAAAGCAGGAAATACAAATGGTGAGCCCTGTACAATTCCACCAAACCTGGGTTTTTGTTTTTTAACTGCTCACATATTCCATGAAATTTAATTTGAATACCTTCAGAAGGGCAAGTTCTCTCTTTTGTAAATCTCTGTCATGCTCTCTGACTTTACGCTTACTACCATTTCCGTATATATTTGTGTAACCGACATGTACCTGCCTGGTCACCCTACGTATTTGAGTCCACATTCCCTGGGTAGTGAGTTGGTGGCCATACAGGACTTGGAAGCAAACGGATAGACAGATGAGCTGCTGTTTCAGGGGTGTTGGGTCGTGAAGATTCCTGGGGGGAGGGAAGCCTTGAAAACACGCCTGTGTGAGGCAGGGAGCACTCGTGAGGAACAGTGGGGATGAGAGAGCACGCGCGTGGACACAGACCTACACACCTGCGAGCCTCCTGGGAAGCCCAGCTACGCCGTCAGCGGCCCCCGCCCCACACACGCGGGCTGCTCAGACCAGACCTGGGACGGACCGGCCTTGGTTTTGCTTCACTCCCTCGTCAGGCTTCCCAGGAAATGCCCTGACCTTTTTCTTCTGTCCCATCAGATGTCGACACTCTACGCAGTTCCTCTCTGCTTCTCGCACTCATCCTGAGCTCTACTCCCTTTGGGAGATTTTCACCTCTTCGTCGGTAAAACCTCCCAGAAAGGTAGAAAATGCTTAGCAATAGATGATAATGAAAGTGCAACGTGTCACAACTTGTGCTGTGCCGCTTACTTGGGACTTAGAAAATTACAGTCTTAAGTGTTCGCGTTAGCACACAGCAAAGGTCAACATTTAAATTAAGAATCCAACTTGAGCACTTTGAAAACAGATGCCCTAATAAACCCAAAGAAAAAGAAGAAAGGAAAGATAGTAGTAAATATTAATGAAATATTGACTTGACACATTCAATTCAGAATTTTTCCATCATGCTGAACTAGATTTGTTCCCCACAGATGTCATACAGAACGTTAGCGAGAGGAACTCCGCAGAGTCCAATGCACTAACGTTCATCGTGGTTACTCATGGGTGTGAACTGTACCAGCCGTTCCATTTCATACCACTGGCCTGCTCCCTCTCCTGCTGCCTTCCTTTGGAATTAGTGTTTTTTTTCTCTTCTATTTTTCCTGTGTACTGTTCTGTAAGCTATGCACTCCATTCCTACTTTCTTAGAGGTTCCCCCAATTCCATATGCATATTTAACTTAATCAAGTCTCAATTTAGTCAACATGCTTACTCTCCTCCTGAATGAAATGAGGGTTGTAAACGTCTCCATGATTACCGCTTTCTCCCTGAACCTGTAACTCCTGTCCAGGGCTTGGCGCTTGCAGCATCTTAACCCTGAGCACGAGGTCTTCCTCTTGCATTGTCTGCACACTCAGCTCACCTGCGAGCACCGAGCAGGCCTGTCGTCTTGAACCAGCACCTGTGCTCCAGCCAGCACGTGGCCACATGTCCACCTGAAGCAGAGGACGTGGTCTCACACAAACCACAGACACCCAGCGAGGAGTGGGGGTGCTTCCCAGAGAGCAAAGCATCCTGCCGTAACCAGGAAGCAGGAGCAGGTGGACATGTCCCCAGATGGCAGAGCTGAGCGGAGGCCCTCTCGCCCACACTGTCCACCCTGGGCCTGGATGTCACAGGAGCAGACCTGGCATGTACTGCACTAGGCACCCAGGCTGTTTTAATTTCAGAAGTTTTACAAGATGGGAAAATGAGACCATCTCGAAACGACTGAGGACTCACTAGCCCAGGTGGGACTATTATGGCCACAGTTCCGACAATTCCCTGAACATAAAACACATGGCAAACAAAGCGAAGTCGGGAGGAGGGCTGGCAGGTCACCAAGTCTCCCTGGCATGAGCTGACCTAAGCAGCTGCTGCCACCACAGAGGAGGAATCAGGCCGCTCCCAGCAACACAACACAATAACAGTCGCCTGCAAAGCCACGCTCCCTGGTAGCCCTGAAGCGTCCCCTCCGGAGCAAGTCCCAGGGCGAGCCCAGGGCTGTGAAGAAGGTCAGTGACCTCCCTGGGGCTCCGAGCCTGGCCTCCCAGTGGGCCTGCCTCTGCGAGCGTCTCTTAGATGTCGGCCTGAAGAAATAGGATGATGTGGTTCTGAATGTGCTGAAACACATATTCATTGGAGAGGAAGCACATTTCATTGGGGATTTTCAGAAACTGAGATGTTAGCTATCGCCCGGCAGTGGCTTCTCCCTGCCCTGCCTGTGGGCTCTTAGGGGATGATTTAAGCACCTTGGGAAACGCAGGCTGTGTGTCTGTCGTTGCTTCTAAGTGCTCACGCCCAATGAGCAAGCAGGGAGCCACAGAGACGGCTCCGGCTGCTGCACCAACCGCCCACGGGGTGCCCACCCCTGCACAACGGAGAGTCACTCAGCTGAGCCACAACGTTCCTCCGTCTGCAGGAGGCATAAAGCACAGGGCCGTGATGACAACCGTCATGCTGCACGCTGGATGCCGATAGACTATCTGGATATACGCGCATTTATTATTTATGTGCCCTATGTGACGGCGTCAAATAAGAAAACTGAATAGGGAAAAATATGTGCTACTTAGTAACGCGGGCTAAGAGTGAAAGCGTGAAGCATGATTACTGAAGGAAATGAAACGTTCCACTGCGATGAGAGAAAGGCATCCAGAAGATAAATTGTGGTCCTCTCAGGAACACGCCGAGGATGAAAATGCCCAAATGCACATCACAGCAATGTGCCTGGGATGTGAACCTGTCCTTGCGGACACGGCCCTGCACACAGTGCGAGCCCTCGGGGGTGGGGAGGCTGGTACACAGTGTCGTCCTCAGGATCCCGCCACTTCTCTGTCCTGTCACTGCGCCCAGCCCTCCACCCGGCCTCGTGAATGGAGAGGACCCTGTAAGCGGTAGTTAAAGAACCAGCTAGTTAGTATGTTATTAGGAAAAGTGGCTGTCCACATGGAAAAGGTGGAATTATGTAGCACAATGTACCCAGAAGGGTACTGAAGGTGAACTGAGGCCCTAAAATCGGGGAGAGAAAACGTTTAAACGATTAGAAGGTGATGACCTGCCTTAGGAGCACTTACACAGCCCCTGCACCTCAGACACTGCTGAGTGCTGCACAGACCTTAATCCCATCAGCAGCCCCGCAGGAGATAAGTCCAGTGATTATTTTTACTATTGTTTAATTTACAGGAGACGTAATTACAGCACAGAGAGGCGACAGTGACAAAGGACTGAATCAGGATTCAAAACCCAGCATGTGGCCTCAGACTCTCAGCCCTGAGGAGCTGTGCTGTGAGAGACAGGCTTTATTTTAAAAGAACTGAAAAGTTCAAATAATGAAGAAAAGGCATACAAGAACTTTTTTAAAAAAAACAATAAAGCCAACTTCATGTTTTAAAACAAACCGCAGACTGGGAGAAAATACCTGCCTCATAGTTTGACCCATAAATAACTGTTCTAATCCTACATATGAATAAAGACACAAATTGCCCTACCAAAAAGTAGGGACAGTATATGAACCTACAGTGTTAGGAAATCTAATTCAAATACTAACAAATACTCAATCACAATCACAATCTCACAAATGGAAATTAAAACAAGGAGATACGTTTTTGCCCTGGGTATTGAAACAAGATCAGGACGTCAGTATAATGTCAAATGGCGACCAGGCGTTCCCTGTAAGAATGCGTCTTCATCAAGGACTTTGGAAAGCACCCGGGCACACGCGGGCAAGCTGAGGATGTGACTACTGTTGTAAAACAGGAAGAGCTCCTAACAGCCCCTTGTAGCGGGATCGTTACTGCACGAAGCAGCAGCACACGGACATGGATTTCACTCCACACCGTCTGCAGAGGCACAACTGGCAACGCTCTGAGCTTCCGTCAGGAGAGGAGACTCATTCTCCAATCCTGTTCATCACTAGCTTTGCAATGTTATCCACACACAGGTTTTGAATCTTTCTGCTTCTCTCCATTTCCACAGGGGACTGGGATGTAGAGATAAACGCTCTCCCGCCCCTAGAAAAATGCAGCAGCCTCACCTGGTCTCCTGGCTTCCACCACTGTTTTCTGCACTGTCCACTTCTGTCCCCACAGCACGTGACTCATCTGTGTACTGACCAGGACCCTTCCCCTAACTGGGAAGGAAGGTGTTTCACGCCAATGAAACCTACATGGTACATGTGAGTGAAATCAGACGGCATTTGTCTTTCTCTGTCTGACAGATGGAAGCGACTTAATAGATACCTTCCTCTAGTTTATACGGACGCATTCCGTGGGTTACGGGCATCTCATGTCCTCCCTTGTGTCTCCTACACCCTCCCCCACACAGCAAGCCAGAGCAACCACTTTTAAAACAAGTGCCAGTTTACATGAATCCTCTGCTTAAAACCCTTCTTTCTGTGCTGCTCGTCACATTCTGGGCAAGTTCCTCATGCTCCACCATCGCTCCTCAGGCCTTCCAGAAACGGACCCTGCCTGTTTGTACAAGCCCAACTCAAACCTGTCCCCGAACTTCACCACACGTCGGCCAGGCTGGCTTCCAATCATTTCCTAAAACACCTTCCCCTCAAGGTTTATGCACTTGCTGCTGCTTCTGCTCAGAAAATCGTGGTCCCCTCTTTTCACGTGACTAGCTCTACTTCATTATTTTCCTCTTCGTTCAAACATTACCTCCTCTGAGGGGTTATAAAGTATTAATATATCTAAAGGAATGTTCCTTTCCCTGCTGAATTAGTCTGTCTTAACACCCCAGTTGGGTATTTTACAGAATTTGTCGTAAGCCACTCTTTTTTATTAGCTGCCATCTTTTAATCTTTGGCCTTCCTCCAATAACACATTAACCCATATAATTAAGGGTGTCACACAATTGCTTCCATCACCAAAAATGGTTCATGGCACACAGTAGGCACTCACTACCTTTTAAAAATTTATTCTCATTCCATTTCAACATTTTGATGACTTCTGTGAATTGAATTGTGTCCCCCGAAAATTCAGATATTGGTGCTTTAACCCCAATATGACTGTCTTCAGAGATAGGGTCCCTAGGAGATGATACAGGTTAAATGAGGTCATAAGAATGAGGCTCTAATCTGAAGGACTGGGGGCCTTATAAGAGTAGGAAAAGACAATTCCCTACCCATCTATTTGTCTGTCTAGCTCCCTCCTCTCTTCCTCCATCCGTGCACTCAGAGGACAGGCTACAGAGAACAAAGCAGCCATTTACAAGCCGGAACAGACTCCTCAACAGAAACAGAACCCTGCAGGCAGCTTGGCCTTGGACGCCCAGCCTCCAGGGCTGTGAGAGACCAGTGTCTGCTGTTTAAGCTCCAGTCTACGGGGTTTTTACAGCAGCCCAGGCAGACGGAGACAGTGACCAGCTCTAAGCACAGCTTCATATGTCATTCTGTATTAAAATATACAGATATTGTCTAATTATTTTTTCCCATTGTATCATAAGTATGTCACTAGGCCATAGCAAGACATGAAAAAACAAAATATGGATTAGGCTCAGATTGTACTGTATTTTGCTTTTATGAATATTAAACTCTTGAGAACTATGGCAGCAATCTAGTAAAATGACGGGCAAGAAAACTAGGATGAACTGCTGAATCATGAGTAGAAAATTCAATAGTAGCTGTCCTGTGTCCACTGCCCACTGGCTGAAATGCTGCACACACTGCAGACCTTGGCCTCGGCGCCTTCTCCTCCCTCCTTCCCGCCTCGAATGCTCCCATAGTGCACTGGGCGAGCTGTCCCAAGGTGCGGACTCCGCCCTGCCCAGCTGTGAGGTCACCTGCGTGCACCTGGATGGCGCCCGTGCTCTGCAGTCAGGGCACTGCTGGGCTGTCCCTCATGCCTCTGACCTGGGCTATGTTCACAGTGGTGCCAGAGAACATCCGAAAGTGAAGGAGTAAATAAAATCAGTGATAATTAATTAAGCAATTGGGGAACAAGAAAGACCCATTGATACAAAGGGTAAGACAATTCCCTCAATTGTTAGAGGTTGTATTCTGAAAATACCATGATTAGCATGCCTGAGATTGGAAAATATGAAATCTCAGAAAACAAGTGACTCAAAAAATAAGTAAATGTGTGTGTGTGTGTGTGTGTTGCGTGTACTTGTAGAGATAAAATGTAAAAGGATGGCAAAAAAAATTAGTAAGCAAATATAAATCAAAGGAAAGCCAGAGAAGCTATATGAATATCAGGAAAAAGTAGATTTCAGAACAAAGAAATTTGCTAAAGAGAATGAGGGTCATTATATGATTACAATGGGTCAATTCATCAAGAAGGAATAAAAATGCTAAATATGTATGCACCTAGCAACAAAGCTTCCAAATTCATGAGGAAAAATCTAATCAACTTGAAAAGAGAAATAGACACGTATACTTTAATAAGAGTTTACTATTCCTCTTCCAATCACTGATATAACAAATGGATGGAAAATAAGCAGATACAGAAAACCATACCAACCACTGGGTATCATTTATATTTATAGAACACTCCATCCAATAACACTAGATTCTCAAATGCACATGGAACATTCACAAACATAGACCATATTCTTAGACACAAAACAAACGCTTACATATTTAAAAAGATAGAAATCATATAAAGTATAGGCATAGGCCATAACAGAATTAAACTGGAAATCAGACAGATAATCAGAAAATCCCCAAATATTGGGCAGTTAAACAATAGATACCTAAATAATCCACGTGACAAAGAAGAAGACTCAAAGGAATTAGAAAATATTTTTAACTGAATGGAAATAAAAATAAAATATCAAAATTTTTATGAAGCTAAAGCAATATTTGGAGGAAATTTACAGCATTAAAATGCTTCTATTGGGGGGAAAAGATAGGTCTTTGTAGTAGTTTAAAATATGTTGTCAAATTCTTTTATTCTGTTCCCTTTAAGAGGTGGTGCTCCTCCCTCGAAGGCGTCTGAATGCGTCCTGATGTCAGGATGGATTACAAAGCTACGGTGAGTGACACAGGGTGGGGTGCGTGTCATGACACAATGAGATCAATGGTCCAAAATGTAGAGTCCAGAGTTAGATGTGTAAGGATAACCGAAGTCTGACAAAGACGCAAAGGCGCGTTGGTAGAAAAGGACAGTCTCTTCCAGAAGCGCTTTTGGCACCATGGGACCTTCAGCCAGAGCAAAACACAACAGCAACACCTCATCCCTTACACAAAAATCAATTCAAAATCAGTCATACTGAAATAGAAAATGTAGGACTATAAAACTTCCAGAAGAAAACATGGGAGAAAACCATTGCGATCTTAGATTAGGAAAAAAAAATAGTAATAATAAGATGTGACAAAAACAAAAGCAGAATCTATAAATGAAAACACTGCTTCACTGGATTCCACTGAAATTAGGAACTTTTGTTCTCTGAAAGAGAATGAAAAAAGAAGCCACATGTCTGACGAAAAACTAGATAGTACCCCAAATATGTAAAGTACTTTCAAAACTCAACAGTAGGTGACAATACTGTGTTTAAAAATAACCCAAAGATTTAATTAGACACTTTACTAAAAGATGTGTGCAGGGCAAATGCACCTGTGAAGAGACACTCAGCATCACGATTCAGAAAATGCAAATTAAGGTCACAAATGAGATACCATGAGAGGTGAAGAAAACACAATAAAACTGACCATACTAGCACTGGAACGCTCACACGCTGCTGGTGGGAGAGCGGCTGGAGCAGCAACCCCTCGCTTACGAATTTATCCAAGAATAAGGAATTGTTCCTTCCAGAACCTGCATGTGACTGCTTAAAGCGGCTTTATCCATAGTTTCTGAAAACTTGAAGTAACTCATCATTCTTCAATAAATTGATGAGCTAAAACCCTGCCGTGCGCGGTGGGAGGGAATACTCAGCAATACGGCGGGAGGAAGATGGAGCACAGAGCGGCAGGGCTAGGAGCTAAGTGTAGATGACTGCGTCTCGCTGTCGTCCTGGAAGGCGGGACCCTGGGACGGAAGGCAGGCCAGTGGCTGCTGGGGCTGACGGGGAGGCGGTTGTCCCCACAGGTGCGTGGGGGCGCGCTCAGGCGCGGAACCCTTCTGTGAGGACCTGCGCTGGTGGCCATCCCACAGTACGAAGTTTTCAAGATCCGTAGAGAACTCTGTGTTTGAAATCAGCTTTTCTTCTGTCATTAACAGAACGATTTTTGGTGGCAAGTTCCCCTAAAGAGTAACTAATTACTGCCACAAATGCGTACACACCGCACGCACACACGCACACACCTGTGCACACTCAGGCCTCCCTCATTTTCGGGTCCCACGTCTGCGAACGCGTCTGAGTTACAGGAGAAAAAGACACTGGTCTCCTTCCATCTGGTCTCTGCTTTTAACTTTCAATTCCAGTAAAGAAACAAACAATGCCATGTAACGTTTCTGTCTGTCTTTTAAGATCATGGCTATCATCCCTTATTCTATAATCATAAAATAATTACTTACCACTCCTTCTAAAAACGAGAGGACTTTTCCTTATAAATGGAAGCTGTAGGATGTAACTGTGCTCCAAACGGATTACTTGACAAGCACGTACTTCTCTTCAAACCTGAGGTTACACCCGGCAAACACTTCCAGGCTCCTTTAGTTGAAGTGACAAGCACATCTGTGGTGGAAATTTAAATCACATTTACGGCTACAGGGGTTTTTTGAAAAGATATTTAAAGTGTTCTCAAAAAATCAATTATAGTTAAATTGAGACAATGTTTGAGGAGGCTGCAAAGAAGAGACAGGAAAGCAGCCTTTCCAGATGACAGGGTCGTGAGTTTCCATCAGCTCCCGACCTTCCGTCCGTCCTCCCTTCCTTCCGTCCTGTTTCTTTTTGCGTCTTGCTTTTCTTCGTGTAGTGAATGTTTACTGAGTTTTTGATCCTTTGCAAGACTGTATTCCATGCAGTTCAGCCTTTCTAACTTGACTTTTCATGAGTATTTGTTTTATATTTTTGGTTTATTTTCCACATGAATGAAATCACAGTTCTGGTCCTTTCCTGACTCATTTCACTTAGCATGATAATGTGGTGACCACCGTCAGTATTTCATCTTTTTTAAATTTACTTTTTATAAACAAGAATCAATCAATAAAAAAATAAAACAAACAAACTCATAGACGGATACAGACAAGAGAATGGTGGTCACCAGAGGGGGGGATGAAGAGGGTAAAGGGGTCAAACTCACAGTGACAGAGGAGCCCGGGACACGAGCTCACAATAGAGCACCGATGTCATCTCACAAAGTTGTGCCCCTGACACTTCTATACGTTATTAACCAATGTCGCCCCAATACCTTTAATAAAAGTTTTTTAAAAGGCTACTCGTTAGTGTGGCCCTGAGTCGGCGCCCAGCTTGTCTTGCTGCCTGGCCCTTTGTGATCCTGCCCCAGCCTCCTGGGAGCTGAGCAGGGGACCTGAAACTCCTGCAAACCTGGAGGACAGGTGGGGCCACACCTGCTCCCCTGCTCCCTGTGTGGGGACAGCACCGTACACACTTCAGACCAGAGGGCATTGACGGCATTTGTAAATCCCACTGCAATCTCTCTTAGGCCTGGCGACGGGGGACCCTGACGGAGCCTGTTGGTGATACAAAAAGCACAGAGAGAAAGAGGGGTGAGCTTCGGCAGTGACACCAGACCGGGGTACAGTTCCTGCTTGCACACGGAACTCCACAGGAGGGAACTGTTTCTGCTGCGGCTTATCGGAGGGAGTGCACATTCCCTGCTCTTTATTGCAAGGAAGGACTGTGTGCCGTGCAGGTGAGCACACAGGACGCAGACACTCAATGAGCACGTCTGGGCGGCGCCGGAACTCTCTCTGAGCCTGAGCAGGAAGTAGTGACAAATGGGTCTCGGGCTCCTTAACGGCACTGAGGGATGGAGAAGACCGGGGTTTACACCGGGAAGGAAGGGTCTCCTGCCCATTTACACTTTTTATTAGGAAACGTTAGGGCCTGCAGCTTCCAAGGCCTTTCATATGCGAAGTGACTCTGTGTAAGTACCCTTCCTCCAGCCAGGGTGTCACATATAGACATTGACAGCAGTATGTAAGAGTTTCAGGGGTGACAAGGAACCCAAACGGCTCCCTTCACTCTGAATAAAGATTTATTACTGCAGTTAATTCCACAGCTTTTTACTGATGGGCTACTTGCCGATGGGGCACTGCCCAGGCACCGGGTAAGTGATGGAGCGTCTGTGTGTGCTGCGCCCACCAAACAGCGCAGTGTGTATCTGGGGCAGACACACCACAAATAAATATGAACAGATACATGGATAGAGACCAAAATGTATGATGGTATTTAAGTGAGTCAGACCTGTACGCACACACGTGCACACACGCACGTGGCTCCAACTAACCCTCAGGACGCCAGTGATTGGGCCTCACTTCCTAAGTCACCAACGTGCTTAGCTCTCATCACCAACACACTGCAGGCTGTGCCACAGCTTCAGGGTCCACAGATCACAGCTTGCTGTGACGACACTGTGCTCTCTGTTCCCCAAAACGTGTCCCCAATAGTATGCCGACTTATACTGAGAATTAGACTTAGGAGCAAGATGCCATGATTTTATAGACTATTGAACCAGGTATCTGAAGATTTGACCTCTAGGCTCAATCACGTAATCCTTGATAAGATGTCGACACAATCACCACATGTCCTTTAGTCTCCATGTCTCCATCTGTGCAGCACAAAAAGAATGCTTCCCTGCTAACTAAAAATAAAGCTGGACATAGACAAAAATGTTTATTAACCAATAAGGCAAATTAGTAAATCCTTAACTATCACACTAACATGTAAAAAGTTCTTTTGCAACTGTTTTTAGCATGAAGGATTTGCTTTACTAATATTTTATTTAAACAAAACTAGGTAAATGAATCTCAGTGGATAAGATGTGGTATGTTTCCCGTTGAATATGCACAGGTGACCTTTAAGACCACCGTTCACCCAGAGAAGAGGCAAAGGTAACATGTGACCGATGGGGCCTTAGACCAGCCTGCTCCACTTGTGCCGTCCTTACAGACACTTTAATTAGCACCGTGACATCATTATAATTTATCCCATGCCTTCCCCCATTCCGAAGTTCTTTTATAAGAAAATGGAAATGCGATTCTATCTTTCAAGGAAATGTGCTTTATTTTCACGCCAAACTTGCAGAGCTTATTAATAATCTACAAAGGCAATGCTGGGCCACAGGCCCTTTCACGAAAAGTGTCAACTCAGATGCAAAGGAAATAAAAAGCCACCTGGAAACCACACCCTGTAATGGACTTCTTTAAAGACGAAAGCACATTCAATTCCCTGTCAATAATCCTATTAGAGCCGCCACTTTGAAAATTTATACCAAAACAAGCAGTTTCAACTAAGTGAGTTTTCTCCAAAAGCATTCCTGGTCAGAAAGCTTCCTTCTCCAGTTCCGACCTGGGGTGACCGTAAGGGCCAGTCCTAACCCTGATGAGAGACACTGACACATCCATAGCCTGACAACGGCCATCACCACGCACTTGAGAGCAGTTCTCAGAACACGCGATTATTTTAGTCTTCTCTCATCTTAGCAGCGGGCATTGCGACTGTAGACAAATAATAAATCATGGATTAGCACACCTCTGTCCCTCAAGATGAGTGTGTGAATTAGGGAAATGTAACCTCTCAATCGCAGCTTTTAAGTATTTTTCCTGAAATTGCATTTGACAGCATGACTTTTTAGCTGTATAAACAAAGATGAATTCTTAACCCTTATTTGTTCCAGAAACTACACTCAGGCTGGGTTTGACTCGGGTACTTGTGACAGGGCAGTGTGTGCCAGAAAGCTTGGAAGGATTTGGGTTTGCTGAAACAACGAAATAACCCGGCCAGAAGGAGCGTCGTGCGCTGGCCGGGCTGCCCCTCCAGCCACGAAGCCCCAGCAGAGCACAAGTGACCAAGGAGAACCACAAGGCCAGACCCAGCAGAGAGCATGGAGGGTCACCTTTCCTTGGTTCCCAGGACTCCAGTCAGAAGGTACAGTGTCGTCACAAGGGGTGGCCGGCCCAACGTTTCAACCTGCCATGGGCAGGAGGACAGCAGAGAGCAGCCAGGGAAATGAGCAGAATGGCAGGTTCTGTTCATGGGGTCTCCCTCTTCTCCCTTCCCTTCAGGTCACTCTCTGCCTCGGACCTTGAGGAAGTCTGGCTGCTGGGGTCCGAGATGACAACTTTCAGAGTCTCTGCATGTCACTTGTCTCCCGACGGAGCCTTCTCTCTCAGAAACTCATGCTTCCACCCCAAGGCTCAGACAACTGTCTCTACACCTTCACCCACACACCACTTCCTCTGCCGGGATAATCCCCTCCCCAGCCTCCATCTGCTGTCACGAAGGCTGGGAGGGCAGCCTCCCGGCAGCCGCCTGCCCTCACGGCCCCCGGGCCCCGGCTCCGTTCCCACGTCCACGCTCCTGCATTGTTGCTTCTGTTCTAACTCGCACGGCATCCCGTGCACCGTGCTTCATCCAGTTACTTCCGTGCCTCACTACGCGACTGCATTAAATGACTCGAGAGTGAAAACTAAATGTAACGCTTCAGTTGGCCACAGTGATTAGAAAGAGTTGTCAGCTCATAGTAGGCCCTCACACCTGTTGCATTGATTAAATTTTGTTCAGACTTATCTGATCTGAAAAATACAGCCAACTGACAATGAAAGGAAATATTAGGAGCATGTCTGATGACTGGATGGGGAGAAAAACACAACTGTTTGTGACACCAGCCACAGCTTCCAGCAAATTCTCAGCGCTTCCCTCCTTGGCTTCTCAGGACACTGAGCAGACAACTCTTCTGTGTGATCCATTTGCTACAGACTGTGTCTCACACAGCCTGACACTGACGCACGGCTGGGAGTTTTACACCAAAAGGAGGAAAATAGCAGAATGTATTATTATTGCTCTTAAAAATGTTGCTCCACATCGCTTGCGTGGGAGGTTTTATGGTAACTAAGGGATAAAATACGTGTGTGTGTGTGTGTGTGTGCGTGTGTGTGTGTGTGCACGCGCCTGTAGCGGGTGGATGGAGAGAGGGAGGCAGAGAGATGGTGGAGTCACCGCCGACAGACTGTCTGTATTTCCTTCAAGCACAGACAGTAACCTTTCGTTTTTCATTGGCCAGAAAACATACCAAGTGAAATTTTCCTTTACTCATCCTTTTTTTCATTTTTTTAGTGTCTGTCTTACTTATAAAGATAGATAATTCAAATCTCATCTTTCTTCAATGTAGACTACCATCGTGACGATTGGGAACATACGTATATACACACTTGTACAACACACACACACACACACATTTCTTCCGGACCTTCTCAGGACTGCACTACTGACAAACACTATGCAGCCAGTGATTTAATTTCAAAACTCCATAGCAACACAGAAACATCCTCGTACATTCATGGGTACATTCATGATCAAGATGCAGAACAAAACACACAGACCGTGACTCACTGAGGCTTCAGAGCGACAGAGAAGCCTAAGTGGGAATGAACGTGTCACAGCCACATCACACGTGTCTTTACTTGTTGCACCAGGACCATTAGCATCCACACTTTCAAATTACTCCTTTTTAAAATGCCCAAAGGTTAAGATTTGCTTGGACAAATAAACATGCTAAAGCAACACAAGTGGACATAATTAAGGCTCCATTTTGCCCCCCAGTCGTGCTGCTAAGAACCCTCGCCCGGGTGTTCCTGTTACGTTCCTCGAGGAGTCACCTCCAAACTGCTAACTAATGTGCAGCCATTTCTCACCTAGTGACCTTAGATCATCTCTGTCAGTTTCCAGACGTGACACATGAAGGTCTGTCTCACACGACTGTCCTACATGGCTGTCATGTGGGGTCTCTGCTCCCGCTCCCCACATAAGAACGCAGGATATGGCGAGGCCAAAAAGGAACACCCACGGAGCCATAGGTAGGGGAGTCACACCACTATAGTCTCACTGGAGGCTGGATCCACACGACATGCGACCTGCTGCCCGCTTCTCTGCCTGCCAACCGACCCACCAACCGACGCAGCCGCAGCAGATATATCAGTGGCTAATTGGCTAACTGGTTACAGCTGACGGTCACCTACTACCTGAGCCAGCACCTTTCCACGTGAGGCCGAGAGCCTGGAAACTGCTCTCTGGGACTCTGTCCCCACACGACCCTCACCACCCCTCAGTTTTCCTAGTAGGGGAGTTATTTTTAGTGCCTCTGCTTCCTGACAAATTACACTGAAATCTCAGCCTGTGTCCCATCCACCATGGACTGCATTGCCCCCTGTGACTCCTGACTGTGACATCATGATGCCACAGGAGGGTGGGGGGTCAGGGTTCAGTCTGTGAGGGTCACGTGTCATGAGGGAAGCAGACGGCCGTCTCCCGGCTCGCTCCTCCTCTGTGCGTCTCCTTTAAAACATAAAAAGCCTGATACGACCTGCAATCTTTTCATCGTCCAGGCAAGGTCATGGGCTGCAGGACCCTCAAAACTGTAACATACACCCCCAAGGGTAACGAGACGTCTCTGACAAGTCCTGCAGGGCACGCACAAGGTAGTGCCTGTCACCCTGCGAGGAGAGGTTTTCACTCTCCTCTCCTCCACTTCTCCATAGACCTGTGTGAAAGTCTGGCCAGACTTTCTAGACGTTTCCATGCTACTGTCACATGCACGCCAGTCTCTCGTGCTTCCTCTCTTTCTCCCATATTGAGACGGGGCTGGAGGGGGTGTCTTTTGTCAGCAGCATTATTTTACTTCCCCAACAGTTACTGAAACTTGCACCTGTTCCTCCCCCCTCGTGTACCTTCCATCAGTATAACTTCCCATTTGTACATTTCAAGGCCAATAGAATTTGCATTCTGGTTTCTAATCAGAGTATCTCCCATACATTGTCTGTAGGCTGAGTGAAGTGGAAAGTCAATGAAATAGTTTCAATTATTATGAATATGCAGAGATTATTCATTACCAAGTAATGATGATACATAATGATGATACTTTCCTTTCTTCTTGGTCCGGATGGCACTCGTGTGCCTCTCGAAGGAGGTCAAGATCAAAAGGTCTATTCTTCAAGCTTGAAACATTTTTCATATTAATCTACCTCATGTTTGAAACAGTTTTCTTCTATTGATCTTTCTGAGAGAATTAAAATATTCTCTCCAAATCTCCCTAATGTCTGTCGTCCTACTTGTTCTGTCCAGTGCTCAGAATGCGTATCATTCTTGGAGCCCACGGAACCATGCTAATTTTTGCCAGTTCTCAGAAAGACACCTGTTACATAGATGTTACACTGTCATTTTTTTGCATTTGATGCCTGAATTAATGCCACGACTTCTTGTATTCTCCATCTTCTTTCTTTCTGCCACCCCTGGAATATACCCTCCAAAACCTTGGTCACAAAGAATGCCATGGGAAGGTACAACAGGGCCCCTGCAGAGAACGCGACCCAACAGGAAGCAGCGTGGGTGGTTACCTGGAGTCACAGACAGGACGCCTGTGACAGGGAGAAGGCTCATTCCAGGTGCAGTGCTGCCGCCCAGCTGGGAACTGGAATGTGGAGCCAACATGGCCGTAGTGTGTCACATCGCTGGCAGCGTGTGGACCTCCAGCTTTAGGAGCACCGGTCACCTCAGGGCAACAGAGGACCGTAGGGGCAGGAGAGCTGGGACTTCGAGCTTGGAGTGGGCAGCAACACGCCCCCCTGGAAGAGCAAAGACAGCAAGACTCAGGGTCCTGGACGCCTTCATCGATACAGACACACACACACACAACTCCTTCGGAATTTCTAGGAATCACTGCAGAGGACTGGATTTCACCATGAGCAGGTAGAGATGTTTAAATATCCAGTGTTCACATGACTTCTTTTTATACCCTTGGACTATTGGGCCTATCGCCTTCAAGATGCACATACACTGACTTAACGTCTGTGAAGTACGACCAATATACACGTTAGCTCAGGGGCCGGCCCCCATCCACCCAGAAGTTGCGGCTGTGTCCTTGACTTAGCTCCACTGCTCACCGCTCACGTCACCCGGAATCTATTTACTCCTCAGGGTCTGACGCCTTTGCTACATGCCCTTGTCAACACCCACATTAGAACCACCATCCTCTGTGAAAACCAGGTGGTTTGCCTCCCTCCATCTCCTCTCCGTCCCAGTCAATGCATTTTCTCAGGGCCGTCGCAGGGGTTTTCTTAAAACGCAGTTCTGCTCACAACCCTCTTTCATTTATGCTCAGGCCAGCATCTTAGGCTGCGCCTTCCCCGTGGGTCTCGGGGAGCCTCCCCAGCGTTGCAGGCCACACAGACGAGGATGAACCCCGTTATCCCCCCTCCCTGTCCCAGCGACCACATCAAACCACTGCCTAATCATGTGTCATTATTTGTTTGATGCCGGTTTTCCCCACTAAGGTGCAAGCTGCTCACAAACCTGCCTGCTATCTATATTTTTCCCCAAACACATTCCTCTTGCCTCGGCAATGCCTATACTTATAAGATAGGAGAGAAATATTTACTATATAAGTAAAAACGTACAAATATTGTGAATCCCCCATAATAGCTATTACAATGGGGACCTGCCCCCACCTAATCAATTCGTACTTTCCAGCAGAGAAAAAAAGTTGTATTAAAGAGATTTTCAAAAACTTTAAGTAGATTTTATATCCTCTCTAGGAAAAATTCATTTGAATATTCACACCTTCTACTGCTAACATGTCTGAAAGTCACACACTGAGAAAAAAATCTGAGAAAATTCTGAGAACAGCTGGTTAGCATATTTCTTGATTTTTTAAACTTCTATAGGAAATAAGTAAGATAAATTCATGAAGATCAGGCCTGCATATTGTCTTCTCATAGAACAGAACCTAAGTATAACCCTTTGAGCTGAGTTTGCTTTCAAGAAACCAGCACGTGACAAATTCTAGAAGTCTCCTTAGCTGGCGGTCCCTGGAGTCAGGAGACCTCGGTCCCTGTTCCATTCTTTGTTAAGAAGCAGAGACGGAAGCTGCTGGAAGCCACTCAAGCTTGGTGGGACCTGACAGCCACTCCAGAAAGTGGGGTTTGTGTACAGGGAGGAGGAGGGTACAGAGAGCCTACGCGACCTTCGAGTGCTGACACTACCCTGCCGGTGATTTCAACGCCAAGAATGTGTACGAATCAAGGCACCATTTACGCAGACCCTTCAAGCTTACAATAAAACCTAATCACTACATCCAATTACAAAGAAAAGGAAATCACTACAGAAATTATTTCAAGCATATCCAGAATAATACGAGACGCATATTGGGAGTTAAACGGGGGCTGCCATCTCACTGGCCCTCCTTAAACAGATGTGAACAAATGGGATTCCTGACCACGGAGAGGGCAGTGATTATCTGAGACCTTGGGCTTTCAGTGTAAAAAATACGTGCTGCCTGAGTAAACAGGCCTCGAGGAAAGCCCGCTGAGACTAGCAACATTAGGAGGCAGGCGCTCGCTTTCTGGGAGCTGCCCTAACAACATACAACATACGGGGGCTTAAACACTAGAAACTGACTGCGTCCCAGTCTGGAGGCCGCGAGTCCGAGAGCAGGGTGTGAACGGGGCGGTGTGTCCTGCAGCCGCTGTCCTGGACGTGTGGACGCCGGCATCTTCCACTGTCTCTGCATGGCCTGCCCTCTGGTGGCTCTGTGTCCTACTCTCATCTAGAAGGACACCAGCCACAGTGGCTCACAGGGAGACCCTCCCATGACCCGTTGCTTAACTGCCTCAGTGGCGGCCCTGGCTCCAAACATGGTCACATTCTGAGGTCCTGGGGGGCTAGGGCTTCGACATAGGAATTCTGAAGGGACACGACCAGCCTGTAACAGGATGTCTGTTACAAGAATGATCTCGTGTTTTCCCTTCTCCTACCTACGCATTTTCTTGAGACATAACTCACATACTCTAAAATCCACCGTTTCAAAGTACACAACTCTGTTTCACAGGATTGTCTGGGATGAAACTCTGCATGTACGTGCTTCCAGGAGGCAGTCCATGGTTTCTTAAGTATTAACGACCTTCCAGAATGATGTAAAGAGCTGAGTTGAGACACTGGTCAAAGTGAGAGGATTTTGTCATTTTAGCAGTTGAATAGAATTTTTACACACGTATCAAATATCCAAATGGTTTATTTTTCTATTTTCTACAGTTAATTTCTTACCTCTTTAGCACAATGGTTCATTTAAACCCTAAAATTGAAATATGTACAAATCTATTGCCCAAACTCAACCACTCATTAGTTAAAGGACAGTGGGCACGGCCAAGAAACGGTGGGTTCCCCACTCCCTCCCGCGGCAGGAAGATGGCAGCCAAGCAGCGTCCGTCCGGAAAGCAGCACAGAAGGCTATGTGGATGCAGGCGGAAGGGGAGGTGACACAAATGCCCCGAGCGTCAGTCTCATGGGGACAGGTCACTGTCACTCCAACTGCCCCTCTTTGTTAAAATGTAGTTTCCTCCTACATGATTGGGATGAAAGTTTCCTGTTCCCCGGATTGACAAACACTGATTTTTCTGTAATAAAAGTATTGTGCATTTTCCCCAACAGAAAATCCGATAAACTATACCCCTCACACAGAGATTTACACATCTATGGAGAATAAACATTCACGCTACACAATAAGTATAATCTTTTAAAGAATAATAGGGATGCTGAGGTACCTGCATCTGATAAAAGCTGCCTCACTGTTAAAATGAAATACATACTGTACTTACGTCCACTGCTTTACGAACTGCACTATTTCCATATCTGATAACACCTGCCGAAAATCAGCTGCTCCCACTAGGAAATTAGTAAGTCACCTCAGGGCCATCCTGGCAGTCAGCTCAATTATTGTCAGTGACAAGAATTGCCTTTTTCTTGGTCTGAAACAAGCTGCACACAGCAGCCTGCCAGCTAACATTCCCACTGGCCCCGTGAGAGGGGACAGGGGTGCTGCCGTCAGTGCCGCCTCCCTCGGCGGCCGATGACGCCCGTCGGATTTTGTCTTCAGCACAGATGTGGCGATGTTACACACAGATGATCTCTGATGTGCGCCTGGGGCCCCCAACTTACAGCGGCTCAGTACAAACTAGGGTCTTCTGTCTACGTCGGGGATGAGGCTGTAATCTGCTCAGAGAGCAGTCGGGCCTGCGGGAAGCACACATGACGGTCGGGTCCTGTCGAGCATCACATCACCTCCACTGCTGGGGAGCCAAACTGCCTAAGTGAGCTCCGGGACCTAGGATGAGGACCCGCTCTCAGGAAATTCTTGTGCCGTTACTGACGAGGCGGACGAACAGATTCACCAACTACCAATTGATTAGCAAATACTTCACAAACACATTTTGAAGTTGATTTTTGAAGAATACGTTCTTTTTTCATCAAAGAAAACCAATGGCTATAACAAGATTGAAAAGGACAATACTTCTCACTAGAACCATGAAAATCTCTAAGTGCCCCAAATACGTGGGTAGACATTGGGCAAAAGTAAGAGTAACCGCCAAAACATGTAAACGTGCGTGACCGGCACTTATCTCACTCTGCGGAAGCTTGTGTCACAGAGGAATGTCCGAGACACTTCAAAGCAAAGGCAGGTAGTTTGGGGAGAATCTGAGACACGTGCCTTCTGGACAACAAACAACTTGGCAGCATTTACCAGAAGCCTGAGAAATGCAGCATTTCCTTTTCTAGAAATAACCTAAAATAATAATTAAGAACCAGTAAATGTTTGGCTTTAAAGACTCTTGTAACAACATGGTTTCTAACATGTAAAGAGAGGAAACCATGTGAAGATCAATCATAAGAGATTAATTACTCTGTACCTGTACAATGAGACTCTGAGTGCTTGTGTGGAGAGATTTTTCTACCACGTTTCCTGTGATGGAAGCCGTTCATGACAATAGGCTACAAGACAACGTGCAGACGTGCTGACAGAGCGTGCGCTGCTCCGTGAGAGCAGCCAGTACAAGGAGCGGGAGGAAGGGGGGAGGGAGGGAGGGAGGGAGGGAGGGAGGGAGGGAGGGAGGGAGGAGGGAGGGGGGAGGGAGGGAGGGAGGGAGACAGAAGTCCTGTGTCAGGGGCTGCATTTGGAGAGAAGACACAGGGGTGGAACCAGGCCCACTTTATTTCAACGCGCATTCCCCGGAAGAAGTCCCTTAAACACCACTCTCCGTCCTGCTCCTCCAAGCTGGGCTTTCTTATCAGTCCATGAATAACTCTCATACATCGGAATAGTGAGTGTGGAGTGTGTGAGTACGTAAGTGTGAGAGTGTATGTGTGCATGTGTGTGTGTGTGCATGTGCGTGTGTGAGTGAGTGTATATGCATGTGAGTGTATGTGTGAGAGCGTGTAAGTGTGCAAACATGAGAGTGAGTGTATATGTGTGTGTGTGCATATGCATGTGTGAGTGTGTGTGAGCTCCCTCAGGGGCTGTGAGTTCCCTGAAGTCAGATGTGTTCTATATATACCCCTCTGTCCCCAGTGCCAAGGGCAGTGCCATTAACTGGGTGAACGTCCCCGTTAGAAATATGTCCGCTGTTATAACAACTTAAGCCAAAGAAGGAGAGAGGAGCGGTCTTACTGTATCAAATAACTAAGCAGTCTGGACATGGGTGTCCAGGCCTACCCTAGTCCGAGGCTCGAATGACTCAAACGATGGAAATCATTCGCTTCCTCTCCCTTTCTCTGAAGACACCACCTTGCAGCTGGATCCATTTTCCATGACTGCAAAGTAGCTCAGCCCCAGTAGTCACTATTCCTCTAAGGTTCATATCCTCCCAGCATCCTGCCTCTGACTCGCAGGGGTCACATGACCATCCCTGACCAATCACTGCCACCGCCACCATAGGGAATGCTGTGTGCTGACTGGCTGGGTCGGGTCACCTGCTTCCTTCTTGAGCTGGAGGACCAGCCCCAGGTAAAGCAAAGGGCTGGAAAGGGAGGCAGGGTACTTCCTGGAGGAAAATCAGGAGTGGGCGGGAGAGGAAATTGTGTGCTAGAGAGCAAGTACGTTTCACTACAGTGAGTGATAAACAGTGATGGACGGTGATGTGCTTCAAGGCCACAGAATGTCATGGGGACGTTTGCAAGTAAATACCATGTTTGTGTTGGGAGTCACATCATTTTACATAAAAATATGGATAAACAAGTGGACTGAATGATCGTTTTAATCTGGAAAGTTTTCCCATCTTGATCGATTGGGGCTTTGTGTCCCCGCTCAGGCTCAGTGCCTTTGTCTGCTTGAGTGGATGGGAACATTTGTTTTAATAAAAACTTGCTTGCTACTTGGAACTATGGCAACACATTTAAATTTATGTGTAGGACAGACTAAGTGCAGCCTCCAGGGGACAGATGTGCCCCATTAACTAGGGATCTTGCAAGAGCCTGTACCGGGAAAGGTGTCCAGGGAAATCCAGGCCTCCTCTGTGCTGTGCATTCACCAAGTAGAGCACGGGAGAAATTAGCATTGCACTCAAAACGGAAAATAAAATCTCGCTTTACTTACAGTCCCCATTTTCTCAGTTTTCAAATTAAGTGAAAATTTCTCATTGAATTAAATAGTACTCAACTACATTCTAATTTCATGAGATTATTATGGATATAGAAAGGAAATGTCGATTTAAAATCACTGGGAATAATATACATTGGATTCTTTAAAAAATGACTTAGAAAAATTCCTTAAAGATAAAGAAATCCCTTTAAATAGAGAGACGCGTAGGACATTTTAAGCAATGTATTATACTTATATTTTTCGTAAATATATTCCTTTTGGAGATTTGTCCGAAAAGTCACGAAAGCAAGAGTAATGAAAGGAAATTTAGGCTGTTTTACGACTTCCACTCATGTCTCCTTTTTCATCACCCCATAAGCACTGGAAAGCCCTCCCACACATTCCTGGAGTGCAGAGCTGGGTCTGGCACTTTTTGATTCCATATGCTTCTATGCACTAAAAATCATCGGCATGGATGGGGCTTTCTCATCTCCGGCATAAATTAGGGGTGTGATCTGCCAGTATGCCTGGGCAACAGTCCAACTGTCTTGAAAACTTAAGGAAGAGAAGGAAGTATTTTCTCTCTCTCTCATCCTGGGAAGGAAGACACAAGTCTGACCTCAATGGAATCTTCAGTACCTGAACCCCAAAGCACTGACCCTGTGGCTGTGGGGGAGGAGGAAAAGTTGAGCCACTTGGTCTAAGTGGCAGCCATTGCTCCCCAGCAATGACAACGTACCTATGCCTGTCACGGACATGGCCAGATCTTAAGCCCAGGTTTCCGGATCACTGAGCCCAAGAGGGTGCAGGAAGTGAAGGAGGAATCTTCCAGATTCAGTATCATTCTCTCCTTGGTGTTTGTATCACTTAAACACCACGACCAAGTAGATGAAAATACAACTTAGGAACCCCTGCATGAAAAGCCACACATGCCAGCATCACGGGAGACACACGGGATGTGGAGCAGGGGACCACCCGCCAGGAGAGCGCGAAGTGGCAGGGACACAGCAGAAGATTAAGGAGGAGATTGTCCCACGTAATAGTGAGGGAAGCCACGCCCTTTTCCAACACTCCCTTCACAGCCCTGGGATCTCACACCGCATTGCTGAGCCAGTCACCAGTTTGGGGCACAACCAGAGCCTGGCCTGCCACTGAGCTGCACCCAGCTGGATTCGGAAACACCATTTACCCACCGAGCAGGTCAGCAGCCGCAGTGATGGGAACGTTATAACAGCAGTACGTCCCAACGCCTTGCTTTACTTCCTGTCCAATGACCCCCCAGCCGGCGCCTGCTTTCTAAGGGAAGAGGCCTGAGAGCTGTGCTGCGTCGTGACCCAGTCACCTGCAGGCGAGACCCCGGGTTTGGTTCTAAGAAGCACAGGCTTCTCTCTGAGCAATCGTGGCGCTTTCGTGTCAGCAAGCCAGACCCTGGCCTGGGAAGTTGACCTTGAGCTCATTTCCATTCCCCACAGATCCCAGCGCTCTGAGAAGCAGCCAACCAGCACCATTACTGTCCCTTCCGGCAAAGCGCTGCAGCTGCAGCGGCCTGGTGACCCGAAGCCTTGCCTTCTATGAGCATCTGGTCACAGGCGATCATTTCAGAAGCTCTTTGGCCCTAATGCCATCGACGGCCGGCATCCTTTGCTACTGGCAGCAAGAATACGAATGTCTACATCTCATCAGATCGCAGCACCAACCACAAACAGCCATCTTTGTCCTATTCTCCTGGAGCCAGTCCTGGCCCCGGTAACAACAGCAATCAGGGTTCAGGCATGGAAAAGCACGTGTGACTACAATGGAATGAGGCTTATTGTGGGAACAAGACCCTATGCAACTGCTGCAGGTGAAGAAATAACAGACCAAACAGATATGCTGACGCATCAGAGAGAAAAGCCGTTCTGAGCCACTGGCGTGAGTGGACAAACGGGAATTCTGCAAGGAATCCGGAAAGCCAGAATATCCAGCTGTCAGATGGGACCACAGGAAGGATGGTGGAACAGAGGACAGCAGGCTCTTGATGTGGCATTTGTCTAGAGTCCTTATTAGTCAGGACGGCATTTGTGAAAACATCTGGACATAAACGTGGGAGCGAGGACACATCTGTAACCCTCTCTCTCCATCAGTGACCACAGGACCTTCAGCTCGTAAGGGCTTCCACACCCCTTTCACCTTCCCAATCTCTCAAAAATCGCTCTTTGGCCGGCTCTAACAGAACCAGATGGGGAAAGGAATTCTAGGAGACAGAGCTCCAGCTCAGCCAATTCACACCATGTAAAAATACCAGCCATAGTTTCCATATCTAAATCCCATTCGATTTAAATCATGTGTCATTGCTATTAAACCATGGGCCAGCTGTGACTGAACCACAATGGTATTGATTATGGTTTTTTTGGTTGCAAGCCACAGAAATTGACTCTGGCTAACTTGTCCCCACAAGTGGGGAAGCTTATTGGAATAATGCTATTGGGCAGCTCGCCATTCTGCTGGGACGGCGAGAAAAGATGCTTAGAAACGAGAGAGAAACCAGAAAAGCAGCAGGTGACTCTACTGCCTTGTCAGGGTTTCTTCTCTGGAAGGAATGTATGGTTTTATTTTGTTTAGTTTTGTGTTCTTTTGTTGTTGTTTTTTTGTTTTTCTTTTGTTTGTTTGGTTTTTTTGGTCCGGAATAACTCTGCTTGAGAGTCTTTGGAAAGAAGCTTCTGTCTGGTCAGGCTTAGGTCACATGCTCACTGCTCGGTCTTCCCGAGACTGAGCTCTGGCAGGAGGGTCCCGCCACAGCCCCCAGGAAACCCTCTGTGCCCCTCCTCAGAGGGTAGGTCACCGCGGTTTACAGTTCCGCCAGCTCGCTCAGAAGGGGGGCGAGGTGATTCCCCCACAAGGAAACTGGAGGGATGCTAGGAGGAAGGAATGGTTATGGCTCAACCTACAATGCCTCATAGCTTCCATTACCGACTCTCCATGGGGGCTGTCTCCAGGCCCAGTAGGAAACAGCATGGCCCTGTTAGCACTGCCCACAAGTGCGGAAAGGCTAGGAGCAGCACGCGTGCTGTGTGCTTTTGCCAAAACCCTTAGTTTTGACTCGGCCTCTCCAATTGCACACAGGAGACAGCTGGAAGGACGGTACAGTTGCCTCACAGAGAACGTGCCAACGCTTGCTCGGCCTGACTCTGAAGACCTGCTGCCATCTGGGTGCCGCGTACTTGTTATTCCCGTCTCACGTGGGCAGCCGTCCAGGTTTCACCACCCAGTGTGGAGACAGCGATCCTTTACTCCAGGCTGACCCGGATCTGAGCACTACCTTCACCAGGAGACAGCGGTGTGAGCTTTATAAATCCACTCACACCTCCTGGCTACTGTTGTGCTCCGCCATCCACGGAGAGGGCCGGAGAGAGAATGACGCGGAGAAACGAGCTGAAAACAGCGGTGTCGGGGCCAACACTGCACCCCCCCACCCCGTCTTGGCTCCCCCAGCACCGGGCCTAGGACCTCCTTCCGTCACTTGTGTCCAGTTGAATCACATGTGAGCAGGGAGCACAGGACGTTTTGGTCAACGACAGTGACATACACCAGTCACATAATCCAATGAGAGTATGGAGCCGAAACATCCCCGTCGCTGAGTGATGACGTCGTGGCCACAGTCACATCACAGCACAACGCAGTCCCACATCCTGGCCACACTGGTGTAACCATACCCTCCGCACTGCCAGCCGTGCACAGCGCAGCACACATGGTCACATGCAGGCATAATACTGGTGACCAGCGACTATGCTACTGGTGCCAGAACTTACCGTTCTGTACGTTTTATGGTGAGTTCAGACGGTACTCTTTCCACTTACAAAGAAGTTGGCTGTAGGACAGTGTGCGTGCGCGCAGGCCGCAGGCTCATCCGTGCCTCGATGGGGCCCCTTTCTCTTGTGCTGGTTTATCCCGTGTCGCTTAGTGCAGTGACGTGCTGCATAGGCTGGTGGCCCAGGAGCCAGGGCTGGACCAGAGTCTACTGTGCATGTCTGGATGGCATCCCTGCCATCAAGCAGCGCGTGACTGTACTTCAAAATACACTTCAAATATTACCCTTTCCTTGAAGTTTTCCAAGGAACATAAAGTTTCCAACTTCTATCTAACTTCTCGCACAAGTCACATAGCACTTAAATAAACTTAGTTAGAAGTACTATGTACCTTTTCATATAGGTGCAGCGCTCACATCGGCATTTCATTCTCTTTACATGTTTATTAATTACTTTACACCATCTTAATACTGGTCATTATCATTATAAATGTGCGAACATTCATTTGAGTGTGACCTACTATGTGCGAGGTACTGGCTTGAAAACTGGTGATGCAAAGATAAATCAGAACTCACAGGCCGTTGGGGACAATGGTGGTGGCCACTGAGTGATGTGGTGTCACAGTCACGAGTGCACAGAAATCCAGGAAACTGGGCGCTTGATCAGATCATGACAGGAGTGTGGAGGGGACGTGACGCACGGAAGGTGAAGTGGAACCGAATTTGGAAGAAGGCATTGAACTTAGCTCAGCAAATTATCAAAACCAAGAAGTATTTAAAAATGTACAAAGAAGAGAAAGAGAGAGTGCTGTTGGAAAATGTGTAAATAATTCACTGTGACTGGAGGAGAGAGGGAGAAAGGAGAACAGCAGGAAATGAGGGTGGGAGCCAACCACGCACCATCCTACAGGGTTCTGTCACCCAAGGTCAAGACGGTATCTTCAACCCAGCAGAGAAACGCTGAAGAAATACAGTCAGGAAGAGCGGTAAATTCATTTTGACATTTTATGACTTGGTCCTGTTATCACCGTGGTAGAGTGACCCCCATTGGTGAGCATAACACAAGTGAGGACACAGGTGAGGGTACAGGTGAGGACAGAGGTGAGGACACAGGCGAGGGCACAGGCAGGACACAGGCGAGGGCACAGGTGAGGGCACAGGCGAGGGCACAGGCGAGGGCACAGGCGAGGGCACAGGCGAGGACACAGGCGAGGGCACAGGCGAGGGCACAGGCGAGGGCACAGGCGAGGGCACAGGCGAGGACACAGGCAAGGGCACAGGCGAGGGCACAGGCGAGGACACAGGCGAGGGCACAGGCAGGACACAGGCGAGGGCACAGGAGAGGACACAGGCGAGGGCACAGGCGAGGACACAGGCGAGGACACAGGCGAGGGCACAGGCGAGGGCACAGGTGAGGACACAGGCGAGGGCACAGGAAGCAGCCGCCAGAGATGTCTCAGTATCATGGCTGCTGCACAGGTACAGACACAGGTGAGGTGGCAGGTAAATGACAAGGGAGGTGCACCTCACATGACACAGGTAGCTTCAGACCTGAAAGGTGACAAGCAGGCAGAGAGGAGAGAGGAAGGTCGCTCCAGGGAGAAGCAGTGCGAGCAGCCCCCGGGATGTGGGTCTCACGTTTGGGGCAGAGGGGAGTGAGGGGGAGGGCACAGGTGCCTGTGTAGCAGAGGCTTGTCTGGCCTCTGGTTGCCCTGGTGGTTTAGCGGGTTTGCTGATGGCCACAGAGCACGGCCCGTCAGGGCAGGTAGGAACGGAGCATGCGGCCTGGCACCTAGCTCTGAGCTTCACCCCGAAGCTTCTCTGCCCTCCGCAGGAGTGGGGGGCCAGCGGCCCTGGCAGTGCCCTCTTCATATGGGCATCTGTCCTCACACTTTCACGTTCTAATGAGATCACCTGTGTGTGTGTTTGTTTTGCCAGCATGGGGTGAGCTCCTTGGGGGCACAGACCTCCCTCGTCACTGTCACCTCTCACTCACACCCCCAGGCAAGAGGAGTGAGTTTAGGTTAAATTGGCAATTTGACTTGGTTTCTTGGGAAAGTAATATCAGAGGGAAAAGAACAGTGGAGTCAGCAGATTTAAGCAATAAGAGTTTACAAGGAACTGTTTAAACACTGAGCAGTAAATTAATCTGTATGTTAATCTATAAAGTGTACAAAATTACTTCAGCTTGTAATTTTTCAGCCATTGAACATGCCAAACAAAACAATTTATTTTTAGATGCATTTCGAAGTATTAGAATGAAATATTTCACTAAAATCTGTTTATCCTCTAATCCAAAAGTACTGTATGAGTCGATTGCAGCCTGTAAATTGGGAGTTTTACTAAAATCGGTTTTTGGTCCACGGTAACTTAGAGTGGGGGCCATTGGAGAGGCAGAGAGCAGGCTGTGACTCAGCCGTCACTGCCGCGGTGATGGGCCACCTCCACGGTCCCCGCATTACCTCTAATGTCCTGCAGGGTGTCTGTGGGGCTCTCGGCCGTGTAGCACGCGTTAGTGGGGCGGCTCATGTTTTCAATCCAATTCATCTGCCGTGGAACTTCCATCATAAAAGCCAACTTATATAACTTAGGTTCCATGAAGGAAAGATGCTCGCCCCAGTTATTTATAGCACAATGAATGTTGTCGTGAAATGTCTCTAACATGACAGTGACCTCTATGTTCTTCTGTATTACTGCCCAGAAAACGCAATTCATTTCACAGCCTATTGAGTATAGGAGCCATTTGCAGATACATCTAGTTTAAGTGGCAAAATTGCAGACAATTACACATTCAGCACGAGAGCCTTTTCCCCACTCCTAGAAAGCCATCTAAATGCCTTCGAATTCTGTTCAATCATTGCTCTTTTAGAATCAGTGGTTTCCCAAATTATCATAAGTTGTCAAATTTTATAACCATATGTGATTATTTTACGGTTAACACATATTTATTAAGCCTGCTGATTTCACATAGGTATAAGAAGTTATCACACTTGACCTAAGAAAATCTCATACAATAGCACCTATTAGGTTGGTGCAAAAGTTATTACGGCTTTTGCAATTGTTTCTAACCTTTTAAACCGCAATTACTTTTGCGCCAACCTAATAGCACCATTCTGTTGAGAGGGGAGGGAAAAACAGAAGTAAGAACTTGAGACAAAATACCTCTATTAAAAGTATCCTTATGAAATCATCAGGAAAGAAAGCGTAGTGGAGACACAACCTACCCACTGAGTTTCAAGCCCCGTACGGGTCCTTCATCTCTAAATTCATCCAAATTCTCAAACTATCCAGTGCTACACACTTCCCTCAGATTCCTTAGCATGATGGCTTATAAGTATCATGGGCATCCATCATTCTAACACTGAGAGTTTGAACAAATGGCCCTGTTAAGCCACGTCAGTGTCCGTGCCTGTGTGACCTCTGTGCCTTCTCATTCGTCAGCACTGGACTCGTGGGACTGGAGGGTTCCATTCCATCATCTTGCAGAGTTTAAGAGTCTCAATCTCTCCGATCATTTCATCGCCCTTCCTGGGAACTTCCTAGCTCTTTTAGTTTCTAATCACTATCTTATGATTTTGAATCTTGAAGTTATGGATTCTGAAAGACAGTGTCCCTCTGACAGAACAAAAATTAAGAGTATTAACCAGAATCGATTGAGCACTAAGACTTTACCTGTATTAATTTATCCTCACAACCCTATTTTTACAGAGGAGGAAACCTAGAGCCAAAGACACTAAATAAGACATGGTTGCCGATAAATAATAAATAATACACAGTTGTTACTTATTATTACATAACGGAGCCAATAGAAATGCAGACTGAACCTCAGAGCACATGCTGTCACCCTACACTCTTCCACGTCTGATAGTAACTATTGAAGTGTCCAAATTACTTGATCTTGATCTTGAATGAATCCTTTAGTTGCAATGGGCAGTGATTTATTTTTGACCTACTTATTTCTCTGTGACCAGATTCATTGGAGCTACAGGTTATCTGGCCCCGATCCCTGAGAAAATCATATTAGCCCATATAATTTCCCTCAGAAGTTTTAAAGAAATAGAACAAAAAAAATCATCAGATTTATATGGAACCACAAAAGACCTTGAACAGCCAAAGCAATCCTTTGAAAAAAGAACAACGCTGCAGGTGTCACACTTTCTGACTTCAAATTATACTACAAAGTGACAATAATGAAAACAGCATGGTATTGATAGAAAAATAGACAGACACACAGACCAATGGAACAGAACTGAGAACCCAGAAATAAACATATATATATATATGAAAATAATTTTTTACAAAGGAGCCAACACATACAATAGAGAAAAGACAGCCTCTTCAATAAATGGTGCAGGGAGACTTGGAAAGCCACGTACAAAAGAATGAAACTAGACTGCTATCTGTCACCATACACAAAAATTAACTCAAAATGGATCAAAAACTTAAAGATATGACCTGAAATAATAAATTACATAGAAGAAAACATAGGTACTAAACTTATAGACCTGGTCTCAAAGAGGATTTTATAAATTTGACCTCCAAGGCAAGGGCAGTAAAAACAAAAGTAAGTGAATGGGACTGTATCAAGTTAAAAAGCTTCTGCACAGCAAAAGAAACCGTCAATGAAACAAAGAGGCAGCCAATCAAATGGCAGAAGATATTTGCAAACAACACATCCGATAAGGGGCTAATATCCAAAATATGTAAAGAACTCATACAACCGAACAATGACAAAACAAACAACCCAATTAAAAAATGGGCAGAGGACCTGAACAGACATTTCTCCAAAGAGGACATACAGATGGCAAATAGACATATGAAAAAATACTCAACATCACTAACCATCAGAGAAATGCAAATAAAAACCACAATGAGCTATCACCTCACCCCAGTCAGAATGGCTATCATCAACAAGACAGATAGTAACAAATGTTGGAGAGGTTGTGGAGAAAAAGGAACCCTCATACACTGTTGGTGGGAATGCAGACTGGTGCAGCCGCTATGGAATGCAGTGTGGAGGTTCCTCAAAGAATTACAAATAGAATTACCGTATGACCCAGCAATTCCTCTTCTGTATCTACCCCAAAATTTTGAAAACATTTATCTGTAAAGCTATATGCACCCCTATGTTTACTGCTGCATTATTCACAGTGGCCAAGATATGGGAACAAAGTGTCCTTCCATAGATGACTGGATAAAGAAGATGTGGTATATATACACAATGGAATACTATTCTGCCACAAGAAAAGATGAAATAGGACCATTTGCGATAATGTATATGGAGCTTGAGATTATCATGCTAAGTGAAATAAGTCAGATGGAAAAAGTTGATAAGCATATGATTTCACTCATGTGGGATATAAAACAGAAAGCAACAAAGGAACAAGATAAACAAACAAACAAAAACTCATAGACACACACAACAGTTTAAAGGTTACCAGAGGGTAAGGGGGGAAAGGAGTGGTAGATGAGGGTAAAAGGATCAAATATATGGTGATGGAAAGAGAACTAACTTGGTGGTAAACACACAATGTGATATACAAATGCTGTATTACAGAATTGTATACTTGAAACCTATATAATTTTACTAATCAATGTCACCCCGATACATTTAATAAAATTTGAAAACAGGGAAGTTCACAAGCAAGGGGGCAGGAGGGGCATTAGAAGAGGAACAAAGAACCTTATTTTGTGAAACGGGTCAGGTGATCGCACCCGTCTGATTTTCCCCGAGGTGCAGGCACGGATGGGGGACTGGCTTCACCAGGGCCTCCACGTTTGGAGCCAAGACAGAGACCGTGCTCCCCTCATCACCTGGTCTGAGGGCAAAAGCTAGGACTCAGGTGTAGCTGAAGTTTGAATGGAACACATATTCCTTGTGTAGCTTCAACGTTACGGTTGGTTTAAAATGATTGAGTTCTGGAACTGCCTGCTGTACTTTGTCTTCCAACTGGACAAAAAGATTTTCCTATAACCAAGAATCTGTCATTGTACAGCTGTATAAAAATTCAGTTGTCAACAAATTCTCCATCAAAAGCTCTCCTCAACCATTCTATTGCACTTCTAAATAAATCAGAAGAACATTCTACTTCAAATGAAAAGCAGATTGAATGTGCTCTAAATCCCTCTCCTGTGACAGCTGCCCCTGGAGTTGTATTTATCACCACCACTGAGACGCTGCAAACTTCTGTTGTAGCTCAAAAGATAAAGAGTCAGTATAGGGACCATATAAAGCTCTGTTCTCCTTCCTTCGAACTTAAAGGAGACAATGCTGTGATATTTAAAAAGTAAAATAAAGGCAACAGGACAACTGGCAAGACAATAATATAAGAAAAAATAAAAAGCCAAGTCCTGTCCTCAGGACTTCCAAAACAAAAAAGAAGAAAAACATCAAATAAAATTCTGGCTGGATTGAAAATATAAATTCAAAAAAATAAAACCATAAACAACAGAAAAGATATGAGTACATTGTTTTATAATCAAAGGGTGTCCTAAGTATGATATCAACCCAGAAGCTACAAAGGAAAAGACTGATATGTTTTACTACAAACAAATAAAAATTTTGTATCACAACAAAGCCAAAAGACAAAGAAAAAACCAGGGAAAAGATCTTCGACACCTGCGAAAGACATGGAATTATGTCAATTTTTTAATATTCCTAAGAGTAGATTGGGGAGAACGACAGGGGAAGCAGACATTCACGTTTTACTAAATAGCCTTCTGAAATAAGTAGATGTTTGCCACGAGCATGCGTTTTTCTTATACGTCAGAAGGAGGAAGAGAGAGTGGTGGAAGAGGTGAAAGAAGAGTGCAGAAAAATACATTTAAAATGTACCACATTGCCCATGCATAGCAAGGCCGCCATAGTCTAACTTCCCTCAGACATCAAATAACAATGATGTCCAGATGCAACCACAGCTGAATTCAATCAACTGTCACCACGATTTGGGACTCTCGATATCCAGGAGTCATCGGCTCCATGATGCTTCTCAGAGTTTTGACTCCTGCTGGTCAGTTTGGGTCAGAAAGATGTGTTGGCATAAACTATTGCAGTTAGGGTTTACGTCGGGGAAACAATTCTTTCTCCAGGACAGTATGATGTCTTTTTTTCTTTTCCACATTACTAGACTCAGATCACACTTCTCAGAAAAACAAGTGGATTCTAAACTTCATAATCAACACGAAATGGACACCGGCATTGAATTTCAGAATGAGCCACAGAATTTGTAACGTCCAATCGCAGCCCAAGTTACCGTGTTATGTAAACAAGGCAGGACAATGACAAAGGCTGGGTCACAGGGAGGTGAAAGAGATCAGCTTTTTAAAAGCATTATCTTGTCCACCTCCTTTCCCTAGTTGTGTTACAAACATACAGCATCGTGTTTTAAAATAAATAACAAAAGAGGAACACGGGCTTTACAACTTTTCTAGTTTGTGGATTTATAGTAACTCTTACAAAGGTATAAAAATCACTTTGCATTTTGATGCATATGTAACACATTATATTTATTTTAAAAGTATAATTACATGAATCCAGTGCTATCTTGAACAATCCAGGATCAAATATGGAGCAATGTTTATTTCTTCTAGGAGTAAGTACGTACTCTGATTCCCAGCTTTACCAAGGGGTACTTCTTGAACAAGGTAGATAGAAAACGGATTGAGAAGAAAACGTCAGAGGACTGGTTTATTAGGTTGGTGCAAAAGTAATTACAGTTTCAAAGGTTAAAAACAATTGCAAAGAACGTAATTACTTTTGCACCAACCTAATAGTTACGTGCAGGAACCAACCTTAAATGGGTAATTTTCTAACAGTGCTGCATCATCAGATTTCGGTTACACTGAAACAAAATTCCCAACTAAAGTGATTTTCCTATTTTAAAATGCATCCCAATGGCAAGTGCCCAGGATCTGTGATTCTTTTCTCAAAGGAATGATAAAGGTTGTCTTTTGGAAAAGTGCCTTATCACATGTATTTAGAAACTTCTGAGTTCAAGTTACATCTCAAAAGTAGACCTCCCCATTCAGTAGAAGGTCATGTTATCGAAACAAGTTGTCACCCACTGAGAAATTTAGGTATACTCTTCCCACTAATATCCAAATGGCAGCAAAAACTCTTTCAAACAAGAACATTTAGAAGAAAAGCTAAAATAGCCCGTCGCTCGATATGGCAGCTGACCAAATGTAAACTTTGGTTGGAATGGGTTTTTTCCAATCTGTCGGAAAGTGTCTAACATTGTGACAGAGACTTTCTTTGAACTTGTGCCCAGAACGGATGATGCTGAGGCACCACTGACTGAACATTGTTTCTTGGCGACCGTACAACGCGGTGAGAATATTTCTAAGGGACCGTCTCTACTTAGGCAAGGAGGTGGCGGTTATCTTACTGACAAGAGCGCTGACACTGTGCCAAAGCCACTACATGACACAGACTTGCAGACAGTGGTGGCAACAATCAGTGACCATCTGGCGGCAGCAGTCAATCCAACTGCAGGTTTGAATTGACTGGTTAAATGTGTCGAGGCGCTTTGGTCAGTTTACGCTTAGAGCCCCAAATTTAGACCAACAAACTCCCCGATTTTCATCCTTCATCACCAGTTCACAGATAACGAGCCGGAATGCCAGGAACGTTGGTAGCAGGTGACAGAGCGTGCCCTTCCTCCCGGAGCTCCTGCTGGGTAGCCCTGCCATGCTCACCTCCCTTCACTGGCCTGGACTGGGTCCCTGAGAGGGAAGAGGAAAAGCTACTTGGGGGGCACCGTTGCTCAGAGTTACCCCACACTTGACGTTTCTCTAGATTAATTTTCCATATTTAAACATTTCAGTCTAATACTAGACATTGGCCCACCTTTCCAGGTGGTCATGTTAGTCCCTTCCTAACTGTACTTACGGGACCGTCTTCTAAGCTATAGGACATTTGATTCTCAGGTGGAGGTAGGTTTGTCACAGGCACATGCAGATTTGCTCTGAGAGGTCATTGGTGGTGGCTTTTCAAAATACAGTCCCAGCTGTGTGAGAAAAATAGGCTTTTTCTTGAGGGCTGGAGGGAGGTCTTAAACTACATGCTCCTGTGTTGTAGGGGAGGAGAGGCCATGATTTGTTGATCAGCACATATTTTGTATGGTGTGTTTCACATAGTGTTCAAAACAGTCTCATGCAGTGGTATTTATACAACAATCTTGCAGGGAAAAAAAAAGGGTAGGTGGAAAATTAAAGAGATGAAGAGCCTGCCTGTGGAATTCTGGGGCTCAAACACAGGTCTGTACTGCTGAAAAGCATTTGTATTGCGATTATGTCACGTGGCCCGAAAACTGAACAGCAAGTACAAATGTGTGTGTTTTGGAACCGTCCCCCGTGAGGTGATAAAGCACAGATAATGAAGACAGCCCTGACCAAGAAAACACTCTGGGCTCGCTGGCTGCAGGCAATGGGGTGAGGCGCACGCAGGAGAGAAGACGGTCTTTAAGTCAGTCACTTGGGAGAAAGTGTCATGGTGGGTGAGGCGGCTACAAGCAGGAGAGGAGTCTGGGGCTCGGTGTTAATTAAGGAACCAAAGTTTGCACTCTGGTAGGTCCACAAATCTGCGTGTCGGTTAAAACACTTCCACTGTACACGGGTCAGGAAAGGTCTGCGGTAAGAATGAGTGTCTCTGAGTGCCGAACTCCAGGCTCGCGGTCATTTAACAGCTTTGGTGATTGGAACCACTTCTGGGAAGGATTTAGTTTTCTTGTTTGCTTGATTTTTAAATACTTGTTACAGATTTGTTTAACACGTGGCTGAGGGAATTAGCGAGGTGGCAAGTCTGGTTCAAAGGAAAAACACTTGTCTTCAAAACCACTGAAATAAGGAAAGCTCGGATAAAATTGCTGAATAATGTACAAAACCAGTTAATGCCCTCTAGGCAACTAATACTGCAAACTTTATCTGGTAAACTCCTCCATACAAAAGCATTTGCATTTCTACTAGACAAAATTCTTTTGCATTATTATTGTGTTTTCTGTGTTAACAGCTAACCTCCCAGAGGTGTGAGACACCCTTATCAACAGGCAACAGTGGGTCAGACCAACCCACAGCGTCCTGAGTGGTCAGCAAACCCTCAGATGAACCTGACACAATGCTGCAGTGGAACACCGAAAAGACCGCGTTTTTCCTTTTGTCTGTTTCCAAATTTGGGATTTTTTTCCCCTGAACATTCCTGCTTTGCGATAAAAAATGATCACCAATGACTCGTGTTGACCACAAAAGTGCTGGACTTGTTGTTTGTGCTTTCTGGACACAGGATTTGCCACCTCGAAGACAGTCTCTGCAGGAGACTGTCTTCTCTCTGCAGGTTTCATAAACGTCTGGGATGGCGTCTGCAAGTCTCCACCACTGAGGTCTGTCTGGAGAGCTCAGCTGCGTGCCGTCCCCTCTCTGCGGTCCCTGGATCAGGATCCCCGTCCCTGACTCCGCTGCTCCTCCCACAAAGGGTTGTGAGCCCGTGACCTGCAAAATGCTCGCACTTTCCGCTTCTCTCCTGAGCACTGTGAGTGCCCGAGGCCGGGCGGGTGGTACAGGGAGGTGGGAGGTAAGACGCAGGTACCAGCCATCCCAGCTCATCCTGAAGCAGCCGGCAGAGCGCCAGGCCTGGGCGTGTGAGGAACCAACTCAGATGAGCAGACACGGCGACAGCCGCCGCCCGTCACAAGTGCCCAGGACCAACGCCCGGGGATCAGGCGGGTGGTCTGAGCGTGTCCTGCTGTGTGCACACAGGTCCTGTCCCTGCTGGTTACGCAGCGCTGTGACAATGAGGTGTGCGAACAAGGAGATAAGCAATAGTCACCTGTGAGAGCTTTCCAGCCGGTGGACATGTGTGTCACCGGGGTGAATGCAGGGACCATGGCGATGCTCAAAGATTTCAACTCGTGTGAGCTCATTTTTAAAACGGCATCAGTACTGCCTCACTATAACTGAAAACCCACTAAGAAGCCGTGCAGTTCTCCAGGCGGGAGAACAAGTGTGAAGCCGAATTGTATCAGGTCTCACGCGCCAAACGACTGGCGGGCACCCCTGCCTTCTCCCCTTCTGCCCGTGAGGTTTCCGGGGCTGTGGCTTCACTGGACGGGAGGCCCCAAGTCCGAAGTGAAGCCGTAAGTCTGCAGGGGTCCTTCCTTGCAGTCTCCAGCTCTGGTGGCTTCCCTGACCACATCTGGACTAGACCACATCAGCCACGACCCTACTTCCAACTAAGTTCACAGGCACCGGGGTCAGGACTCCCACATCTCTTATGAGGGGACACATTTCAACTCATAACAAACTGTGTTTCTAAAACTCATCAAATGCATCAGCAGCCTATCAGAGTCCCCACATTCTGTGCACGTGCGGACATGCGCAAAGGTCCTCTCAGTCGTCTGATGACAATGACACGTCCTTGAGACCAGCATAGGCACACTATCCATTAGCATCCTGGTTCTAAATTAACGTACCATTGTTCCTGACTGTGAGGCAGCAAATACGAATGCTATTCTTTTAAATTCATAACAGATTTAGAACACCTGAGATGTAGCGTTTTTCACAATATGACTGAATTCTTGGGATACGTTTGTGAATAGACATGCACTGCAACCTTCTTTATTATTGGAGTATGAAAGAACACAATATTATCTTCAATATATTTCAAGTGCTTTTCAAAAGAATTTTAACTGAAAATCACATTTTTTATTTTTAGCACATTCTAACCTATTTCTGTTCATATTATCAAGATTATTATTGAAAAGTTTTAATGGTATATAGCAGAATTCCGGGGATGTAGTCAGCCCACAATATATTTTAAATATTGCCTTCTTTGTTCTTGCTGTTAATATATTTTTATTTTTTATTACACAGACAGAGTTTTAATTTGAATTCTAGTGGAAAGGATTCATTCCTTTTTAGTCTTGATCTCTCAACTTTTATAGCTACTTATAGAACCCTATCAACTTTTATAGCTACTTGTATTCAAAATACTACATGGTATTTTGGTGTTCTCTTTTGTTCAGAAAAATAAATACATAGGGAGCTCAGGGTTCACTTCTCACCAGTGACCAGGTAGATGTAGTTAACTGGAAACAGAACTGTTGAACATTTTGAAACACAAATGCACACAAGAACCCAGTAATTTCAAGGTTCCAGCACCTTGAGTGTCTTGTGTCCGAGACACTTGCTGTGGCAATGCCACGAGACGTGATGTGACTGGCACCGGCATCGGCTATGCCAAAGATGCTTCCTAAAATGCCCCCAGAGGCTGAAGCTGCCTTGCAATGTGACACTATTAAAATATGCAGGTTTGAGGGAAATAAGCATCAGCATTTCTCTAAAGCCAGTTTCCATGAGACAGGCCTCCAGAAACACTGTGTGATACCACTGAGAGCTCTGCTCCTGGGAGGAACTCAGATGAGCTCCAAAAACAGACGTGAAGGCATAGGCAGGTCTTGCGGCCACTCAGAGCTCTTGTGAGCTAACGACGATGAACTGAGCAAAGAACTGGACTGGTAAAGATGGATGCCCAGGGATCAAGAGAATGTGGCCACTTCTCTAAAACTAGTGTGCTCTCATCCATGGTCCAAGCGAAGGACAAGTGATAGCAGAATTTTAAAGGAGCTGATCTATGGAGCATACGACGTGATTACCATTAAAGAATCACAGCTTTCCACGTATGAAACCATACAAATGAGCGAGGACTTAGTGCTTTGTGGGTCACTCCAGCCTGAAGGGTGCCTATTGCGGATTATTTCTGGGAGCACTGAGCGTGCTGAGGAACTCACCTTCTCAGATGCTGGCCAATGCTCGGCTGTGAGCAGACTCTCCATGGGAAACATACATTTAATGCAGGTAAAGTCGTGTCAGCCCACATTTGCATGGGAGTTATCAGCCTGTTACTTGAAGACCCAGCTGCCTTAGGAACTAAAAGAAGGTAAGTGCGTTATCTAAAATGCTACCTCAGGAGCGAGGCAGACATACTGTTGGATTTGGAAGAGCACATGCAGCCATCATGTGATAGTACTGACAAGACCACAAGAAAACGGATGTAAAATATCCAGATTACAACCCATTTATAAATATCATTTTAATGCCTGAATGAGTCCTTGCCCATGGAATGCAACTGGAACTACAAATTTTCGTTTCTCTTTTGAGATTTTCCATCCGTTTATTTATATCCATATTTTTCTTTAAATCCCTGCATACATTTCTAATACCTTAAAATATTTGTTAATTCTGACACATAGATCATCTTTGGTTATTTTTCTGTATACATTCTCCTCTTGCTCATGTGTCACATTTTCCTATTTCTTTGCCTGCCGGGTACTTTTGATATTATGCTGGACATTGTGAAGGCTACATTGCTGAGACCATATATTTCGTGACCTTCATTAGAGTATTGGGTTGTTTTCTGGCAGCATTTTCCTGGCTGTTAGTTTGATCCTAGTGAATAAGAGACAAGAGGGAGAATCAATTAAATAGAATAGTACATGGGATTTCCTGCTTGGGTAATTGGTCAGATGATAATACCAACCAGCATGTCAGGTATGGAAATCAGGATTCCAAGCAGAATGACTAACCCAACAATGAGAAATGCAAACAATGCCCTGTAGGCCTGGTACCGGAAGGACTTGGAATGAAGAAGAAAATCACAGCGATGGATACATGATCGGCCGAATGTACACATCCCTTATGTGACAACATGACTCTTTAAAGACACGGAATCCTAACAGCAGTGGCCAGACAACCCTGTTAAGTGCAGGTTGGCACTCTAAACCCAGCGCAGTATCCAAGCAATCTGAAAGCGACCCATTAGCAATGCAAACATCAAGCTACCTCTGATTCCCCAAAAGCAGGGTCAACAAAATAAATGAGACATTAGGTGGTATAGGTGAGACACACAGGACTGAAGAACCCTGTTTTGATTACTTTGAGAGGAAGAGAAAGGCAGCATAAGAAGTTTCTACTTGAACAGAGTGTGTTTATTCAGCTTGATGCAAGTCAGAGGAAATATCCCTAATAGTTCTGAATTGCTCTAAAAGGTTGTATGCACTTGTCAGATTTATGCACTTAGGCCGTAAAAGCAAGAGTCTTGTAGAGGCATTTTCTTAATTGAGCAACTTAGGTATACATTGAGAGGTAGGGAAGGAATGCAAGCTTCACACGCGTCACCACATGTGCCCACATGGCCGCTTTCATGGCCCACCCTGAGGGACGCTTCCACACCAGCTCCACACTTCTGCCCCCAGCACAGCACCTTCCCAATACCTTTGCCAGTGACAATCCAGCAGCTTGTACGTGCTTCTGCTGGGACACTGCTCTGTTTCAAAATTATTTATTTACCTCTCTGTCCCCATTCTGTGATGTTTTCAAAGGCAAAGGCAGTATGTTATCCGTGTCACCAAACTTTTCATAGACAAGGTGCTAACTCTGACTAATCACAACCAAGATCAAGACCAGGCGAGATGGTCCTTAATAATTTCGAGTTTACCAACTTCTTATTGAGTTCACGGTGGTTCTTATAAATTACAGAATATAATGCTAGATAAATATGTTAAAAGATCATTGTCCAAAAGGGGTAAAATAATGACTCTCAGAAAGATATAAAGTGAACATATATTGAATATTTTGTAACTAATTATTAATGAGAGGACCAGGTAGGTGCTATAACTGATTCAAAGGAAAAGTCAAACAAGTACAAATTTATATGGAGCAAAATTTCCTCAGTAAAGAAATGTCAAAATGAATTTACAAATGGATGCAGAACTGGCTTTTTCCCATGGGAGGAGTGGGAGGAAAGTCAATTGAACCTCCACCAGACAGAATTTATTTGCATGTCTAAGAGCAAGAATTATTTTGCATCGCTATCAGTTATCTACAATTTGCAGTGCTGCAAAACCGCTGGAAGACAATGAAAGCCTAGACTCAGATAATTTTGAAGATGTGCTGTAATCTAAATAATGCACAGCATCCCATTGGGGGCATTTGTGACCTTTTTAGACTTGTTCAAATTTCCTTACAATTATAAATACCATCTTAAAGATGGGGGGGGGGTGAAAGTCCCATGTTCTGTGAGTAAAGGATCAACCCATGATCAAAAATAGGTTTTCTCAGTTTGTAAGAAAAAATGTCTAACCTCCTCAGAACACATTAAGTTATATCATTGTCCTTCCTTAATAATACAACAAAAATAACAAAAACTAATGTTCATTGAGAGCTTACTATTTACCAGGGAGTGTGATGAGTACTTTACCTGCAGAATCTCTTTAATCCTCATATCAACCTGATGAAGTAAGAATTTTATTATTCCCATTTTACAGAAGAGAAGACTGAACATAAGCAAAGGCGGTAAACCCCACAGCTTACACGTGGCAGCACTGAGTTGTAAGCAGCAAGCTCTAATGTGCTGTCTAATGTGGTAGCTAATTGCCACATGTGGCCTTTGAGACATGAAATGGCTAATCCGAACTGAAGTGTATTGTAGGTCCAAACTGCACACTGGATTTGTAAGGCTTAGTATCAAGCAAATCATTTTTGGAAATGGTAATAGTTTGGATATGTAGGAGAGGAAAGACCCTCTCTACCTTCCTAGGTTTCATGGCCAGGTCTATGAAACACACTGACAACAGACAGGTTACTAGGAGAAAAGGCATACAAGTTTATTAATTTTTAATATTACATACAAAGGGACATCACAGGGGGGGAATGTGAATATCCAAAAATATGACGAGATGCAAGACCTCTTAACAGGGGATGGGAAGGGGGTATATAGGCAACTTAGGAAAGAGTAAATTATTTTTAGGGAAGATGAATGGGCCTTTAGAAGAAAGAATGTGAGATGTGGTTTATGACAAATCAGCTTCTCTGGGTGTGGTGTCCACTTCTAGTTTCCTATTCTGTGATAAAGGCCAGTTCTCCCTGGTTGATGAAAATCCCTGGAAGAAGATTTACAACAACTGAGTACCTTTGAGGGAATATGTCCTTAGGCAGATAAGAGAAATTCAGAAAAAAACCTTCCCTGAATTTGATGTTATTCAAATGGCCTTAGCCCAAAATAATCAGTATACCAAAGTTGCATATTTTGGGGTGGCAAGTACTGAACTTCTTCAGATAAACTACGTTGATTAAAATATATTATTAACGTCACCGCCAGTTTATTTTTATCTTTTAAATATGACTGCTAGAAATTTTAAAATCACCGATGTGGCTGACATTATTTTTTTATTGGATAGCACTACTCTAGAGCATGCATTCTTAATAGCAGACTTGAATGACAGAAAGTCCCCAACAAAAATCATGTGAGTCCTCTTTTTGAAACAATTAGATGGGTTCTGGTTCAAGATGGCAACATAGAAAGATCTTGAACTCACCTCCTCCCAAGGACACACTGAGTCTCCAGCAATATATGGAAAAATGGCCTCTGAAAAAAAACTTAAACTCACCCAATCAGAAAAAAATAGTGAAGAGAGCTTAAGGGACTTATGTGATAACATCAAGCTGACCAACATTCACATAATAGGAAGCCCAGAAGGAGAAGGGAGAAAGAAGGGGCAGAAAAGTTATTTGAATAAACAATGGCTGGAAACTTTCCTAAGCTAGGGAAGGAAACAGACATCCAGACGCAAGAAGCCCAGAGAGTTCCAAACAAGAAGAACCCAAAGAGACCCACACCAAGACTCATAATAATGAAAATGTAAAAAATTAAAAGGAGGGATCTTTAAAAGCATCAAGAGAAAAACAACTTCTTACATACAAGGGAACCCCATAAGACTATGAGCAGCTTTTTCAGCAGAAACTGCAGACCAGAAGGAAGTGGCATGATATATTCAAAGGGCTGAAAGAAAAAAACTGCCAACCAAGAATACCCTAACCAGCAAAGTTATTCAGAATTAAAAAAAAAAAAAAGATAAAGAGTTTTCCAGACAAAGCTGAAAGAGATTCTCACAATTACATAAGCCTGACAAGAACTGTTACAGAACTTTAAGCTGAAAAGAAAGGGAGCTAATCAGGAACAAAAACATATGACAGTATAAGTTTCATTGGTAAAGGTAAATATATAGTAAAGATAGTGGATTAATTACTTATAAAGCTACTATTAAGATTAAAAGACAAAAATAGTAAAAATAACTATAACTACAATAATTAGTTAAGGAATATGCAAGGTACAAAATTGTAAAATGTGATACCAAAAATATAAAATGTGAGGGGAGGGAATAAAATTGTAGAGTTTTAGAATGCATTTAAACTTGCTGTTATCAACTGAAGATAGATGGTTATAAGTTGGTATATAAAAGCCTCATAGTAGCAACAAAGCAGATACACAAAGATAAAGAGAAAGAAATCTAAGCTTACCACTGAAGAAAGTCATCAAACCACAAAAAAAGAGAGCAAGAGAATAAAAGAGCAGAGAGGGACTCCAAAACAGCCAGAAAACAGTGAACAGAATAGCAATGACTACATATCTATCGATAATTACTTTAAACGTAGATGGACTAAATTCTCCAATCAAAAGACATAGAGCGGCTGAGCAAAATAAAAGCCATCTATATGCTGCCTGCAAGAGACTCACTTCAGATGTAAAGACACACATAGACTGAAAGTGAAGGTATGGAAAAAGATAGTTCATGCAAATGAAAACCAAAGGAAAGCTGAGGTAGCTATACTTACATGAGACGAAATAGACTTTTAAATAAAGACTAGTAAGAAACAAAGGAGGGCATTACATAATGATAAAGGGGTCAATGCAATGAGAGGATATAACATTTGTGCATATTTATGCACCTAACATAGGAGCACCTAAATATACAAGGCACATATTAACAGGCCTAGAGAGAGAAATAGACAGCAATACAACAATAGTAGGGGATTTTAATACCACACTTACATCAATGAATAGATCATCCAGACAGAAAATAAACAAGAAAATACTGGCCTTAAATGACACATTAGACTAGATGTCCCTAACAGAAATATAAAGAACATTCCATCTAAAAGCAACAAAATACACATATTTTTTTCAGGTGCACATGGAACATTCTCCAGAATAGACCACATGTTAGAGCACAAAAGAGTCATAACAAATTTAAGAAAATTGAAGTCATATAAAGCATCTTTTCTGAACACTATGGTATGAAATGGGAAATCAGGTAGAAGAAAACTGGGAAATTCACAAATATGTGGACATGCTACTAAAAAACCAATGGGTCAAAAAAGAAATCAATGGAGATATCAAAGAAAGCCCTGAGACAAATCATGCCCCGTGATTTCAAACTATATTACAAGGCTGTCGTAACCAGAACAGTATGGTAATGGCATCAAAACAGACACAGAGATCAAAATGGAACAAAATAGAGAGTCCAGAAATAAACAATCACATGCTTATATGGTCAATTTATGACAAAGCAGGCAAGAATATACAATGGGGAAAGGACAGTCTCTTCAATAAATGATATTGGGAAAACTGGGCAGATAACATGCAAAAGAATGAAACCGGACCCCTACATTGTACCATACATAAAACTTAACTCAAAATGGATAAAAGACTTAAATGTAAGACTTGAAATCATAAAACCTTTACAAGAAAATATAGGTGTTAATCACCTTCACATCTGTCTTGACAATGCTTTTCACCCAAAGCAAGGAACTAAAGCAAAATAAGCAGTGAGACTACATCACACTAAAAGCCTTCTGCACAGCAAAGGAAACACTCAACAAAATGAAAAGGCAACCTACTAAATTGAATGGGAGAAAATATTTGCAAATCATACATCTGATAAGAGGTTAATATACAAAATATATTAAAACTCATGCAATTCAAGAGCAAAAAAAAAAAAAAAATTGATTAAAAAATAGGCAGAGGATCTGAAGAGACATTTTTCCAAAGAAAACATACAGATGACCAACAAGTATGTGAAAAGGTGCACAACCACAAATTATCAGGAAAATGCAAATTAAAATCACAATGAGATACCGCCTCATACCTGTTAGACAGGCTGTTACTAAAAAGACAAGAAATAACAAGTGTTGATGAGAATGTGGAGAAAAGGGGACCCTCGTGCACTGTTGGTGGGAATGTAAATTGGTGCAGCCGCTACAGAAAACAGTGTGGCCGTTTCTTAAAACATTGAAACGAGAACTACCATGTGATCCTGCAATTCCACTTCTGGGTATTTATCCAAAGAAAACAGAAACACTAACCTAGAGAGATATATGCACCCTGTGTTCATTGCAGCATTATTTACAACAGCCAAGATATGGAAGCCATCGAAGTGCTTATCAGTTGGTCAATGGATAAAGACAATGTGGCCCGTATATACATGCACACAATGGACTATTACCCAGCCATAAAAAAATAAGGAAATCTTGCCATTTTTGACAACACAGGTGGATCTTAAGGACATTATGTTAAGTGAGATAAGTCAGACAGAGAAAGACAAATACCATATGATTTCACTTACATGTGGAAGATGAAACAAGAAAACACACACACTCAGAGCAAAGCTCACAGATACAGAACCACCAGAGGTGCAGCCAGAGGGAGTGGGGAAGGGGGTCCAAAGGTACACAGGCCCAGTTACAACATAAACACTCGTAAGTCCTGGGGATGACCGCTCAGCACGGTGACCAGTTACCAGTACTGCATTGGACACTGGAAAGTTGCTAAGAGAGGAGACCCTGTCTCAGCACCGTGGGAAGGAAGCACCGGACAAGCCTCCGGGGAAGGAGGCCTGCTGTCTAGCCCCAGGCCACACTGTTGCCCATCCGTAAGTCACAGCCTGAGCTGTGGCTTCATCTGGAAGAGGAAGCCATTTCCCTGGAGACCCTTCCAGCTGGAAGAATTATAATAGCTGCGCCATCACTCTGGATCCCCACCTGCCTGACCTGGGACAGCTGCTCTCAAGCCTCCATGGCATGGCCCCCCTAGGGCTGCTGAGAGGGAGACTTGCAGACTCATTAAGGCCTCGGGATGCTGACCCGCTGGCCCAGGCTCACGCTGCAGGACCCCTGCCACGTGGCAACACCCCAGGGCCACCCACCCAGTGAGGGACCACAGTGGAATGAAACCCTAGTGAAGAGGGGACCTGGAAGCTGGGGGCTTTGTAACCCTTCATACTGACAGGGATTTAATGTGCATCTTCCCACCCAGGAAGGAGAGAATTCAGAGAGGCAATGACATTACTGGTTGCTTTTCTGCTGGCATTTTGCTTTTCTTTTAAAGAATCATGCATTCTACAGGGAAATGTCGCATAGGTTTTGGCTGTTTCCATGTAAAACTCAATTGTGCCTTGAAATGGGTGCTGGGCAGTTTCCACCTGCAATATTACATAACAGACACACCCAAACCTGTATTTCTATTGATGCTCTGATGCAGAATGTTTTATTTTCAAACAAAGTTCAATGATTTTTAAAAGATGAATTTCCTTTTTTATTAGCTATTTAAAATTCGTATTTATTTTGTGCCTTTTGGGGCAAAGTCAGCTTGCTCCAATTGCGTCTATAAAATCAAAACGTTCCCCCATCCCCCTAACGTCTGAACACTTTCATTGCTTGGCATCTGGATATTTCAGGGCCGTGGTTCTGTGAGAACCACTGTGCAAACACACAGGGAGGCGGTGGGAACGGGGTTCCCTGTGCAGACAGCACTGACAAAGCACTGGACACATGAGGTGGCAAATATCCTCACAGAGGTGGGCCGGGTGACCCGACGTCACCCGAGGGGGCGCAGAGGGTGGGGCCTGATCAGACACCAGTGGATCTTACAATAAAATAGCAAACACATTTACCTCGTTGCAAAACAGTGTATGTGTTGTTTGCCGTTCTGTGTTGTTTTAACAAATTCATCCCGGTATTAGCAAAACATGGGTCCTCTGCCTTAAATGTCTTTCTTTACCAAAAACCTCAACCTAAAATTATCTCGTTAAAAGGTCTGCATTTTTATGTTAACTTCCTCTTACGGATCAGCGAAGCCTCATCCAGATGAGAAATGAAATTAATAGATATTCATATTGTTTTGTTTACAGATAAGTTATAAAGTGATGGTAGGTGTTCTTAAGTCAAACTCGCTGATTTGGAATTGTCAGGAATATGACTGTCAATTATCCAGAGAGTATGTGGTCCAAACCCCAAACTGATAACGGATTTTATATTTTGTGCCTATTCTTTATCTGAAGTTTGGCTTGTGTGGATCTAATCCAGGTCTCTGGTATGATTAAACATACGGCCATCTTAATACTCATTTTTAAGCTTCAGAGCTTTCACGATTATTGTCCCCTGTCCTCGTCACTTATAACGGCCATCTGCATTTCCTTTCCTTTAATGAGTGAAGTGATTTTACTTTATCATCAGTATGTTCTGGGAATAGCCCTGCTAAATGCTACACGCAGACTGAAAAGTGCCTGATGTACTTATGCAACCCATTAGAAATTTCAAAATTAAAATATTTTCCCCAAGCTTTGTAATATTCATTTCAGGCACAGGCTCACCACCATTTTTAACTAATATCCAATAAAGTGCTTTTACCAAATCAATGATTTTTTTAAAAATCTGAGATGAATCAAACCAGTGAAAAAATTAACCCCTTTCTGTTCTGTTATTCTAACTAGTGTGCCAACTTTATCGGCTTTTACTTTTTTCTTTCTTAAAATTTAAAGTAAACCTGGAAGGAGAAAAATGAGCCATATTTTGCTAGTTAATACCTAGTATGTCTACACACTTGGCTGTATAGTTGTCTAAGGGTCAACTATTTCTTAATAATCTGAATTCGTTAAAGGGTAAGTTTGTGTTCTGTGGCACCAAATAATGGTTTTGGCTCTGTGTTTTCCATTGTCTCAAGTTTGTTTTATTTATATCTCTTAAGATCTATTTCTACTCACAGAACTTCCAACAGGAGAAGTTTTTCTCCAACTCTCCTGACACCAGCTGAGTGATCTACAACTCAGTTCAATTCTGAGGCCACCTGGCATCATTGCAGACCCCACAGGGTAGTTACGTGCTCAGCCCACCAGACTGCCCACCTCTGAGGCCAATAGCACGTCCTGACCCTTCTGTACTTCCGACCAACTGGCTCTAGGCCAGGGGTTCCCACGACCCCTTCCCGAGCTCCATAGTTTGCCAGAATGGCTCACAGAACTCAGGAAGATAGTCTACTTATATCACCAGCTTATTACAAAGGACATAGCTCTTGAATGGCCAAATGGGGGAGATGGCCAAATGGACACTGCCTGGTGGAGGGGCACAGAGCTTTCAAGGTCCTTTCTGGGCAAACCACCCTCTCAGCACCTCTGTGTGGTCATCAATCCAGACTCTCTCCAAATCCTGTCATTTTGGTTTATTATGGAGGTTCCATTCCGTAAGCATGACTGAGTAAATCAATGACCACTGGAGACTACCTCAGTCTTCACCCTCTGTCCCCTCCCTAGAGGCGCCTGGGGCTAAAAGTTCTAACCATCTTCTCACTTAGTTGGTTTCTCAGGCAACCAGCCCCACCCTGACTCTCTAGGGCGCCCCCCATGGTCACTCAGCATAGACCCAGGGGCCACTGAGAGGGAGGGGCTTATTATAAATAACAGATATGCTCCTCTCACGCCCCCACTAAGGAAATCGCAGAGGTTTTAGAAGCTCTGTGCCGGGAACCACGGAAGAAGACCACACCTGTATTTCTTACTATATCACAGGATCACAGATCATCAACGTAAGGCATGGGTAGGCTAAAAATTCCAAGTTACTGATAGAAATCACCCAAATCTCAGTGACACTTTCTGGAGCAGCCTATTCGGCCCTTTACATCAAGCCTGCTATGTGCACCATGGTGTCTTATCAATCAAGGGGGTTATGACGTAACTAATTGGACGTCACATTGCACCCTAAGGCAATCACACTGAACTGATGGAGGTGTTCACTGTTGTCCTTTCCACGTGGAGAGTACACCATGTCCTAGGCTTACATTAGAGGCTGAGGCAGGAAGTGAGGTCAGCGATGCGGCTTGGAGTCCTGCACCCACATACTCTAGAGCTTCACAACTTGGCACTGTGTAATTCTAGTGTTTTATAGACAAGAGCTATGTCTCTGATTACGATGAGAGCTGCAGCCTTTCATTACTCATTTTAAATGCTCCCACCTTCCATGATTATTTTCTGTGATTCTGAGTTGACAGGTCTGGGATGGGGCCCAGGAATTTTCCGAAAGCTCATCAAGTGATTCTTCTGTGTAATCAATTTGCAAACCCTTTCATCATACGTGTGGAGAGATCAAAGCCCAGAGGTGATGCGACTTATTTTGTGAAGGTGCCTGAAATTTCATTATCACAATTGTCTTCCTCAGAACTTCCAGACTTCTCAGTCTTCAGAATTTCAATGGAAGTATTTTCAAGGAAGACGGTGTGAACTCAAAGACCGTAAGATCGAAGGCTAGAACTCATTAGGGAGAGCAGAGATTCCGAGGAGAACAGGATAATGAGCTCAAACTCTGTCCACTTAATTATTCTGCTGGAGAGTGCCGGTGACCCAGGGGGCAGGCAGAGCAGGGGGCTGAGCCCTACTAAAGGGGACAGAGCTCAATAGAGGCATGATGTAACTGAAGCTCTGAAAGTTTCAGTGGTTTTGCCCAAATTATACAACTTCATGCCTGTGGGGACAGAGCCAGGAGTGCAGTTTCCAGGCTCTCGGCCTCACGTGGAAAGTTGCTGGCTCAGGTAGTAAATAAACATCAATTGTGATTGGATGGCCATCAGCTGTGGCTAGTTGGCCATCAGCTGTACCATCCCCACGGTACCCTGCTCTTTCCCGTTTCTGGGGTACTCGAACGCAACCTGCCTGCCAAAGCTTACCACCAATGTCACTTCCCTGTTCCCCTCAGTGGGAGCTATTCTCTTCCTCTCATGCATGGCGCTCATGCTTTCTACCGTAAACGTCCTTATTTCTGCACACTGTCTCTCCCACAGGACAATGCTTTGCCCAATGGTCAAATATTCCATGAATAAGTGACTGAATTGATGAATGGATTGTTGACCAAATATTTAAATTTAGGATTTAATTTTAACTGTTTTCATCATTATTAAACATTTTAGTACAAGCCCTATTTTCCACATCCACCCCACAAAAAACTGTGGCAAGAAAACAAATCCATGCAATTTCTAACTGTGTCATTTTTCATCTTGTTTGGAGGTGACTGCTATGAAAGTCACATCTATTTATTGTTGAAGGCTGGAAAGAAAACGTGAGCAGCTCTGTTCTCCTTGTACTTCCTGGCCGGTATTTTCCAATCCCCTTTCCCATACCGACATTCCAAATTTATAAAAATGCAAAGCTCCCTCACATACGGCACTTTACTTAACAGACAACTCTCACAGGAATTAGTGAAATGCAGTAACCTTCTCCTGTTATGATTCCATCTTATCCAACCATGATAAAAGAAGCACAACCAACTTAACTAAAAAAGAAAACTTAAAAAAATTACTTACTTAAAAACAAAACCCAAAATTACAAGTTGTTTTTTAACACTTTCTCTTATGATATTTCTTACCTAATCTGCAATTAAGGGAGATCTGTTTTTCTAAACTAAATATGTTTTTACAATTTTGTTCTTCTAATATTTAACAATTAATCATAAAAGGAGGTAAAGTGATAAGTTTGTGGTTTTCCCATAAGTATTCTGCATTAGCAGAGAAATAGCTACACATTTCTAAGAAAGTTCATGATAAAAGTGAATCTTAACTTTAAATGCAAAATACTAAAATAATAAGGTAATAAGGGTATTAGATAATATAACAGGTTGGATCAAGAAAATAATTCATTTCTTAGACAAAACATTGAGGTTTCACTCTTCTCAGTTGGTAGAAAAACTGCCGTGCTGTATAGTTAGGATCTGCCACCAGTTTTCATGTAAATTCAGATTACCTGACAGAGTGGCTGAGCGTCTGGGCACGCGTTGGAACAAATCTGGTTGGTGGTACGGGACGAAACTACAGTTATGTGGCAGATTCCTCAGTAATAGTAATATAGAATGAAGGCAACAACAGGCCTTAAATCAAAATGCCACTTTTTTTCTACATATTTTTCTAAAGAAATAAGTACACAGTGAACAACAGTTTAGCAAAATCAGCAATGTTTACAAACTCAGCAGTATCTGGCACAGAGGAAAACTGGAAGCAGCCTATGTGTCTAACAAAGGGGAAATGTTTCAATTATGGCCTATCTGTATAGTGGCTACAAAATTCTGTGAAACAACAAATGGCATAGAAACTGCGGTGTTGTATTAATTTTAAAAGCAGATTCTCAAGTGCAGCTTCATGATCATATTTAGAATAAAACACAGCAATTCTCTACTTGTTAGAGACCACTACAATAAGGAAACCCCACGACACGACTCACAGCAGACAGAGGCATGTTTTGCACTCATGTGACATCGGGTGTTCCGTGGACCCAGCTGTTCTTCCATCTTAACACTCCATGAGCCCTAGGGCACAGGTGTTCACTTCAATTTGTTTGAAAATGGGGGTTCCCAGATTTGGGGAAAGTTATGAACGCTCACTCCAGAGAAATGCGCACACACACACACGCTGGGGCTGTGTCGGGGGGTTCAGATGCCTGCTGAGGGCCTGCCAGCTGATGCCACCTCCTCAGCTGACTCATGCGATGCACACTGGAGGGAACTACAGGGGGACCTGGGAAATAGAGTGTCTCCCTGGGCAGCTGTGTGCCCACTACAACAGGGGAAGGAGCGGTGGTCTGTTCCCAGAGGGAACACAAGGAGCGGAGAATGGATTTGGGGAGCACTTAGCCATCTCTGCTGCAAATTACCTAAAAACACTGGTACCTACAGAGCAGATATAATAATGCTTATGTCTGGATGATGAGATAATGAGTTATTTTTTAATTTTATTTTTCATTCATTTCATTTTTCCAAATTAATTTTGTGATATTGAACATTTCTACAACAATTCTGAATTCCTTAAGACGTCCTAGTATATGAAAAATAATTCTACATGATTCATATGTGCTGTTGAAGAATGTAACTTTTCCATTAATTGGGTTTGAATATATCCCTTACGTCAAGTTTGACAATGAGTTTTTCAAATCTTCAGTTTCTGTACTGATTTTTGCCTAATGAGAGAAGAATATAAAAATCTTCTACTATAATTATGGATTTAAATTTTTTTTCCTGCAATGGAAAATTTGTTTTCTATATTTTGAGACTATGTTGTCTTTGCACATAAGTGTACCATTGTTTTATACTTTTAGTAATTTTTTCTTGTCATATGTACTAACACCATTCCTATTAATGGTTTTGCATCAAATTCTTTTTTGTCTGATATTAATACTGCTCTACCAGCTTCATTTTGCTTAGTATTTGCCTAGCAAACCTTTTTCATTTCTCTATTTTCAATATTTGTGAGTTAAAGTCCGCTACATATAGCTCTCATGCATATTATAATTTAATTTTCTTTCTAATGTAGTCTAATTTATCAATAATTCTACTTTCCCTATCAATTCTTACCTTTTATTTACCATTTTTTGCTTATATGTTCTCCTTTTCTGCAATCTATTGGATTGCATTTCTTTTCTTTTTCATCTTTCTAAACCATCCACTTACTAAAAATGGCGTACTCCATTTCTAGTCTTTAAATAGCTAACTTTAAATTTTTAACATGGATACTTAACAAGATTTCACATTAATCAATACCTCTATTCTCTTCCTGAATAATTGAAGGCTCTTAGAATCCTTTCACTCTGATCTTCCCTCCTATGCTACTTCAACGTTATTGCAGTCTTACGCTCAACAACCTGCCGTGCGGACATGAGGCCTATTTTAGGAGTTTCCTCCCATAAACCTTCATACTTCCAGAGTTAAAAATTGAGGTTATTTTAGGGCATTTCTAAAGAGAAGAGAAAATTAACACGTTGCGTACGGATCACGAGAATCTTCGTTTTTTTCTGAGCGGATTTTTATGAGGGATTTAAACCCTGCCATACGCAACGTGTTAAGTCAAATAAGTTTCCATAATTAAACTATTTTATTAAAATCAAGAGAATATAAGGCAAATGACTACATATCAAAACTAATATGAAAGCTCAAATTATGTGTTGTCCTAATTTGAGAAAATGCTGGACAAGGGCAGGGTATCTTTGTTCCCACTTGGGGGACAATTAATTATTTATTTATTCATTTATTTTTGCTACAGAAACTATGTCAATGCTTTGCTTTCAGCTGCAATCATCACTCCATCCTTATTTTATTATTTTCTTATAAGAAATAAAACTTCTGAGCATGATTTATAGGTATCCAGGCCAGAAGATGTGGAACATGAAACACTGAGCTTCAAAAATGAGGAAGGAACGGAAACTCTGCACCTCTATCTCAGAGTTTGTGTTTTCATTTTCGGCATAAGCAGAGGTGACTAGTGAAATGGCATTGAGAGGTACCCACTGTCCTGCCTGTTCCCAAATCTTCCTATTCAGCCTAAAAGTCTCTTTTAAAAATCACCATAAGAGTCAACCTTCACATTTCAATCATTTAGTTTCCAAAAGAAAAAGAAATACGTACAACCCATACATGCAGTTGTGCTAATACATAGAATGTAACTTGTAAGACCTGTAACTGTTCTCTTTGTTGTTTTCAAAAGTTCCTTATTAAAAATAACTGAGCATATGGAGTCAACTATGATAGTCAAAGTGAAGACTCGCTATACACCTGACAGGTATGTTTACTAAACCAAGAACCTAAAATAGAGTGTGTTTCTAGCAGTCTGTGAACCGAGGCTACATAAATGGTACTCGCCCTCCTTGAAATCAGCACTTGAAGTAAACGTCTAGATCTGTCCATGATGATGATGATGATGGCGATGGTAGTGATGATGGTGATGGTGGTGATGATGGTGATGGTGATGGTGGTGATGATGGTGATGATAATGATGATGATGGTGATGATGGTGATGATGGTGATGGTGATGATGGTGATGGTGATAATGGTGATGATGGTGATGATGGTGATGATGGTGATAATGATGATGATGGTGATGGTGATGATGGTGATGATGGTGATGGTGATGATGGTGATGATGGTGATGATGGTGATGGTGATGATGGTGATGATGGTGATGATGGTGATGGTGATGATGGTGATGATGGTGATGATGGTGATGATGGTGATGGTGATGATGGTGATGATGATGATGATGGTGATGATGGTGATGGTGGTGATGGTGATGATGGTGATGATGGTGATGATGGTGATGGTGATGATGGTGATGATGGTGATGGTGATGATGGTGATGATGGTGATGATGGTGATGGTGGTGATGGTGGTGATGGTGATGATGGTGATGATGGTGGTGATGGTGATGGTGATGATGGTGATGATGGTGATGATGGTGATGGTGATGATGGTGATGATGGTGATGGTGGTGATGGTGGTGATGGTGATGATGGTGATGATGGTGATGATGGTGATGGTGATGATGGTGATGATGGTGATGATGGTGATGGTGATGATGGTGGTGATGGTGATGATGGTGATGGTGATGATGGTGATGGTGATGATGGTGATGATGGTGATGGTGATGATGGTGATGGTGGTGATGGTGATGATGGTGATGATGGTGATGGTGATGATGGTGATGATGGTGATGATGGTGATGATGGTGATGGTGGTGATGGTGATGATGGTGATGGTGGTGATGGTGATGATGGTGATGATGGTGATGATGGTGATGGTGATGATGGTGATGATGGTGATGATGGTGATGGTGGTGATGGTGATGATGGTGATGATGGTGATGATGGTGATGGTGATGATGGTGGTGATGGTGATGATGGTGATGGTGATGATGGTGATGGTGATGATGGTGATGATGGTGATGATGGTGATGGTGATGATGGTGATGATGGTGATGGTGATGATGGTGGTGATGGTGATGATGGTGATGGTGATGATGGTGATGATGGTGATGGTGATGATGGTGGTGATGGTGATGATGGTGATGGTGATGATGGTGATGGTGATGATGGTGATGATGGTGATGGTGATGATGGTGATGGTGGTGATGGTGATGATGGTGATGATGGTGATGGTGATGATGGTGATGATGGTGATGATGGTGATGATGGTGATGGTGGTGATGGTGATGATGGTGATGGTGGTGATGGTGATGATGGTGATGATGGTGATGGTGATGATGGTGATGATGGTGATGATGGTGATGGTGGTGATGGTGATGATGGTGATGATGGTGATGATGGTGATGGTGATGATGGTGATGATGGTGATGGTGATGATGGTGATGATGGTGATGGTGATGATGGTGATAATGGTGATGATGGTGATGGTGATGGTGATGATGGTGATGATGGTGATGATGGTGATGGTGATGATGGTGATGATGGTGATGATGGTGATGGTGATGATGGTGATAATGGTGATGATGGTGATGGTGATGATGGTGATGGTGATAATGGTGATGATGGTGATGGTGATGGTGGTGATGATGATGGTAGTGATGATGGTGATGGTGGTGATGATGGTGATGGTTATGGTAGTGATGATGGTGATGGTGATGATGGTGATGGTGATGATGGTGATGGTGATGATGGTGATGACAAGAGTGCAGAGAGTCACTTCTGTGCCTGTACTTCATACTAACAACCTCACTCACATTCATTCATTCTTATGAGATGGGTGACTATTATTGCACAGGTTAAAAAACTGAGACTACGAGAAAATAACTTGCACAAGTTCACACATTAAAATTTGGTAGCCCTAGGATCAGGCTGCTTGATTCCAAAGCTATACATTTGACTATTAAGCTAAATTGCTTCCATACTCTGAAACGCCCACACAGCATGTATACCTCCCTTTGTTCCACTCCCAAAATGTCCCCAAGAGCTCACACCATTCCTTTGTATTCCCTACAGCAAATCCACATGAGGCAGTGAGACCTAGGGGTTATGAGCAGCACATACATGGAAACACTGTACAATCGAAGACCTGCTTGAATTATTGCCAGCTCCGTCTCAGGGATATTGTTCAATGTGACAGGTAATGCTGGAACTGGAATTGTTGCTAGGTCTGAAAGAGCAAACCCCATAACGTGTAATCAGGAACAGCCAGACTGGATGTTCTCCAGCGCCCAAGAGAAAGGAAACCCTTTGTCCACTTCTTACTTTCCACAGGAGTTGGAGGGTCGGAAAGGGGACACAGTGTTTGGTGTTTTCTTAGCACTTAGTAAGTAGAAGAAATGTCAGCACATTGGTTGACAGTACCAATTTCACCATCCTTGGAGGCCTGAGAGAACCCGTGCTCACTGATCAAACCACATTCGAAAAGGATTTATAGCACTCACAATTTAAAGAAAAAAATGCCTTTTTCTGCTCATGTAAAAGACATACTGAGTAAGAGAGACGATTTTGTTATTTTTCCCCCAGACTGTCTTTTCCCTCTTTCCCAAGTGTGTTAGCAGGAATCAACAATAAACAATATAAAAAGTAAATTTATAAATATTTTCAATGGAGTGGAGAAAAGCATTACCCAGAGAGAGCTGGTTTCTAGCAGCACAGTGAGCATACTTAGGATGCACTGGGTCCCTCCCTCTCTTCCCACCGCTCTACTCACCGGATTTCTGGTACATTTTAGCCCAGAGATTACAGACTATATTTCTGACTAGAAACGTCCATGTATACAAATAGATGGATTTCTTTTACTTTCATAGACTTTATTACACAAATGTTTATTCACAGCAAATTCTATCTCTTAGCTTCTCTCCAGCCCAAAATTATTTGAATTTTTAAAGATTCAAAATAAAAGTAATACCTCGTTTTAATCTTATGTTAGAGCTGGATGACACTATATTGTCTTTTCTCTTACGGATAAAAGCCAGCATTTCTTTCCCTCTTAGCATTTATCCACAAAGATGTCAAAATAAAATGCAATGTTATAACTCTTCCTACAGTATTTTACTCTCATGATATATCTGTTAGATTGGTAAAGATCTAAAATCTTCTTTGAAAGAGCAAGAGACTTATATTCAAGCAGTAGCATTATCCCATAAAATGCTTCTGTGAACTGGTGCCTTGTAGTTCAAGGAATGCCATAAAATTGCTGGAACACATGTTAAATTCTAGAGACAAAAACAAATGTTTGCTATGGGGAGGGTGTTACTTTCATAGAACCAGAAATTTGAATTAGTCAACCCGTCTCTTCTAATAAACTTCTTTATCTAAGTCTAACAACAAAGGATTTGTTTTGTCAGGTTTCCTTGCTATATTTGGAGAAATTAGAATATGTTCCGAGATTATGCTGTCACACATGATGAAGAAAATAAGAGGAAAAGTGACACATCAACTCATACAGCACACGACCTTCTGAATCCAATATACCCACTGCCCCACACACAGGCACACCCTCAACTGGATGACGCGGAGAGTCAGTTAACAACCGAACTCACAACGTCTCTCAGAGCTGAGCTCTGATGAATCAGTGTAAAAATACAAAGAAAGTAAGCAGAATGCTAAACGTTAGAGATAATTCACAAATGTGAACACTGATGGCTACAAAGCCATGTACATACATGAGGGGGCCTGGAGAGCATACACGAGTGAGTCGTGAGGCTGTGTACCTACAGGCTGCACAAAGGAATACAATCTTGAAATGATGCAAAACAGCCCACAGCCCTCGTAGTGCCTGTTCCTTCACAGAAGTTTGTGAGGCTTCACAAAAATATACTGATGTCCACCGAGCCCCACAGTGATGCAATCCAGATGGTTACTGGGCAGTAAAATCGCCTTCCCGAGAGACTTGCAGAGACTGTCTTATCTGCTTCTGCAGCCTCAGCTATCTGCTCTCAAAAACACTCTGAGGGAGTCTGGCGGACAGGAACGTTGCCAGCTTTGAAGGTAAAATTTGATGGAATAGTTCATGGAAAAAACAAACTTTTTAGGACATGCTTTCACTTATCATAAACAAGAAACTGCATGTTTTCAAGAAATAACCACTGAAGGTGAAATGTTTGGGAGCTGCTGGCAGAACAAAGGGCGTGACTGATCTTGATCCCACAGCGCATGAGATGAAGCATCTACTTTGTGCTTCTCCATCCATCGGACCACAAGGCCGTATGGCGACACCCATGCACATCAAACCTGGGACTCGCGTTCTGAATTTTGGCGACCTCCCAGACGTCAGAACTGAGGACACGCTGCCAAGGTTTCTGGATGAGGCCAAGCTGGATCTTCACACGGCAGACATAGATTTAAGCATGTTTATCTCTTACTCATCCACAGACGTTTAAATTTAATTTGATTTTATGTGTACAAAAAGCCACTGCTGGAAGTGCAATAACAGAGAAGACACAGTAATTAAAGCTCGGATGTGACAGGAAAAGCTGCACAGGCTGCGGGACCGAACTCGGGCTCCACTCATGGCTCTGTCACCTCCCACACGTGTGGCATTGGGCAGGTCCTTTCACTGCACGGAGCTTATGTTCTTACCAGTGAGATGGCCTCACAGCACACGCCTGGCAGGGCTGTCGTGAGGGGTCCATTACATCACAGATCACAGGCGCGTGCGCAGCGTCTGGGACGCCTGCTGGTGGGCCTGCACCGGGCTGTGTGCTGGCTCGGCAGGAAGTCCCGCGAGATGCCACAGGAAACGGCAGGGCCAGACTGTCTTCTGAGGGCTGCTCGATGGCCAGTGATGAGTCTGCCCTTGCTGTTGGTGTCGAGCTGATTGCGGCTGACTCCAGAAATCAGCCAGAATAGCTCCTGGGGGCTGACTTAGCACAGATTCCTGGGCTCCAGTGTGCCCCCTCCAGGCTCCCTTCACATAGGAAGGTAAATACAACCAAAACCCAGATGCACGTTGAATAGTAATGGTTCCCATTAATTTTAATATTTATCCAATGAATTCTCGGAGACCAGGGCTGCTTAGCAGATGCCAGGAAGAGAATGGCTTCCTCTTCCAGAGGCAGGGTTTTCTCAGAGCCTCAGCAGAGCCATGGAGCCATGTGGCGCATGCCAGCCCTGCCCGGAAGTCTGGGAGCAAGCTGGATACATGGTCCTTCATACAAATTTCATTTTGGGAATAACACCCATTTGAAATTAAACCCCCATTTAAAAATCAACTCTAAAATGAAATGGAAAACATCATGACAGGCTTACTTTGTGAGTCTGAGAGAATTTTTTTAACATATGCTTTGAAAAAAATGATTGGATTTGATTTGGGCAACAGAAACCCAGCTTTGGTCTTACAGAGGAGGCAGTCAGGCAAAAGAAATACCTTTTAGTTAAACATCATATTTAGAAAATACAATTAAAGTACCTGAAAATTAATTTAACATATTTGCGGGTTTCAGAAGAACTGTGCATAAAATATTCTGTCAGGTCAAATCCTGTTGCCAACTAAGATATCAGATTTCAAAATAAACACAAAAAATAAAATGGCATTTCCAAAACAGTGAGAATAAAAAGCAATTTGTATACAATCAAGACAGGTAATGATGCAAAAAATTGCCCCCCAAGTCAATCAGCGTCCTAGGCTTGTTTCATTAAAGGACTCTACGTGGGCACATCGTCTTAGCAGCACTGCCAAAGGTTCCCAGATTCGATTTCAATCCAAAACTTTAGCAGAACTCAGCACTTTAGAAACAAAGAAACAAAGGAAAGGGGGAAATCCAGTGCAGATGTACATTTTCATGATATTTAATGCACAGCAGCAGAGTTGCTGCTTTAGTCACCATGGCAACCAGCCTACAAAACATGTTAAAGAAATCTGAGCATTTCTGTTTAATCCAGCCGTAGCCCAGATTGTAAAGGCTTTAAAACTCCTCAGCAACATATTCATTTCATGTGCATTTGTTGTTACAAAGGAATAGGTTGTGGACTGGGGGAGGTGAGGTGCTCATCTATCGTCAAACACCCAACCACGGAGCCAACCAACCACTGGGCCATCTCAGCAAAACAAAAGCCAGAAGAGCCAGACCAGTCTCCTGCCTCAGGACTTCTCACTATTGTTCTTTTCTGTCGTTATTTCTAATCAATTATCAGGATCCATTGACAAAATATACACACTTGGTGGTGGTACTCTTTCAAAGAGACATATCTCACCTAACATACGCAATGACATAGAAACTTAGAGAACTGATAAATGCCTATGGAAAAATAAAGCCTGAAGAGCCAGTGAGTGTCACTTAGCACCTGCAAACACTCTGGCATTAGACAGAGAACTCGTAGACCACCAGATCTGTCACTACTAGAAATGGACACGGTTAATCTCACTATTCCTTGACTATTCCAGTCACTCAGCAGCCACATGTGTCAGGCTAAGGATGGGAAGACACCACATGAGACACAGCCTCAGCCCTTGGGGACTTGGCATGCAGTGGGAAATCAATGAGCAGCTGAACACAGATGAAGCACACAAAGGGGGCCTCCTTAGACACACGTGCACACACCTCAGTTACGCCTCACGAGCCTATGAGGAAGCAGAGGCGGCAGCCACCCACCTTAAAGACAAGGAAGCTGGCTCAGACAGGGTGGCCACGGCCACCAGAGGCAGGACACAGGCCTAGCCCCTCCCCCACCCGCTCGTCCCCTGCACAGAGGACAGAGAGAGACATCCTCCCCCTGTGGACAGAGAGGGAAGGAGCATGACTCACTGGTCCAGAGAACCTCCTGCATTGTCACCAATGCTAAGCTTAAAAACCATACATCTACGACAGACAGAAATAAATAGATGGCCGAGTTTCCAGAACATTGAATTGTCTTCCCAGCAAGAATACAGCATTCTCTGGGGTGACTTGAAAGCCACCTGGAGAAACCCCATCTCACGACTCAACGCTTTCCACGAGCATTTATTTGCCAGGATCAAAAACAAAACATCGCCACTTCGGAGGAACGGGCAAGCCAGCCTCGGGCATGCGGTGCACTGACGGAGTCCCAGCCCCTGCCCAGCCCTGCAGGGAGTGCCAAGTCCAGGCACACAGGACTGAGCCATGGGAAATTCTGAGACTGCAATATTTAAAGTCTCATTTTTCCTCAGAACTGACTGAGTTGTACCAACTCTCAGCTGTTTACATCCTTTCTAGCACACGGCCCACCCTAACACTCGTGCAGGACAAAAAGTCCCTTTTAAACACAGTTCCCTTTGCCGGCAGAAGCTCCTTCCTGCGAGTTAGATTAAAGAACACACCCCCAAAGTAACGTGCAAATAAGGATTTCATGGAGCTGCCATAGATAGACACACACAGGAAGGATATGTGTGTGTGTGTGTGTGTGTGTGTGTACAGCACCCTAAACTAAAACCAGACGCCAGTGGTTGTGAAAACAAGAAAACATAAAGAAGATGCTGTCACTGCTATTCATTACATTATTTCTGATCACTTAATGTTGATACATGGCTAGATTCTTACATAAAAATTCCAATAAAAACAGGTGTACTCAGAAATACGCCAGTGGTGCTTTGTCCTGACACACACCCCGTCCCCTCCTGCCCTATGTGGTACATTTGCACATGCACGTGTGTACTTACATGTGTGTGTCTTTGGGGGTTTTTCATAAATAAGTCATTTTCACGTGCTGCTCTGCGACCTGTGGTTTTCAGTTGAACAGTGTCATGACGTCTGACTTTGCTGGTGCACAACTCAGCCTGCTCCTTCCTGGGCACTGCTGATTCCGAAGCACAGGTGACCAGCCAGGTGCTCACCTACTGTGCTCTCGAGGGGCCACTGCAAAGTTCTCCACGAGGAACCTGCCACGTCTGGTGGACTTCAGCCCGCTCTTTGGCTCACACTGCCTTTAAATATAGGAAACACCGGTGACCGACATTAGAAAAGCATCCTAGTAAATAAAGCAGGATGGAATTTTCGATTTATTCTTTTCATTTTCATACAGACCTACACATTTATAGGGATGAAATCTGAAAAATAAAGACAATAGAAAATCCATGTGTTTTAATACAATTGATTCTTAATTTTCATTAAGAGTTGCACATATTAAAAAAAAACAGTATAATGACCCGGTCTCTTTGAAATAGCATTCATAAATTACCGTTCACAGAAAAAGTTTCATTGCTAAAAAAATTACAGAGTGCGTAATTTTAACCCTTACAAACAATGAATTCTCCCTCGTGTTTAAAGTGCCTCATTTTATAAAGTTCTTAGGCCTTCCGTCAGAGCCAAACAGCCTTAGTTTGGATTTCTTTTGAAAAATTATTTCAGGACCGTCTTTGCTTTGAGGCATTGTCGTCAGAGGGCGCTGGCCCTCCAGCCCTGGAAATTGTCATCATTTGTAGTTAACACACAAACCTCTCAATAGGGATGCACTAGTGCTCACACCCTGACCCCGGTGTCACTGTCTTCCCCACGCAGTTTACTCTCAAGTCTCATCCAAACCAAAGAAAGGAAGTACACACAGCTTTGCACTGAAGAAATCTGCAAAACGATGCACAGAAAACAGAGTAGCACATGAGGGCGAGAAAGGGTTGGTTGAAGACGCACGGCTCGCTTTCCAAGCAACACACAGAAAAGCAAAGAAAAACAGAGCACGTCAGATGGACCCACTGTTTTAGGGGCCCACGGGTCACTGGCCAGGAAGAAATGGCCCAGGGTTCGTCCACAGGGAGTGAAATGTCATCGGACACAGACCGCGTCTCACTGCTCTGTTCTAACTTGGCTAAGAATTGTGCAGAAATAATAAATCGGTGCTTAAGCTTTGGTTGTGGTCCCATCACTGACTATGACCGCTCTGTCATCTCCCCAAGAAAGGCACTACAAAAGCATGCGTAGCAGTTTCTTCCTTCCTCCTTCCAAGCTGCCATCGTCATTGTCATTCCCATAGGACGGGATTTCTCAACCTCAACACTACAGCGTGTGGGGCCGTCCTGTCACCGCAGGGTGCTCAGCGGCATCCCTGCCCACCAGAGGCCAATGACACCTCCTCAGTTTTGACAACAAAAATGTGTCTGGATGGTGTCAATACCGAGCCCAAGTCACCCGTCGCTCCAGGCCCTGCGGTAGCGTGTGTGAGCGCTGCTACCCAGACTCTTGACTCAGCCGCCCACCCGCAGGCCTTGCCAGCGAGAACTGCCGTCCTGTCCCGCCACTGCAGGCGGCGCGTCCTCAGCCACGGTCCCCTCACCACCCCCAGGCGGGCCTGGGACAGAGCTGTTAACTGTAAAGGCGGTGCTTATACGACCGCTTAGCACATGTAACCTAATCTCTGGGTTCAGCCCCTTGTCTGGGAAGGAGACGGTAGCAGGAGCTACAGAAAGGATCGCTGTGCTGTGCGAGCGGAATGAAGAGCTATTGCAGGCATTCGCTTTCGCTGGGGTCTGGCCCTTGGCGACGCTGCCTTTCCCCACGGTGGTGACGTCGGCACCTGAGCCGCACCACTGCCCCGCTAAAGAAACACGGGAGCGGGGACGCAACACAGGTCTGTCTAATCTGGACACTGGGCTCGGAAACAATAATGTGGCTTCAAGGGAGAGACTCTAAATGACATGCTAAGAACCACGTCTGCAATGTTAAATGTTCTAGCATCCAGATTTTAAGGAGTAAAAAGAAACAGGAGAAAGTAATTTTACAATATCTTATGTCAACCCAATGTATCAAAATATTGTCATTTCAACATGTAATCCCCATCAAAATATTAATGAGATCATTTCTCCTTTTTATACTAAGTCCTCTTAGCACTAAAATCTGTGCTTTCCGCTCGCTCGTCTCAGTGTGAATTCGCCCCAATTCGAGTGCTCAAAGCCCACTGCGGCCGGTTTCTGTGGTGGGCAGTCCAGGACCAGGCCAAGAGAGGGGCACGTGGGAGCCCCTCTCCCCGGGAGTCACATGCTTGGAAGTCTGACCTTCCCCGTTAGATGGGACCTCCCTTAGCGAAGGGCGAGGCTGCCAGGCGTTGTACAGCACACGACTGAAAGTGCCTACATTTATCAAACAAGCATGAATGCAAAAGTGAACAAGTGCGTGAATGAACGAGCACATGAATGAAAATGAAAACCAAAGAGCAGGCTGCATAGTTTGTAACCTTAGAGAAGCTGACACGTGTGAAAATCCAAAGCTCTATGGCGTGATCCCCTCGGCTGTTGAGAGAAGGGTATCGGAGCTCACAGATGCATGACTCAAGACTCAAGTCTCTGGCTATCAATCTGATAAAACCCTGAATATTTCCACATTAAAAATGCACATTCATTTCTTTATGTATTCACATCCCGCCTGTAGAATTATATGATTGCATAAAATCTTTTTAACTCTCTTGAGGGTAGAATTTAAGTAAAATCTTTTCAGAAAATTTTATAGAAATATCACAAAAGCACAAACAATTGCTATGAACGCTGAAGCCTGGACAGTGAGTAACACATCAGAAGCTTGCAGCTCAGTTAATATCTGTTAGAGGCTGAGGAATAGTGACGGCTGTTTGGGCTATTTTGAGCACTATTCCTTAGACACTGGTTCTTATTAAAATGCGTGGCCGAAGCAGGCATCATATTCCAGATGATCTAACAAGCACGGGAAGTACGGAAATGACTCTCTTAACAGACCTTGCGATTGTAAACCCACTCGTTAGGACAAATGTGAAAGGCTCTGTGAACTCACTCCTAGGTCATCTCCATGCAAAGGGCCATGAACCAGGCATTTCCCAGCGTCTGCATGCACACATATGTACATGGACACACACACACGAAGCTAACTTTGACACAGTGTCACATGAGTCCCTGGTAGGCCTTCTCTTCTGAAGTGGAGCCCATATTTCCAGGTTTCTAAGTCGAAATCCATTTTGATCCTGGCAGCTACTACATTAGCTCACTCTTCCAGGTTTGTGACAATCAAACCCGATCAGCACACCCATGTCTTCATCCAAGTGCTTATTGAACAAGACAAAATTTAAGAGGAAGCTCTGTGTGGGGGGCACTGCTTGCAGTGGTTCTCAAGTTTCCTGGGCCAAAGAACTGCCCTGGGGAGTGTCGGGAAAATGCAGTAACTGATTCAGTGGCTCTGGAGTGGGACCTAGAATATATATTTTTAAAAGGCACCTGCGGAAATAAATGAAGAACGCCGAATGAGAACACACCAAGGCTGTTTATAAAGAATCCATAGCTTGCGACAAAGGGAGTCAGCCCTGCTCTTGCACCTGGTGGAGACTTAAATGACAGCAGGGCAGCAGGAAGGCTTTACAGAGGAAAAGCAAGGCCTCAGGAATTATGGGCGGAAGGCCTGTGTCCCCAAAATTCATGTTGAAATCCCAACCCCCCAGTGTGATGGTGTTAGGAGGGTGGGGGGTGGGGGGGACAGTGTGCTTCCCGCCAGGATGCTGCTACTTTCTAAGTGATAGGAATCGCTAACTATACAGGGAAAATCATGCTATTCCTCATATTCCTCAGAAACCTACAAATGTGTCTGTCAGCGGATTTCTAGGCTGACACTTGCACTTCTGGGTGGGGGCTGGGAAGTTGCCAGGGTGTGACTAAGGGTATCCTGCTTTTCAAAACACACTCAGCCTATCTTTCAAGGAAAACTGGCGAGGGCAGGGTAGAAAACTTTCACTAATAACCGTCTATGGTTTTATAAAGATGGGTTTTCTTCAGAGACCAGGAGGTGAACTACATTATTTCCATTTTATGCATGTTACATGAATTCCTAAATCAATTTTCAATTTCCAGACACAAAAAAACCCTTACTTAGAGTGCTAAGACTTCGTGTTATCTCTCCTTCCTACTTTTGTACCTTTTTAGTTTTACAGACCCAGCTAGCTCTGCTCAGGTCCTAAGTTCAAACATACCTGTGAGTCACTGGCTAGAATAATCTTAGAAACATTTGCTTGACTTTATTATTTACATGAAATAAGGATTATTTTTGTACAGCTTACACTGTTTTTTATCGTTGCTAATAAAAAATATATTATAAGCAGTGCCTTAGTTATTTCTTTCAATTTACTTTTACTATCATCGTATTAAGTATTTCCTTCCCAAAGAGCCAGACAGATATTTTTTAATGGTTGTCATTTTATACACCTGACTGAAAATTAGGTGATTTTGTTCACCCTGGGGCATCTTGATTCTACTCTGGGTCATGTTATATTTCACTTCCACTGGCCTCTTTGTCTTATTTTCAGAGTAGATGAGAATGGCCCGTCTAGTCCCAATGGGACTTTAAGACACGATACATACATAACGTTACTCTAAAATTAAATAGGCCCTTGCAACATAAAATTCCTGTGCTGATTGTAATTCTCCTTTGTGGTTTGTGAATTCTTTTATATGTGTGAAGTACATCCCTACACCGAAGTCAGGCCTTAAAGTGCTTCCCACTTTCTCTTAAGTGTGGGAATTAATCATTTGGCATAAAATGATATCACAGAGTTTCCTATAGACATGTGAGGTGACACGTAATCCAGCGTTTGATATCCTGTTACAACTTTGTGCCATGCAGTCACTGAAATGTTTTTAATATTTTAAAAATTATGTAATTCCTCGTCGAAATAACAAAGTTGGGACTGACACCATAAAACAGGCCACAGGCAAGTAATGTATGATACGTGTAACTCTTAGTCATCTCATTAATATTAATAATACTAATAAAGAACTCAGCTATTAATTTTCATAAGACCTAAAAAAGTCCTCTTGTTGCAACAATTCAATCATAGAAAAAGGCATAGGATGTGAGGATTCCAGCTGAATGCAAACGGAACTGAAAGGAGAGGGTTTCAGTTTAACCCCACTGGCGGAGGCTTTTTTATTCTAGCAACATAAAGTCACTCAACCAACTCTCTTCTTTGCATACAATGCACGGTTTTCTCTTCAGCGGAGCTCAAGAAAGTCCACAGCCACACCTCAGATCCATCTTTGAGCCACACATCAGCCCGGCCTGCAGTGAGTATCATCCGCCCATGAGCTTCGCTAAGTCCACGCAGACACCTCTCCTGCCTTCCCACAGCCACACCCGACCACACCGCCTTGTGGGGACTGGAACATGCCTGAGGGAGAGTATTCGGTGGGAAGCCAGTATCACTGAGTCAGGAGAACCGCAGCTGTGAAAGGGAGGGCTGAGCCACAGCAACTCCGGGGGTCCTCTCTCCCCTCTAAGTACACGTTCCTGATCAACGCGGTTAATCAGTCCTTCATCTCTCCTCTTAGATTTGTCCATGGCTTTCCTTTGCCTCATTTGATACTCCAGGCAGCTCATTTCAGTGTCTTTCTTACTCCTAATCATGCCTCCAACATTATATGCTCATGAAAACACACACACACACACACACACACACACACACACACACACACACTGAAGTGCTCATTCCCAGACGGCAGTGTCACGGTTACCATAGAAACATATCAGCCTCCTATCAAGTGAGGGAGAGGAATCAGGCCTCATGAATATTTATTTTATTTTATATTTGATTATTCCATTTTTAACATCTGCGACAAAAATGGATATTTTGTTTTCACTATCTTTTCAGTTCCCCTTTTTCCATTTAAAGATGGCACTTCATTCTCACTCCAAAAGTATGTGGCCACTGTCCTCGTGAGTCCATCTCTAAGTGAATTGACAGAGAGTTACTATGTATAAATCTTTGGCACACCGTGGAGTATTATTCTCCAGTTGTATGTTTGTTACTCACATGCTCACCTGCAGAATTATACACTATTATTATGGACTCTGATAACTAATCACAGGGGTGTGTGCCTTTTACTTGCCTAACAATTCCTGTGACTCATTCGCATGAAGGAATTTAGAAAATATCCCTAAATCAGTGTACTTGGGTCAGTCACTGAGTCTTGGGGGCGATTCGGTGGTTTTCCCATTCCTTTGCATTTCTGGATCTCCTTTCCGTTTCACAGACGTGACAGAATATGAACATCCAGTCTGCGTTATGACAGAAACAACGGTTTGCTCATCTTTCTTTCTGTGCTGTGCTAGGAAGATGGAATGTATACGTCTCCCCGCACTGCCTGAGAGCTCTCCTTGACTCCAAAGAAACAAAACCAGGCTTTCGTTCGATACTAATGGACCATCAAAGCCTTAGTGAGAGCAAATGAAAATAGAGGGTTTGGGCCTGGAGGAGAGTTCATGTGATAAAACAGAGTCTAGTGAGGGAATGAGGCAGGAAGGGCAAGTTTCTTCGATGACCATTTGGGGTCCCGGTGATCTGGGGACGGAGAAAGACCTTGACCTGAAAAACAGCAGGTGAGTGGACCCGGTCAAGGACGCCAGTCAAGCAATTATCGTTCAGGTACAGGAAGGGATGTCTGACCACCAGGGGTGATGACTTCACATGGCCCCTAGAACACACCCAATGCCCCAGAACTCCCAGAAACCCAAAGAGCGGGCTCCAGGACAGCAGAACGGCGGCCCTTACCCGTGCTCTGGAGTTAAACTGAGTAACCCTCAGGTGCCCGACCTGACCGTCCGTCATCGCAGCGAGCTTCTGCAGAGCACAGCTGCTGGGTTGTGCAGACCTCGTTACCCCCCTCTATAGAGCGGAAGAAAGAAGCCTTTTCAGTTTTTGCTGCTAGAACAATGAGCTGTCGATACAGAAAAAAATTAAACTTTATGTTGACCTCACACCGATCACAAATATAAAAATAAAATCCATCCCAGGTGGTTGGTAGGTTTATATGTGAAAGAAAGAACAATAAAATTTACAGACAATAACATACGAGAATATTCTCACAATTGGGGTATGAAAACTCTTCCTGAACAGAACAAAAGCATTAACAATAAAGGGAAAGAGGAATAATTTTGGCTACATCAAGAGACATTACAAAGAAATGAAAATGAGTAACCACTGAGAAGAAAAAAATATTTCAACATACATGTCACCTACAGAAGGTTTGCATCTGGAATATGTGAAGAATCCTACGTATTAATAGGAAAAAGATGATCCAATTTAAGACTTGGGCAAAAGACTCACTCAGCCCTTCATAAAGGGGATACCCAAATGGTCAATAAGCATGAGCTACTGCCTTTAACGTCACCAGTCACAGCGAGAGAACACTACACGCCCGCCAGAATGGCTAGACTTAAGGACTGAAATACAAAGTGTGGATGAATGTGCGGGGCAGTGCTAAGACTTACACTGCTGGTGGGAGTGAAAATTGGTGCAAACGCTTCAAAAGCAGTTCAGTATTTTCTACTAAGGTTCAAGCTACACACATGCTATGATCCAACAATTCCGCTTGTAGGTATGTACCCAAGAAAAATGACAACATACATATATGCACCAAGAGATACACACAAGAATATTGCAGCATTCTCTGCCATAGTCAAAAATTGTTGGATTATCAATATTTGTGGAAAGTTTGAGAGAAACATCCTATTTTAAGAAATATCCAAGCTAAATTTGACCACGTAGCAAAATTCTTTTTTGTAATACTTGTAAATTCTGCATTCTAAAATTGTAGAATTTAGAACAATTCATAAATCTAGAACAATGAATTTAGAACAATTCATAAATGTAAGAAATTGCCTCACTAATGAAGACTTCATTTATAAGAATCAGAAAATGTCTAGGAAGTGTCTAGGAAACACATCTGGTAAACTATAAGGGCTATGTTTCATTCCAAAGAAGACACAGAAATGACTGCTTCAAATAACAACCCAGGTAGTTACAGCATTTACCTGCAACAATAATAGTGAAAGAAAATTTAATTGTAGGTTGATGGACTAAGTTAAATTCAAAATAGCAACCAGCAATAACCAGGAAACATTTATCTCACATAAATCACATAATAACTTTTAAATACGATAAAGCAGCCACTAATTGAAAAAATACTACAAAATGATAAAAGAGGTATATAATATCTTATAATGTTGACATAAAATACAAAAAAATCATTAAAGGGAAGAAAATTACATGGAAGATATAAAACTGAGATAATAAAGTACAAGACTATTGTGAAAAAAATAATAAACATTTTATACAATGACTTTGATGAATAACTATCTTTTTTTTTAATTTTGCTGAAGGACGTTTTTAAAGAATCACTAATCATCAGAGAAATGCAAATAGAAGCCACAATGAGATACCAGCTCACTCCTGTCAGAATGGTCATCGTCAATAAGTCAACAAACAACAAGTGTTGGCGAGGCTGTGGAGAAAAGGGAACCCTCCTGCACTGTTGGTGGGAATGTAAATTGGTGCAGCCACCATGGAAAACAGCATGGCAGTTCCTCAAAAAAATTAAAAAGAGAACTACCATGTGACCTAGCAATTCCACTCCTGGGTATGTAGCTGAAGAAATCCAAAACACTAATTCAAAAAGATATATGCACCCCCATGTGCATTGAAGCACTATTTACAATAGTCAAGATACGGAAGCAACCTAAGTGTCCGTCCATCATAGATGACTGGATAAAGATGTGGTACATTTATACAAAGGAATGTCAGTCGTAAAAAAGAATGAAATCTTACATTGCGACAACAGGGATGGACCTACAGGGTATTATGCGCAGTGAAATCAGTTGACTGCATATAGTGGGCCTGCTTTAGTGCTAAGTGATAAAAATAATAAAATAAGTAAGAGACGGGTGCTCCTTTCAAGGGAATCACAATCTACTGGCAGAGTCTGACTTGTAAGTAGACGATTATCACAGAACTCAGAAAGATACAGACTAGTAGAAACATCTTCAAACAATGTGCTTCCTCCACTTAAACTAAGCTATCTGTTGGCCCCTCAGGCAAGTTTCCAGGACGTTTGCAGTTGTTTGTTTTGCAAACAGACAGTCCTTACTTTGTGCCAGGCAGTAGGATAAGCACCGAGGGCACATCTGTGAACAGGCAGGGGTGACCCCTAACTGTGCAGGAGCTCGGGGTACTGGGCTGGGACACTGTCCCGAGTCAGCTGTCCGCGAGTGAGGCACATTTGGCTGGATGGCCAAGTAAGGCGACTTCCATGTTTGGGAACCATTGTTACAAGGCAGTTTGTTTGGAAACTACGAGAAGACAAGAAAGCAGGAGCGGAGTCACAGAAAGTCCAGTGCCCAAAGCTGCTGTGCCTGGAGAAGGTATGAGAGCAGTCAGAACGCTCTGCGTGGAAGGGAGAATCCTCACCCTCTGAGACAGCATTGGCTGGGCTGACGTACTGTAAGAGAAAGAACAGAAAAGGAGTGCTCTCGTGTTTAACGCCTAAATGCTTGTCAACTACAGGAGGAGAAAGCAAAAAGAAATAAAGATAATTATGTTAAAATCCCTAAAATAAGTAGTTGGGAAAATGGTTAAGTCTTCTTTTTGCTCCCTCATTGACTGATCACTGCCTAGGGCCATTTTGTAATGCTGAGCCCCTGAGAAAGAACCATCCACTGAGAAGATACACATTAGTAATGAGTGAAGAACCAGCAGATGGAAAAAAATGACAGAAAAGGAAATAAGGAGTTTCGTTCTGCACACATTACAAAAGAAAGGGAAGATATTTTCAAAGAGAAAGCAAGAGTTGGAAGGAGAACTGACTCTGGGTGATGAACACACAATGGGATTTATAGATGATGTAATACAGAATTGTACACCTGAAATCTACGTAATTTTACTAACAATTGTCACCTCAATAAATTTAATTTAAAAAAAAAAAGAGTTGGACTGGCTTGTTGAATCAGAATTTCCACTATAGGAGCAGATACTGTTATACTAACAAAAATGAAATTAGAACACAGAGTGTCACTCCTCATGATAAAAGTCTTGGGTCCCATTTCAGGCAGCCTAGAGGTCTGGTTACATCAGGAAAAGCCTTGACTTTGCGACGCATTTGAGCCTGTCAACAGTCTGCCCATAGCCAAAACATGCACTTCAATGGCAAAGAAATAAAAGCCCTCTGTCTGCACAAGACATACCTATGGACGTGGTCAACCATGATGAAATGAGTTTATCAAAGACACAAAAGTCCATCAGAATTACAAAGAGCACCATTTCCACCACAAGCACCTTGTTAATTATACAGTAGGAAATACAGGGATAGTAAGTATTGCGATCACTGGACAGCCTACAGCTGGTAGGGCACGGCCATAGGTAACTAGCGTCACTTTCGCCATTAACAATAAACGAGGGACAGCCACGAAGCATGACGAGAGTGAAAGGTCTCAAAGGATCAAATTGATGGGCAGTGAAATGAAGCATTTCTAGGTATTACCAAGAAACCAAGTGCAAACTCTGAGACTAACCCACAAGGAGAAAACAAGTGGGGAGCAAGGTTTTAAACGAGTTTCCCAAAGCAAAATAAATAACGCTGAAGACGGCTCGAGATACCCCAATTTGAGAATGCGACAACCTCAACCTCCTTATCACCGAGTTGATGAAGTATTCTGAAACATATGACCCAGATAAAATCTCTTATGACACACAGGAACTTGAGAAATGACTTTATCCAATGGAATGAATATCTAATACATGTTCTTATTAAATAAATAACTTTAAATTATTTTAAGCTGGCCAATTCCAGTTCCAGCCATAATAGAACAATTGACATTGGGCTTACCGTTCCAGCTTAAACAATTGTAAATATGTAAATCGACCGTTTAAGATAATTAAGGCAACACACATCCCAGCTCTGCGATTCTTGAAAGGACAACTCATGAGATGAGTTCCCAACTGCAGCACAGAAAAGCAGCTTGAACAGAACAGGCAGTGGTCTTGCTGGGCAGGGGAAACACAAAGCAGAGTTAAGGGCCACTGAGACAACAGGAAGTTTTGGGATAAAAATCCTGGAGAAAAGTAAGCCATGCAGGGCAGGATCTCTGGACATCTGCACAGACGTGCATTTGGGCCTTTGGGCCAATACTAACCTGCATGTATTCAGGGCAAGACGCCACGAGGCCTGGTGGGAAAAGCTACTGAGGGCTGCGAGCTGAATGCAGGACCCAGAGGTCACGCAATGCTGAAGACATTGCAGCGCTACCCAGGATCAGAGGCTTCACTGAAGTCCACACACATTCAGCTGAGACCCCAGAAAGACCACACATTAAAAGGGGGGTCATTTGGCTCTAGAGTAAGGACTACTCTAGACCTAACCAAACACAAGCCTCAATAGGATCAAACTTATCAGTCAGGAAAATGTTGCCAGTAAACAACCCAACACTCTAATAAAGGTCACAAAATATATGCTCTCAACAATGTAGCCTTCACAATGTCCAGCATAATATCAAAAGTACCAGGCAGGCAAAGAAACAGGAAAATGTGACACATGAGCAAGAGGAGAATGTATACAGAAAAATAACCAAAGGTGACCTATATATTGGAATTAAATACTTTAAGGTATTAGAAATGTATTTAAAGATTTAAAGAAAAATATGGACATAAATAAACAGATGGAAAATCTCAAAGAGACATGAAAATTTATGAAGAAACAACTGGCAATTCTATATTTGAAAATTCTAATACTTTAAATGAAAAGAAATATTACTGGGCCTAGTTAACAGCAGATTGGACAATACAGAAGAAAAGAAAGTAAAATAGAGTCTCAGTGACATCTGGGACAATATCAAGGGGTCTCACCCACATATAGTTGGAGTCCCAGAAACAGAAGTGAGAAAATAGACCAGACAAAATATTTGAATAATTAATCTTTGATAAATTTCCAAATTTGAGGAAAATTATAACTGCACAAATCCAAGAAGCTCAATGAAACCCAAACAAAATAAACAGAAATAAAACAACACCAAGGTCTGACAATCAAACTGCTGAAAACCAGTGACAAGGAGAGGATTTTAAAGGTAGCCAAAGGGACGGAAAATTCCATTACGTGGGGGGGGGATGATGAGCTAGTTACCAAGCAAAGGTACTTTGTATCTGAAACAGTGCACAACAAAAGTCACTGGAATGACAAATATGCAGTGCTGAAAGAAAATAAATGTCAGCATTGATGTCTCTATCCAGCAAAAATGCTTTCCAAAAAATAAAGGTAAAATAAAGGCTTTTTCAGACAAACAAAACTGGAGTGAATTTACTGCCAGCAGACCTGCACATCAGCAAATGTTAAGGGAGATTCTTCAGGGAGAATGAAAATAACAGCTGATGAAACGTCAGATCTGTATAAAAGAATGAAAAGCACTAGAAACTGTAAGTATGCAAGTAAATATAAAAGACATTCTTTTCATTTGTAAATTTTCTTAAATTATAGTCCATTGTTTAAATCCAAACTAGCAACCATGCATTTGGGGAGTTATGACATGGAGAAGTAAAATGTTTGGCAGCAGCAACACAAGAAATAGTGAAAAGAATTGGAAATTGTGGTAGGCAGAATTATGACAATGTCAATTTCCTGTGCTAATCCCTGGGACAGGATGCGACACCACAGCCATGATGCGCTTAGGTTACGTGGCAGAGGTTTTCTGTAGGTGTGACTGAGGTGCCTTATCCACTGACCTTAAACAAAGAACTTATCTGAGGGGGCCACTCTCATCACACGAGCCCCTGAGGAGCAGTTTTCTCAGACATCCTCAGAGCCAGGTATCAAAGACGTCGAAGGCTAAGAAGTATTAGGTTCATCGCTGACTACAGAACGGAGGCAGTCACATGACAAGAGGTCGGAGGTCATGGGAACTGAGCGACCCTCAGCTGAGAGCCAGGAAGCAAAGGGACCTCAGTGCACAGAACTGAGTTTGGCCAACAACCTGAATGAGCTTGAGGGCGTCTGTCCCAGAGCTTCCAGGTAAAGGCTCGGCCCTGCCAACACCTTGGTTTCAGCTGTGCGACAGCCCAGCATGGATCCCAGTCAGCTCCCTGGGGCGTCTGATCTACACAACTGTTGCTGACAAATGGGTGTGGTTCTAAGCTACTAAATTCATGGTCATTTGTTGAACAGCAATCGAAAACCAATGCCAAGTATGCTCTGTAATGCTCTTTCACTGTACAGGAAACGATACAAGATTACTTAAGTAATATTATTTCTCATAAGTTAAATACACGTGTCATAAACCCTACAACAGTCACAGAAAAAACAGAGTGACATACTTAGCAACCTGATAATTGAGATAAAATGGAATACACATTTGAAAGAGTGCTTTGAGCCTTCTCAGATGGGAGCTGGCATAGAGTGGGCAGTCTCTGAGCCTCTGTGAAAGGAATGAATTAATGAATGAATGGGGATAGTCAAGTCCACGAGTTAAGTAATAAAAATCCATTAGTGATTCTAGCACCAAAATTACCTAGATGAAGGCACGTTGTAGCCCATAAGCAATATAAGGAATAATCAGATTGGAAATCACCACGGAAGCACAGAAACCAGCAAAGATTTGGGTTTTTATTATTTATACCCAGTTTGAATCTAAAATTGATTTAAGGTACCGAGAAAAATAAAATTGCTATGGATTTGGGATTTTTGACTGAAATGCTAGAAGACAACATAATGCCTTTCAATTAGAAAACCAAGGATTCAAGTTTGGCCACTTTTCAAGATGGAAAATATAATGGGAGAGCTACACATTGACATAAAGAAAACTTATTTTGAGTCATAATTATTGTATAATTACAAGAGAAAAAAATCAAGAGCAACAAGATTTTAAAATTTAGACACACTAGAGAAAGCAGATTTTTAAAAAACGCCAAAACAGTATACAGAGAGGGGAAAAGTGCATTGAAATCTGACTAGTGGAATGACAAAAACAAAATATCTAAAAGTGAAGATTTATCTGTTATAAGATAGGGTGGGAAATTCAAAAGTTGTCAGGAAAATCTGGCTGAATTATGAGAGAAAGTAGGGAGCTCCTGGTTATTTAGTGACGTGTCCTCAATACGCAAGGTTACAGGAAGGGTGGCCGACTGATGGAAGAAGATGATGGTGAAACAATGGCCAGTGTGCTGGACAGTGAGTTTTCGGAAGATGCGTCGCCAGTGGCGGGGGGGGGGGGGGGGGGGAAGGGGGGGAAGGGGGGTGGCCATCATCCTTCTGAAGCCCCTTTCTGACTCCCTGGTTGTAGTTTTAATAAAACCTAAGAGGCAGGGTAGGTGAGTAATGTTGTGAGTCAGAGGTTATTAGCAGTTATTTTTAAGAAAGGTGATATTTGATTTTAAATTCTGGGTAAGCTTTAACATTTTATAATGCCTGCTATTCTGAGAAAGTTAGAGATTTTCCAGAAAACTGGGCTGCTTCATATCCAGTGTGCGCTGGTAAGAGCACCATTTGGCAAAAGCTTTCATTGTCTTCAGAGCAGTGGCAAAGCATTAAAAAGTTTAATGCTACTCAGGTATTATTTTGCTAAGTTTGGGTCATGACTTTAATTTTCTCAGTGAAAGCTTTCCTCTTAAAAGTGCTGCAGACGTTTGGTACGTGCCATCAACCATATTAAGTGGTAAGCTCAGCCCTCTTTCTCTAAGATTTCAGCCAGGTGCTTTGCTTTATATAAATTCAAACTCTTGCTGCGTAATAGCCTTTAATAATTGTGATAAATAGCTACAGGCAAATGAGACGCTGGTCTAAGCTTAACAGTGAATTCCTCTTCACTAATAGTGGTAGACATCGTTTATGCCTCTTGGGAGGGAGGGCAGGCGTTAGGATTTTATATCTTTAACATCTTCCTGTCAAAATGTCATAGCAGCGAGTGAATGTTTGTAATCACAGCCTAATTCAGTGGGCGGGACCTGGGACTGTCCATGCAGATTTCATCTGGTTGAGGCCGCAGGTTTCTGCCTTAGGTGGAAGCTGGTGAGTAAAAGCTTGTTTATCTAATGCTACATTGTGCCACTTGCCATGCTCCTAATGGCAGCTCCTGACCAAACTGAACCCATTGCCAACCTTCAGCCTTCACTCTGTATGATTCCTGACAAGATGGAACGTACACACAACCATACACAGAGCTGCCCACAAATACATCACAAACAGATCACAACCACATGCCCAAGACCCAAGAATACTGCATCAATGTCATGTCCAGTCACATCTGAGAATGAGAAAGTGAAGTCCAAGATGAAATGGATTGGATTGCAAAGCAAAGTTAGCTGTATTTCACTATACTTTTAATTCCATGAAAGCTTTAAAAAATAATTGGTTTTATAACACACCATCTGTTAACTCAGTGAAAGCAGGGTTTTAGAAATATTTTGAAATTGCTTTAGAACCGGTTATCTTTTTAAACAAGTTAGGGAAAATTAATTTTATTACAGTTTCTACTCTGAATCTAGCTTTCTTATGCCCCTGCACGAACCCTAATTAAACTTGTATACACGGGATATGACATACGAAAATGAACCAATTTCTCTTTCATGTGTGTAGGTTTATGTATCAGATACAGGTTTCACCTAGCTACACACCCTGCCTCTGTTTCATGGCCACACAGCATGATCAGAGGTGGAAAATCATGCTCTCAGAGTAAAGACCGCCTGCGCCACCTGTGGGAAGGCGTCGGAGACTGGAGGTTGGAAAGAAAGCCTCTTTGCCTCAGAAACCTGGACGAGGCAGAGGGCTTTCCAAATATAGATGCCGGAGCCCGACTCACTTATTTTAACGCAATTCCTTAAGATCAGGAAGAGAAGCCATTAAGATGAAAACACGTTTGAAAGGGAAAACACCTGTATTTCTCGCTGGCCTACTGTGTGCACTACGGTAGATGTGCTTTACAGACGGCAACTTAGTTTTTATACAGGTAAGTCTGCACCTTAACCGTTAGCTAGGAATGTAGCAGAAAAGCCCCTGACAAATACCGTTCCCAGAATCTTGACAACTGGGCAGAGAACACCCAGGAAGGACACACAGGGCTGGAGTCCAACCCTGAGATGGACCTTCTGCCTGCAGTGCTTCCCACAGGCAGAGGAGAAGGGCGGCGCCCTTACGGGAAACATACCATCCATGCGTTTATCAGTTCATTCTTTATGTTATGACCAAATCCTCTGCTACGGGATGAGACGGATACACCAGTGTATTAAAGAACCAGTCAGCATGACACGGTGCCATGAACAAACGTGAAAGGTACAGAATTGGACAACACTTCTCCATAAGCAGTAAACGTCCACTTGGCAGGTTTACGGGGGTGTGGGGGGACAGGGGGACAGTGCACAAGTATTATTTTGAAAGTAGAGAATAAAACATGCAAATGTATTTCTCTAAGCTTTCAAATATATGGCATCTTTAATTAGCTTAAGTTTTTCCTAGCAAATGCTCCCCCTTAATGAGCCTTAGAAATTAATATTCACATATGAAAGCCTAGCTCAGTTCATATGGCAATCACACTACTTGGACGGAAAAGGTACTTCTCGAGTTCCTAACACGATACCTTCTCTTCCGTTAGGTATTTTCTTCTGAAGGCTCTTCGCGTGGCTAACGTGCTTGGCCATGCTTCTGTGAAAACGCAAGGATGACCTTTTCATGCTGTCAAAAACATAGACTTCTGATGCCAAACCCCAATTAACATATGGTATATCAATCCAGGTATGGAATTTTGTTCCGCATTTTATGTAATTTTGTTCTGCATTTAGAAGATATTATGTATTACATCGTTCAGTGTCCTGGATATAAAGCCCCGCGTGAGAAATTTATTTTAGAATTTTAACCGGTGGAGGGAAGTCTCCCCAAAAGAACTGAAATATTTCCTCTTTTCCAATAATGAGGACAACTTCTCTTTTTGCTGTAATGGCCAGGAACCTCAGAGCCAAACCTGAAGTAACAATCACAAAATTATTAGGTACCTGATGGTCACACCCTGAGCAGCTTCCACTTTTTCTATCAGCTTGATTTTCCATATCAATCTCTGTTTTGTTTGAGGGGAGAAAAGGAAGAATAAATATATTTAACAAATTAAAATACAAATAGTTGTATACTATACATACTACGGAAGTCATACGGTTTCAAAAAGTCACTCTATATATTAACTGCTGCCCACTTTTAAAATAAATGATTAATATGTAAACTCATTTGCAAGGCACATCAAATGGAAATAAACACCTCATTTTATTTCTATGTAATGCTGTTTAAGCAGACACCTGGAGATTTTAACATGGGTCTCATTTAATATTAATTTCACTGCTAATATTTACAATTTCTGCTCCACTGGGCGTGCAGGAAGCCAGCATCACCATTATATGTCACTAGACAAGCTGGCCACGTGTTAGAAGAAAAAAGCGTTAAACAGAAGAAAAGAAAAAATTCCATTAACAAACAAAAACTGAATAGTTTGCACCAAAGTAAGAACGCTGACCAAGGTACCTTTCTGAAGTAATTGGAAGAACCAGTCACAAGCTCACATTTCTTAACTGAAAAAGCCCATTGAGTAGATCTAATAAGGGCATTTTTAAGGAATAAATAATAAATGTAGAAGTAAGCTGGATAGAGTCTATGTTAATGTAAGCAATTTTTATTTTTGTGGTGGCTTTCCCTCATTTTTAGGAATTACAACAATATAATAATAATGCAAGTAATAACTTCGAACAGACTAAGTTAGCTATTCTAATAATACTATACTTGCTTTTTAGGAAAAATATTATGTAGGTTTGCAATGTTTGCTACCAAAATAGTGAAGAGAAAATAGATTGGCAGGAAACTAAGTAAATGGCTTCCATGTTTACTCTACCTTCTCCCCTTCCAACTGTGCCTTCTGGTAAGAAGAAGAGGTGAGAGGGGTGGAGGAAGCTGGAGGAAATGGGCCTCCTTTCCCTCCCGCCATCTCCCCTCCATCGCAGCCCCGCAAAGCCCGCTCCCCCAGGACTTCCCCAGAAGCAAGCAGCAGCTCCATCTGTCAGTCGTCCCAGCCCAGCACCTGAGAGCCAGCGCTTTGCCTCACAGCCTGTTTCAAGCCACCAGCATATCCTGTGTCACCATCTTCAAAACACATCAATCCTCATTACTCCCGGCAGGTACGGTCTACAGAGTCACCGCAAACACGAATTGTCCCTCCCGGGGGAAACACAGGGCCACGTCCCTGCGTGCACTTGGTCACACTCTCATCACCCAGTCATACACACCTCGCTTTACGTGTGTCTCTGCGTAAACACACCTATTTACCACAAGTTGCTGACGCTGTGACACGAGCTGGGCCAGCAGCTGTCACCACTGCCTGAACACCCGAATCCAACACCTGTGCCACCCGTCAGGCCCCCCAGCCCTCCTGGCAGGAGCCTGCACGGCCTCTGAACTGCGCTTGGGGCCATTCTAAACAGCAAGGTCATGGACGCCAGGCCCAGAACTGCACAAGACACGGCCCTTGAGCGTACGCTGAGAAGGATGTTGGTTTGTGACGAGAGCTGAAATGTGAAGGCGGTGTCATCTGGCTGGAACTCAGCCGGTGACACACACACCGGGCAGCTCACACGTTTGCCACTCTATGCACGCGCGTATCTGTGAATGGTTGTGAAGGAAGCGCTGTGGGTATTGATTCTGGGGTTACAAATACCTTTTAGCAGCAGGCAGCAGTGACCTGGCAGTGCTGAGGGCTGACTGTGCGCCCAGCACCCCAGTCACCACGCCCTGCCCAGCCAGGACCACCTCATGTTCACCCGCCTCCAGCAGCCGAACACCCACACACCTTTTGAACCCCAAATCAAGACCACATCGCCCTCTGCCTTGAACCTTCCAGGGCCGTTCAGTCTTTGGAAATGAAACCCAAAGTCCTGGCCGCTGCCCCCAGGCTGCTGGACGGCCTGGCCCCTTGGATCTCGCGGCCTCACTCCCACCCCAGCCCCTGCACCGTCCTGGACCGCAGGGCTTCTCACTGGCTATTCGGTCCATAAGGCTCTTTGCAGGCCTGGGCCCCTCTCTTCCTTCAGCTCTCTGTTCAAATACCTCTTCCTGGAAATGGGGCCCCGTGACCGCCCCTAGATATAATAGCACCCCACTTCTTGCTTTCTTTTTCTTGAGAGCACTACTGTGCCCTGGCACAGGGCACATTTTTAATTCTTGCCCTCTCCTTTCTCACTGCTGTATTCCTGGCCCCTCGAACACCTCATACAAGCTAAGTGCACAGTAAATATTTAGCAAAGGAAGGAGCAGTCGCAGGTCTGTCACGCGTAGCACCTTCACGGGCTTCATAGTGACCTGTCCCCTGGCCAGGGGGGGCTGGGGCTCCGGGAGGCTGCCGCTGCTGCTCCCTGAGGCCTGAACTTCAGGAAGCCCAATTTCCTGCTGGGCACCCCACACCCCTCAAGGCAGTCCTCTCAGATGGAGCCCAAGTCTGGCTCCTTTTCAAATGGGGTTCACACCAGAAAACACCCCCTTCGCCCTCCGATTAGAGCCATTTTTAGGACCTGAAAGTGCCACGCGTCTCCCCATGGCTGTCTGGAGATCAGTATTTCTTTCCCACATCCCTCGGGATACACTAGTCCTCACATGATGATAATTCTCGTACTCCCACTAGTAATGATAGCTAGTATTTCCTCAGCACCAAACTACGTGCTAAGCACTTGACATGAATCGCTACACTCAGTCTTCACAATCGTCCTGTGAGGAAACTGATCGCAGCTTGTTAAACAGAAACCATCACCCAGAAGCAGATTCGAGGTGAATTCTAAAATGGATGTTACACATTACTTAAGGTTACGGTGTCTTCTGTGTGTAAGGCTCGCAGATGCAGGAAGAGACAGAGCTGTGGGCATCTGTTCACCTTGCAGAACCCTGGACAGACCAATTACTCGTTAGAGACTCAGAGATAGTCAGGGTGTTTCTGGAGCTCACCCCCGTGTCATGGTTTGGGCAGGAAATGAAAGCCGCCCCAGACATCTGGTGTAGGGAGATGTCTGAACAGGAATTAATGCAGAACCGTGGGGAACTGACAGGAGGAGGGTGTGTCAGGAAAACTTCCCCAGGAAATTCAAAAGAGCAGAAACTGGTCACGAGGTCCGTGGTAACTGTGTGACCACCGCAACCGTCACTGGCCGTTCTGCGTCCCCGTGTGGAGGACCAGCATGATGCTGACACAGCTCCGTCTCCACCGGTGAGTGAGAAAGTCCTTGGTGCCTGGCCCTTGAACCTCGTGTCCTGCCAGCGTCCACGGAGCTGCAACAGGCTAGCTTGTTCTCTGTGAAGTCCCAGCTTCTGCGTCACTCCTGACATTCATGACTCTACACCTGGTGACCCAAACCTTAATTCTCGGAGGGCCTGAGCATGTGTGGTCCTACTGTGGGTCGCTGTAGTTGGTCTTCCGTTAACTCCTACCCCTGGATGTGGAAGAAGTAAGAGGCGCCCCGAAATACTGGGTTCCCCAATGCCCCTCACTGTCCTAGGAAGGAGCCCCCATGTCTCCTTAGCAAAGCAGATCAGTCATGCCAACCTCTGTATTAGTCCATTCAGTGTTTTTCTTGGCCCAGTGACACAAGGAGCCCAAAGTGGCCAAGTGATGGTCTCAATTTCCAACTCAGTGAAACTGCTATTGAGTCCTTTGGTAGAAGCACGGTTCCCTTGGGAATGAAAATCTCTGAACCAGAAGAGCACAGATGGGAAACAAAATTCACAAGTGGTCACGAAGGGGAACAGATGAAGAAACATCCCCACTTCCCCCACTTTGTTCCAGGACCTGGATTTGAGAAGCGAATCCCCACACGCTCTGAGCATACAGAGCGTCTCACAGGACGTCCACACAGCTCCGACGGCGCTTTGGCACAGCCGTGACTGACGTGGAGCCTCTGACAGATCACGTCACCTTCCTGTCCTCAGTAGGTCCCTCCAGCACCAGTCCGGCAGGCCAGCTGTCTCGGGATGCAGCATACAGACACAACAGTGACACCTCACACATGCCTGGTGGTCAGTTCCTCTGCTGTTTTCCTCACTAGATCTGAGGGGGCTGGAGCAGCACCCACATCTGGTCACTATCCACAGACCATGATGCAAAGCAGCAATGCTGTGAAAGGAAGTGTCACTGGGTGGGAGCCACCTGCTTGAGCAACTTCTATCTTAGCTTCTGGGGCAGCTCAATGTCTCCGATGATACAAGGCGCTGTGTAGGCCCAAATTCACAGATTGAAACATTAAACGACATCTGTGTCATGGTGGGACCATGTTCAGTGGCTGCAAACCCCGTTTTCTTCAGTACAAGGCTGTGGTGTGGGTTTCCCGGGCGTCCTGACTGTACCCCCATCACTCGGGTACTTCTGCGTGTGCTGGGCACCAGCATTGGCCACACGGCCTTCTTTGGCTTTGGGCACAGCTCAGAGCTGGAAGCCTGGCTGGTTATCAGCACCCCTGGGGCAACACATTCCAGTGTCCCCGCGAGGTGTATGGTGACCTGGGATCCAAAGGCTCTGTCCATGAGCTCACAGTGCAAATGGAACTGGGAGGGCCTCATGGGGACGTCTCCCACCTGTGCTGTGAGGTGACCGCACACTCCTGTCACAGCGTCCAGGTGCGGCCTCACAGGGACGTCTCCCACCTGTGCTGTGAGGTGACCGCACGCTCCCGTCACAGCGTCCAGGTGCGGCCTCACAGGGACGTCTCCCACCTGTGCTGTGAGGTGACCGCACGCTCCCGTCACAGTGTCCAGTGCGGCCTCATGGGGACGTCTCCCACCTGTGCTGTGAGGTGACCGCACGCTCCTGTCACAGCGTCCAGGTGCGGCCTCATGGGGACGTCTCCCACCTGTGCTGTGAGGTGACCGCACGCTCCCGTCACAGCGCCCAGTGCGGCCTCATGGGGACGTCTCCCACCTGTGCTGTGAGGTGACCGCACACTCCCGTCACAGCGTCCAGGTGCGGCCTCATGGGGACGTCTCCCACCTGTGCTGTGAGGTGACCGCACGCTCCCGTCACAGCGTCCAGGTGCGGCCTCATGGGGACGTCTCCCACCTGTGCTGTGAGGTGACCGCACGCTCCCGTCACAGCGTCCAGGTGCGGCCTCATGGGGACGTCTCCCACCTGTGCTGTGAGGTGACCGCACGCTCCCGTCACAGCGTCCAGGTGCGGCCTCATGGGGACGTCTCCCACCTGTGCTGTGAGGTGACCGCACGCTCCCGTCACAGCGTCCAGGTGCGGCCGCATGGGGACGTCTCCCACCTGTGCTGTGAGGTGACCGCACGCTCCCGTCACAGCGTCCAGGTGCGGCCTCACGGGGACGTCTCCCACCTGTGCTGTGAGGTGACCGCACGCTCCCGTCACAGCGTCCAGGTGCGGCCTCACGGGGACGTCTCCCACCTGTGCTGTGAGGTGACCGCACGCTCCCGTCACAGCGTCCAGGTGCGGCCTCATGGGGACGTCTCCCACCTGTGCTGTGAGGTGACCGCACGCTCCCGTCACAGTATCCAGGTGCGGCCTCACGGGGACGTCTCCCACCTGTGCTGTGAGGTGACTGCACACTCCCGTCACAGCGTCCAGGTGCACCTGCAGCCACAGGACACACTCGTCATCCTCCTGCACTGTCAGCACCAAGCCAACTTGAATGCCATGGTTTCCGTCTTCGAGAAATGACAGAACACTGACGTCTCAGCAGAACACACACACAGCCCAATGGAAGCTTCCTGTTTCTCTCTCTCTGGGGCACTCTAACATTAGCTTAAGTCATACTAAAGCACCCTCCAATTGAAACATCTGCTTTCTGCCCTTAAATTAGAAATGACAAGAATAGAAGCCTTATTAAAACCGTTCTGAGACCATCGCATCTTGATTATAACAAGTACTTAAGTTCTTATAGGGATGCAAAGCCCAGCAGAGACCCCAGGTCACACGTCAATGCCCCAAACCCACTGTTCTGGACCTAGTGTGGTTCTGGGGTGACTGGTTCAAGATGGCAGCACTGACAACACATGAAGTGGCTTCCTGGCACTAGCGCACCTGTCCCTCTATTGTGCACATTCACTGGAATTCTCCCATGTGATGACCTTGTCTTGGAAATCGGAGATAATGTCCGTCCTGAACAAAGCTGAAGGCTGTCAATGCTCCGTGGTTTTATTAATAGGTTGTGAAATAAATCATTGAGTCTGCTTCTTAGCACTTGCTTTAGACTCAAAAAACAAAATCGGTCATCTTCATTTATCACTAGGCAAAATCTCCAAAAACAAGTCATATGGTAATTACGCCAGTGATGTGGAAAGAGGCATGGGTAATGTCTCAGGGATTTCCAAAAAACGTCAGCAATTAGAAGCAGCTTTCTGAGACGTGCCACTGAGATATGACATCTTCCTCTGTGTCTCTCAGGACTGAGGTCTTTTCTTCAGGGTAGCGGCCGGCAGTGCACACTTGCATCCCGTCCTACTCATCATGTACTAAGAGATACTGGTCAGCTTAGGAAGCAGAGACCGAATTTCCTAATCGAATTGCTCTGACTGCGGAATCATATTTTGGATGGGACATCGTTCACGACTTGACCTTCTCCGACTGCTGTTTAGAGAGCATGGCCACCTTTCGGATAAGCATATAAAATAACTCACTCTTAAATTGCCTCCTATCAGTGAAGGATGAGTAGTGTGTTTCTGCAGAGAAGGTACATTTAAAGACTCAGTGATGGATTATTGAGTTACAGCATCTGTCCTTAAAAATGAGAAAGGTAACTCACAAATGGCTTGGCCATGAAGACAAATGCAGTCATAGTTCATTCCATGTAGATTATTGAACCTAATGTTCTATTGCATTCTTCATTCCTTGAAGTTCATTTCCATTGAAAAATTTCCCCTTCAGGCACCAAGACACTAAAACAAACAAGAGTCACCATACATCAGAGGAAACATGCTAATAAAGCAAAGCTAAAGTGAAGCAAACAAACAAACCAAAACCACTCTGGAGCCACTCCTAATGCTGCCTTGTCCTGTGTGACACTCATGACCCAAAGACAAAGGGCCAGTCCCTTTAGAGCCAATGTTCCTGCCCCCACAAAATTAAAAGCACAGGCACATACATCTCAGGCCAGGGTTCCCCAACCCAATTAACCTGTTTTCATGTATTTATTATCCCTGAAATCTGCATGTGCAGTCATGTTGATGACACTGTTTTGGAATAATCTAGAAAAGTAGCATAACAAATGAGTCAAATGTGCTTTTTAACTGCCTATCAGCCATCCATCATTCTTTAATTATCCTGCCATTTTGTAGAAATCGATACTTAGAAAAAGACGTTAAGCCTGTAACTTATTCCACCTTCATAATTCTTATGGGGCTGAAGCAACAGGTAAACCTCTTAAGGATGTGATGTGTATAAGAGTGTCAAGTCTGAAATGTGGCACCACGACTTTGAGGCTGTGAAGGGTGCAAACTAGAAAAACAAAGTTGTCCTTTAAGAGCTGCAAAGGTTTGACCTCATCAGGTAAAATGCTTTTGTTTGCCTTTTGAGGAACACTTGTTTCATTATCCCCAGAAAACCACGTAGCAGACTCCTCAGTTACTAAGGTAAAAGCCAGCACCTGCCTGTTTCTCCTGGTGAAAAGTTAAAACCACCAATAGCCTGAAAGCCGGTGTTTCACACGGAAAAGCGTGTTTGTTCTGTGTGGTCGTGGAAGTGGTCCTGAGTGGATGTTCCACACCCCGAGCCTAAAGCTCTGCTCACTCTCCGCGGGGAGAGTCAGGATGTTTCTGTCAGGACTTGGGTGAAGAAAAGTTCCCTTCTCTCTGGACCTTGGAGTGGGCGAGTCTTCCTGGGGGGCCTCTGCGATGCTGGGGGAGGTCTGAGAAGTTGTTTAGGAAACGCCTCGCCGCATAAGGGAACCTAAGCCTGTCAGACATGCTCCAAAGTCAGCTGATGGTCACAGCCTCCTGCCATGGCTGTGGGTGACATGCACAAGCAGGAAGAGCCTGTAGAGCCAGGAGACAAGCTCGCATGATGGGCAGATGGGGACGCCAGAGCGAAGGGACTTCTCAGGAATAACCGAGGACACAGTGCAGAGAGCCAGGCCATGGGGTCCAGGACCCCTCGCTGCTGGTGACTGCAGCACCGTCCACACTGGGGCCCACTCACCTGGGTCAGCAGGCAGCGGTCCTCATGCCGTCCGGCCAGCTCAAGCCACGGCTGGCTCTTGTCCAGAGCCTGAGGCTGCCTCCGTCTCCGAAAGCACTCAGGTAGCGCGGGTGCAGGCGGCCCAAGACAGCACGTGGAGAAACAGTGCCTGCAGCCAAAGCGCTTTCGTCAGGCGTGAATGAGAGACCAGGAAGAAAGGCACTCTTACACGGAACGCGACAGTCCCCTCAGCTGTGGGCCCTCCACCTTTGGCTCAGGGCTGTGGAGCAGTGAGGACCCCGAGCCTCATTTTGGCAAAACCATCTCCCATGTGATACTAGAAGCCAAAAGCACAACAAATGCCGCTTACGCATCAATAAAATATGTTGTTGTTTTATGTTTTCAAATCAACAATTTCATTTTCTTCATCAAAGAAAATGTGTGTTGAACGCTAACTGCCTGAGAAATGAAGCATTTACAGAACCCAAGATAAGCGGGCTTGTTTGCGGTACCTTCAAACCAGCGAATGACCTAAACGTAGCTACCAGATATTGTCACATGTAAAATGTGTCTGATTCCAGGGGATTTGAAGTGAATGTTTTCTTAAGTAACAATTATACATGTAATTCCTTCTCTTGTCTGCTGCAACTGGATTGTAAAGTCCTTAATTTGTACATTTCTATAAATCTTTCCTATTTGTTATTTTGTTGACCTCCCTAATTCCTTTCACATTTTATAATTTTCAGATGTTTATATTGGATTTTTTTTCAATAACACTGCATAATGCTCAAAAATTATGCATTTTATTTTGATTTTTGCCTACTTAGCTAAGCCAAGTTATTTTTAAGGGGGAGAAAGAACACACTCGTTAGATGGCGACATTTGAGTCTTTGCTAGAATGAATGAATGTTCCAGTAGTAAGAGCTAGTTTTTAAAAGTTCAGTTCCAGCATGTCAACACCACAGGAGTATCTCAGACAGCTCTGAGCCCGTCTCTTAGTACAGCAGTACGAGTATTTCAGGGAACAATTAGCTTTTCAACTTAGAAGAGGTCACAATTACAATCACTTTTACAAAAACATTTCTGAAATATGCTTCTGTGTTTTGATTTCAAGGAAGATATTCATGTATGAGCTTTTAAGGAATTGCTGAGTTCTCAGCTGCAAATACTAGCCGGCATTTAAAAGGAACATTGAACTAAAGTTTTTAAGTAAGTGGTTCACAAAATTGCTTAATACATGCTCTAAGGATTTCTTTCTTTTCACTTTAATTAATTGCACTACAAGTTGTAAAATTCTGTCACTAGCATGATAGTAACAGCTGATCAGATCTCAGGAGCCATGCTGAACCGTGAGGAACAAAGGGCACATCACAGCTCCAGTGTCAGACCTGACCAGTCCTGGTGGAGCTAAAGACGAAAACAGGGCAGGTCGTTCGGCCAAACTGCTGTTGAAAGAGAATAAAGGTGCATTTAGATGCCAGTGAAAGAGCACAGCTTGTGGGAACCAGAGTTCAGGGCATCAGAAGTGACCCGTTTACCAAATAACAAGAGTCACGCTGGTGCCAACACCCAGGTGTCTATTCTAATACCCATTTTTCTTTTGAAACAGCGTCACCTTCAAAGTAGTCTATTACCAGAGGCGTCATCAGCAATTGGGCCTGTAAAGCCAATTTTGATGGTCTCTGAATTTTTCTGCTTGGTTTGGGTTCAACAGACTCCATAAGAAAAATGGGTACGTGGTATTTACAAACAATTCTGGTATCACTTCATCTATCTTATTACATTAAAGGGCCGGCAGAGATACTCTCTATCTGATGCCCGAGCTATCATGGTTCCTGAAAGTTTCATGGAAACCCAACAGCTTTATGGAATTCTAATGATAAGTCAAAGCGCTAATGTGTAGGAGTGTGTGCCCGATTCTCACAGCCTTTGTCTAGAAAGTTCTTGCTGGGTTTGGGTTGCACTAAAAACTATTATGATGAATCAAAACACAGAAATAAAAGCACATGCTGTACTACTGATAAAACGCACACCACACTGGAGAAATATGGACTGCCCTGGGGGGAAATCTCATGCTCAAACAACTTAAAAATTCTTTTCTGAAATGCTCAAGATTAAGGTTTCCAGGCCGGAATTCCCGCCTATTCTCAGGAATTCTTTTTCACTTTCCCGTTCCCAAATCCCAAGAAAAGTTGGTCGGAAAATCGGGAAAATCAGCTCCTTGAGCCCAGTAATACCCACAATGGGAAATAAACGTACTACTCACAATGTATTTCTTAGACATTTTTACTATTTATCACTAGGGTTTCCAGATGGGAATTCCCGCCCGTTCTCAGGAATTTTTTTCTCTTTTTCATTCTCGAATCCTGAGAAAAGTTGGTTGGGAAATCGGGAAAATCATCTCCTTGAACCCAGGTGGTTGGTAGAATCGGCTGTCACTTTGTGGAAATGATTCATCATAGAAAACAGAAACAGTTTATATCTTGGGATTCGGGAACGGGAAAGTGAAAAAAAATTCCTGAGAATGGGCAGGAATTCCTACCTAGAAACCCTACTCAAGATCAATAGTGATTCAACTCAGTCCAACAGGGGTCTTGGCAACTATTCTATTTGGTTAAAATACTGCATCCCCATCCTCAGCAGATAAATGAAGAAAGAACCACAAGGCATCATGTGGTTGATATGTCCTTAGGCGGCAGGTCAGTCACACGGGTCCCTGGACCTGAAAGCAATGGCACCAGTAGCTAATACTTCTCCATGCTTCGACCTTTTCCCCAGACCTTCGCAGCATTTCCACCCCATCCTTGCTGTTCACGTCCTAGCTCTTCGGGAATCTCTGCGTTCCCTGCCTTTGCAGGAGGCAGAGACCAGGAAGTACTCACCACGCTCTCCCCTACTTTTCTAACACTGACTGTGTGTGGGACGAATGAGTGCTGCTCAGCCTGCCCACCCCTGTCTCCAACGTGGCTACACGTGACCTTCTCAGTTCTGGCCAAGGAGCTGGAAGCTGAAGTCAGCTGAGTGGGTCTGACAAAAACTGGTTTCGGTCAAGTGCTGGAAGCACCGTCTGCCTTTCGTCCCCTTATCTTACCTGGAACTTGGACACAGTGCTACAGAGAGAATGGCCATCATTTGAACTTAAGGACCAAAGCCACATGCCAGGGAGAGCAGAGCAAGAGCAGATGGAGCCTGGAAAGTCATGGCCACCTTAAAGGGTGGCAGGAGCTCTGGCCTGCCTACCTGTGGGCTTGTCATCACATCAGAAAGATACACCTGCTGTTTGCCTACGTCACTGCAAACAGATTTCTTTATGTGGACTCAAATGTAATACTAACCGACACAAACAGGAAATAAGTGACCTCTCTCCTTACATTAACAGGTGTATAAATACTTACACTAAAATTCTTTGGGTTTTTATCATACCTCGATAAAAAAAATTTAAACAAAAAAAGAAACAACCAAAACCACAAAATGTTTAAATATACACAAATTGTACAGGGATTCTGTTCTGTTTTGTTGATTTTGTTGTTGGCTGGCTTTTACTTTTTGATATTTTTGTGTTCTTGGTCAAACAATTTTTTAATATTACATGCAATTAAAACAAAAACCTGGTTGTGGTATTTTGTTTTAAAAGTAGTTGCTAATTATTTGACATTTTTCCCTCCAAGGTAGGCTCTCTGTCCCTTTCCCTTTGAATCTGAGCAGCCTGTGACTTGCTTGTAACCAACAGAATTCAGTGCAAATGACAGCATGATCTCCAAAGCAGGTCAGCGGGGGGAGGGGGGGCAGGGAAGGGGGTATGGCTTCCTCCAGGGTTGTGGCTACTATTTGTGCAAAACATCACTCCAAAACGTAACCACATGAAGCAACCATTTGTTTTGCTAACAGATTCTGTAGGTTTGGCAAATCAATTCCTTCCAGGACACCTGCTGCTAACCCCCCTCCAACCCCCCACCCATATTATAAAGCAGCAACAGCATCTCATCACAACCACCGTTATCTCTACCCTTCGACCCACAAGCTGAAGGCACAGACGATGAGATGTCACCGATTTCCATAGCAGGCTGCATTTCTTGACTTTCCATATTTAGGATGAAGTGAAAGCACTGTCATGAAAATATGATCTGTCACTGAGACTCTGACACGTAGCTAGACGCCAATGACCCCCACTGAAATATTATGTCATTGTTTGAACCAGTTTCACTCTTCCCATTAAAAGGTTACGGCATACTGTCCAAATACCTTATTCCCTGAAAGAGTTCCCTGTGCCTTTTACTTTTATAACAATAGCAGAATGTCTACAAGATACTCCCAAATGCCTTTGCGTATTTCAGTCCATCATTATCTCCCTCTTCTGGATGGCTTGACCAAAGAGGCATGCAGGTCTAGATGGCGCGTTGAAAACAACTATTGTGGAAACCAGACCCACTGATGGTCAGCCACGAGTTTCCCTTTAAATCCTTCCCTTGAAACAAAGTTGAAAATTGTGAGCATTTGCTCAAGTCCTGACATTGTTTACCTCAGGCACCCACTTAACGTTCTCCTGAGGGTTTTGTTTCCTGTCATGTGCAGACAGCCTACATCCCCTCAGAGGCCCAAATCGCTCAAGTTACTATCAAAATTCATTCCACCCAAGACTTTGTTTGGCTATACCTGTCCTACAGGTGTGAAGCTACCCTCCACGAGCTATGTACGGACAGCTGAAATGGGCTTCTCTGCTTCGTGCTAGCCATATAAAGGTACAAAGTTCTAAAATCTGAGTATAGATCTCTAAGTGATCAGATAATAGTAAAAAAAAATTACATGAAGCTCTGGCAAATTTATTTATGTTCACTACAAGTATTACAAAATAGTGTTTTTCCCACGTTTCCACCACAGCATTTTATAGTTTGTGAAGGCACACAAATATTGCCAAGCCCAAGGTATTTGGTCATTGAGGTTTCAGATTTTTGATCTATGGTACAGTTTTAATCATATAGTTTATTTCTTAATACAGGTTAATAATTGGTTAGTCACTACCTATTTTGTTTTTTCTTACATACTTTGATTGTTTCCAATATCTTTAAAAGGGTTTGCCTTCTCCATATGTCAGGAAGAAGTTTTAAAATATTTCCTCAAAGAAATTAGGTTTTCACAAACATAATTTATATGGAATTGATTCTCTTTGAGCTAAATGGGATTTCTATCCCATGGTTTGTATCTAAATTGATTTCCAAAATATCAAATGTTTTGCGCTTTGTAATTCCATTGTTGGCTTTCCATTAAGTCTGTCTATTGTCATGACAGTTAAATTTAGGAAACATAACCAAGTATTTGTTATATTTCATGAGCTGATTTTTCAGAAAGCACAATGCTAAATAATTACGGTGTGGACAACCTTGTGGAAGGTTATTCATTTGTCTACCAGCTTTGTTATAACGTACACGCTGGTCAATACACTGAGATCTGAGTGCTGTGTGCTGTGTGATGGAAACGTGGGTTTAAGTTTCTGTTGAGTGTCTTCAGTGCTTTACAAGGAGAGGTGTGCTGCTTTAATTGAGACAGTGCCAAAAACAATGCAATAACATTCTCCTCTAATAAATGCCCTGACTCCAAATATGATTAAAGAATGTCCAGGGGCCGGCCTGGTGGCTCAGGCGGTTAGAGCTCCATGCTCCTAACTCCGAAAGCGGCCAGTTTGATTCCCACATGGGCCAGTGGGCTCTCAACACAAGGTCGCCTGTTCAATTCCTCGAGTCCCGCAAGGGATGGTGGGCTGCGCCCCCTGCAACTAGCAACGGCGACTGGACCTGGAGCTGAGCTGCGCCCTCCACAACTAAGACTGAAAGGACAACAACTTGACTTGGAAAAAGAAAGTCCTGGAAGTGTACACATTGTTCCTCAATAAAAGTCCTGTTCCCCTTCCCCAATAAAAATCTTAAAAAAAAAAAAAAAAGAATGTCCAGGTTTTGCCAAGAAATCTAACCAGAAACCTCACGCTACCAAGTCTGTGCATGAGGGAGTTAAGATGGCGGCCGTGTCACCGAAGCCTGGCTCTGTAAACCCAGGTCCTCTTCTCAAGCCCTTGTCCCACCCCCCCACTCACCTGGGCCCCTCGTTTTGTTTACGCAGCCTGTTCCCACAGGCTGCACGACTAGTCACACTGAATCACAGTCCCCTGTACATTGTCTGTCTGTCCCACTGAGCCTGAGGTTGTCAAGGGTGAGGACAATGGTTTTCATCCCTGGACTCCTAGCTACTAACAGAGGATCTGAAATAGAGAAAATACTGATATATGGAAATGAACTGGAATGAGGTGAAATGGGGCAAAATTCTTACACTGGGAGGCATGATCAGATCGTCTGCGTGGAAGTATATACTGTCATGACCACTGGTGTCCCCAGAAGACACGCGGCAAAGAGTTTCTTAAAACTTTATCTTCACCAAAATGACAGTTAACAGAAAACGTGAACGTAGGAGTGTTCCCAGCCTGTCTCCTTGTCCCACTAGCGTAAAGGAGTCCTGGGCTGGCCACCGCGTCTCACCACCCCCCTTTCTCCTGAGATCGGCTGTCTCTGGCTTTGCCTGCGAATCTGGCAGAAGCCCGAGGGACCAGGAAAGTGGGTGCAGAGAGTAGGGGTGGGCATTCTCAGACAGCACAGGATGCGAGGCGTGGGAGCTTCCCTGCATGAGGAAAGTGGAGAGGAGAGACGGTTTTTCTTTCTAAGCGCTGCTGTCATCCATTCATCCTTCCCTACCCTGGCCCCTCAGTCTCGGAAAAGCAAGTGGAGAACCCTGCGGCTGGAGGACAGTGAAGCCCCCCGCCAAGGATGACCCGGCCCCACAGTGGAGCCCCAAGTGTTGACATGGTCAGCACGATTGCTCAGGAAGCAGGGGTCCCGCGGAACTCTGAATAGGCGGAGTGACCTAGGGGAAGGACCCGCCACCCTGCCTGTCCCCTTACTCACTGCCAGACACTGAGCACGCTCCTGTCACCTGCTGAGAACGCAGACCAGGTGGGGCTGTGCCGAGAGAGCTCATTCTAACGGTCACCTGTTGACCTAATAAAAGTAACTTGAGACTATTTTCTTACCAGACCATTCGTCAGTTACTAAAAACAATGTGTTCTCGGGAATACAATTCATAATACACCATATAGCATTTGCGGCTTGAAAATTACTTTTTACAGATTTTTAAATATAAACCTACAGCTGTCAGGCACGCCCAGCATCAGCAGCCCCGCCAGCTGGATAAATGAGGGGCAGAGAAGCAACTGAGTGTGTACAAAGCCAGCCGGCCGGCAGCCAGCGGTGGAGCCAAAGCCTGAGTCCCGCGCATCTGACCTTCTTGCCATGTCGCCATGGCTGCAACGCGGCTCCATCACGGAGCTCAAGCCCCCTGAGAAGCAGCGGACCCACTAGGTGGGCACCAAGCAAGCGGCACGGCTGCGTCCCTGCTGTGTGCTCAGGACACAGCCCAGGACCTCACTGCTGTCCCCTGCCTCCTGTCCCCTGGCTCAAGGCCTCAGCCAGGAAGCCCCCTTGTTCTGAGCCCCAGGACCCACCTCCGCCCCCCACAACCTTTCTGCACACCCCAGAACGGACGTCAGTGAGGGACCTGTCCCGTTCACTGCTGTGTCCCCACCGTCTAAGGCAGGGCCGGGCACATAAAGGTGCTCAAAGAGCTTATGCGGAATAATCGGACAGCGCCCTCCACGGCTGTGTCTGCTCGGGGTCTAGGCCAGCAGCTTTCCCGTTTCTTCGGCATGGAGGCTCTCCCTGCCTGGGCCGCAGGCACAGGTTCTGGCTCATTGGCTCATCCTTGCATCTCGTGCACATGTCACATGACCCGTACTTAGTCCTCTAGGGACATTCATGTTGCACCCTCATCGTGCTCTGGGAGGCCGGCACTGTCTTCCTGCCCATCTCATTAGTGGGGACACGCTGGCACGGGCACACTTGTCACACTGGAAAGTGGCAAGGCCAGAGCTGCAGGTCAGGCAGCCTGGCCCGGGGCCCATGCTCCTGACCACTGCGCTTTATTATATAAACATGTGAGTCAAGGAAACAACCAAAGGAAGGCACTGCAGTGGCACTCAGTGACAGGGGACTGCGGGAGTGCCACAGATACAGGCGAGGAGCGGTGACGGGCCTGGGGGCGGCGGGTGCCTTCCTCTCACAGGTAACATCTGAGTTTACCAGGGGAGGGTGATGGTTCCAGGTAGCCGTGTAAGTATTCAGTGCCCCCTCACATGTCATTTGCAATGACACTATTACTCACTATTACCTACCCGAAAGCCAAAGGTGTTACAGTGTTTCTGTTCAGCAGCCATACCACCTACCGCACTCTCATTTTCAGTTCCTGCTCACTTCTCCTACGAAGTATGCCTCACATTTCTTTTGATTTTCTTTGCTAAAGACAATCTTTTGGGAAACGCAGGCTTTTATCTCTGTAGAGTGAGTGTTCTTACTGGTGCTCATGAAATGCACTAGGGCTGAGCTGGAAAATCTGAAGGACTTTCTCTTCTCTGCTTCGTCAGATTTGTTCTGGCTTCCGACGTGGAGAGCCTGAAACAGTGACCCAAGCCTCCAGGGACCTGCTCTCCCTCTGACAAGGTTCGTGTCCCGCTTTGCCCGTCCTCCACTCCAGACCTCAAAGGGGTCGTGAGAAGGGAATGGCAGGGAAAGGGGGTAGGAAAGAGGACCCGACGTGTCCTGGGAGCGACAGGAACACAGAGTCACAGGGACGACGTGGGGATGAGCTGATGCCACCAGGGCACATAAGGTGTCAGCTTCCCCCAAATGACCAGCCTGGCCAGAGCCGACTCTGCCCCTCACCCCTTTGGCAGGTCCAGGCGAACAATGCTTAGCTGGCAAGTGCACAGCTGCTGAGCTTGCAAAGGAGTCAAGAGACAAATGTGAAAAACATCTGTAAGCCTGTCATTCGGAAAGACCTGGGGTAAGTTAACCGTAAGTGTGAGCAAGTCAGGACTAAGAGGACACTCCAGGTAAGACCCGAAACCACACACCCCTAGAAGCAGACATGGAAGGAAGCTCTCTGACGTCGCTCCTAGTGGTTTTTTCTGATATGTCTCCTCGGGCAAGAGAAACAAATGGGACTGCATCAAACTAAAAAGTTTTTTCACAGCAAAGGAAACCACCAACAAAACAAAAGACAGCCTACTGAATGGGAGAAGATATTCGCCAATGATACATCAGATAAAGGGGTTAGTATAAAAAATATACAAAGAACTCATACAACTCAACACCAAAAAAACCCCAAACAATCCAATTAAAAAATGGGCAGAGGACCTGAATAAACATTTCTCCAAAGAGGACACACAGATGGCCAATAGACATATGAAAATATGCTCAATGTCACTAATCATCAGAGAAATGCAAACAAAAACCACAATGAGATCCCACCTCACACCTGTCAGAATGTCCATCATCAATAACTCAACAAACAAATACTGGTGAGGATGCGGAGAAAAGCGAACCCTCATGCACTCTTGGTGGGATTGCAAATTGGTGAAGCCGCTATAGAAAACCGTACGGAGGTTTCTTACAAAATTAAACAGAGAGCTACCTTCTGACCCAGCCATTCCAGTCTGGGTATTTATCCAAAAAATCCAAACCACGTGAAAGGACTCATGCGCCCACTATTTACAACAGCCTGCTTGCTGCAGCTACGGTCAGCGGGAAAGGACCAGGTAAAAACACAAGCGTCAGCAGTGTCCCAACCTGTGAACTTCCTGCTGAGGCACTGGCGGCATCTCCAACTTGTCCTTCGTTCTCGAGGGTGAGGCCACGAGTGGTGTCGCCTTCCACCATGTGGCTGAGTGCTGTGACCTGCAATCTGGGGTTTCTGGAGCAGCGAAGATGTGAGTGGTTCCATTTAAGTTCCATCTTGGTGCCAAGATGGCAGAACAGTAGGCTGGACACTGGCAGTCAGGGTTGGGGATCAAAAGTCTCAGAACATCATGTGACACACACACAGAAGAACGTGGCCTCGTCCACATGCAAATTACCCACTTGCATGTGCTTTGATAGAGACACCGAAACACAGTCACAGTCACTCGTGCTCATCCTTCTACTGACGCCTGTTCATGTGACGTAGGACAGAGCAAGAGAAGTTCAGAACACAGCCCCCACAACTGCAGTGACAAATCCCTGGGGAAAGCACGCACACGTGCAATGCAGGCCCACACGACCCCAGTGCACGCACACGCGTGCACACACACACCTGTGCGGCTGCCAGTATTCAGAGTCCCTCAGCCATAGACAAAGTCCTCTCTGTCATACGCACTTTTCTGCAATGTAATTGTGTAACGCGATCAATTGTTTCCTCAAGTATTTTGTCTCTTTTCACTGATTAAGAGTTAAGTTCCCACGGAAAGTTATTTTGACAGCCTTATTGATGAAAGATTCACAAGAAAAATTAAAATAAAGACTGAAGCACACTTCAAATGTCTGAATACAAAATACTGAATCATCTTTTACTGCCATGGAATTTCCACCTTACCGTTCGGCCCTCCTCTAGCGCTCTCGTGAAAGTTGAATTTTCTGGGGTACTTTAGAACAGAGTAATCATTTGCATAGGATATTTTCCCCTTTGCCTCAGATTATGGTCTGCATAAGAGTGCTTTGAGAGCTAGAAAATAGGCTTACACTAATTTAAAAGTATGTAAACACTTCAGGCAAAGTGTAGGCATGTGAAGTTGCTATTTGATTTTAGGAACTAAGTACCGTGGAGAAGAAATAAACACTTGTGCCACTAAATAGTATATGATTGAAAGAGTTAAAGAAAAAAAGGTCAACATGTAATAAAATACATGTTGGAAATTTAGGAAAAGCCCACAAGCTCACAGAAATAAACATCGTCAAGTGTACCTGAGACTACTGACCTTGTGGGCTATGATATAACACAGTGTTTATCCAGAGGTCCTTTGTAGGGTTCACTCTAGGTTTTGCTTTGTATTAAGAAATGGAATTTCATATGTTAATTATGCTATCCCCTGCTGATTTTAGCACTAATGCAAATTCATAAGGCCTGATGTCTCTTCAAAGCAATTGGCATTTCAACCTTCAGTTCACCTACTGATGTCCCTAGGTCTCCTGAAGGAGGACAAAACCAACCCCGAAATCCAAGGCACAGGTAATAGTTTCATATGCTGCTCGACTCCTTGTCAGCATTCGTCTGACTGTAAATGATATTCAGAAGCTCCCTCCTGTGTACTTTCTGATTAAATCCCTGTCCTAAATGTGGCTGGTAAAGCACCACATTTCAGTACAGTCGGTGGACCACAAAACTGCCATTACACACAAATTGCTTTGCACACTGAGAAACAGTGCAAGAAGCATGCCTAAAGCAGAGGTCTTACTCAGCCAGCAGCATCCTGACATGGACACCAGCAGAGACACTAGAAGGGCAGGTCGGTGTTGCAAAGTCAGTGAGCTTTCTGCTTGGTGATCTACCAAGTTAGAAGATCCAGACAGTAGTGATTACTACGTTTAACTCGTAATAATACCTTCTCTGGTGTAGCTGACTTGTCCTTAGTCTCTGCTCCTTCTAGCTGAGAAGCTGGAAAGCTAAGGTCTATGTTTCCCAGACTCCCTTGCAGCTAAGGGTTCTATGTGCACATCAAGTCCTATAAACACACTCAGTTAATACACGGACACAGAACTGAGGCAGAGACTGTCACCCTGTGCCTCCCGAAGGTGGAGGCTGCATGCCATGGTCCTGGGCACGTGAGGCTTCCCCACAGAAGCTTCACCTTACCTATGCTTCAGCTCTCCAAGCATCCAGAAGTAATGGTGGTGGCAGTGGCTTTAACTGCCCTGGTGAAAATTTGGGTTGTCCACCCTCCAGATTCCTCAGACAGGTGAAGAAGCAGTGGCAGTTCCTGCTCTGACATATCTCCAAGGGTGGCCCAAAGGCACACGCCCTCCCTGTAGGTCGCTTCTGCATCATTCTGGGACTCATCTAAGAAGCTAGAACCTGCTCCATAAGCCCTTCCAGTAGATTAAAAAGTTCCAAAATCCCTGAATGAAATCCTTATTTGAAATGCCCCGAGTGGTTTCTGTTTCCTGCCCTGGACCCTGATGGACACCTTGCATTCTGCATACAGTTCATCAAACAGGCTCGTGACATATCCAAGAAGGGCTTCACGGTTGGCTGCTCATCCTGGTCTGACCACATCTCAGCTGTGAGCTCACTTACATTTTCTCAGCCTCAGTTTCTTTATTTCTAAATAAGGAAATAACTGCCTCACCAGGTTAAATATATGAAATCGGATCTTATGAATGAAGTGTCTTCCCAGCATCAAGCCTAGAGTCCGTGCCCAACTCTTTCACCCGCATCCTGTCATTTACATCAAGTCTCATTTCACGACCATGAAATACTCAGCAAAGTGTAGTTCTTTTCCCCTTTCCTGCACACAAATGTAATCTCACGTGTCTTATATCTCTGAAACCAGTATCAGTTCTTATGAATCTATGAATCTGAGCACCCACCAGACACATACTAGATTTTCAACAAATGAACTTGAGTACTGAATATCCAGATTTATCACAACACAATTATCAGTTTATAAACATTGACCCACGTACGCTTTTATGTGCTATGTAGACAATGCCAAGGGAAAATACTACTCAAAAACCCCAATGTTTACAAACTGGACACCAAGAATCACACGTGAGGCTGCCTGACCACTGGGTTGGTTTGTACTGTGAGGAGCTGAAAACTAACATTGGTGCCTCTTTCCCCAACGTTTTTTATACTTCAGCAAAGTTAGATAACTAGGAGCACTGCTGGGGCCCAGCCATGTGAATCACGTGGCCCTGGACACGTATATGTCCTCTCTGAACTGCAGTCACGCCTGCCCACATGCTCGGGCAGCTGCGAGCAGTAAGTAGCCATGTGGCCGCTCCTCTTTGTGACATTCTGTGCCGAGGTCCTTGGTTCCCAGTCCAAACCACAGCCAGCTTTCCTACACTCCTTTGTCTCCTGAACGCCCTCCTGCTTGTGCTATGAACCTGGAAAAACACAACCTCTTTCCTCAGCTTTCTCCCGTCTCCCCTCCTTTCCCTGAGGATTTCTGAACTCAAGGACGTCTGATTGTTTCCATCAGACGGCATGTGCCTGCAGAGCCCCACTGCACAGCAACACTGAAGAAAAGGGCACTGTCCTGCTGGTCCCCGAGGGGTCAGCCCTGGAACCCGCTGTGTGGTGTGCAGCCGGACGTCTGTCCTTGGTCACACGGCTGGCTCCGTGTCCACGGGACCAGCTCCTGCAGACAGGAGTCCACGAGTGTTTGTCCTGAGAAGCTGACCTTGTCATTGTGGCCTCCTGACAGACAAGCCCATCTCCTGACGGGGACCGGGCTGGGTTCTTTCTTAAAGCGATGGAGAAGACGCCCTCCCGGTCTCAAGGAGTTCCCCTTGAGACATGGTGGGCCGCCAGCTCAGCACGCCGTCGCCTCAGAAGCAGCACTTGCATTGCGTCAGCCTCGTCCATGTCTGCACAAAACGACACGTGGCCAGCTCACGCTCCTTCTCATTCTGGGTCTGACCAGGACTTTCTCCAGTACGACTTGCCCTCCAGCTGCCATCCCAGTAAAAACCTGGGCTCTAAGCCGAGACCTGCTTCTCTTGCTTCTTCCCAGGAGTTTGCTGCCTTCTCACACTCACCGGTGCTCAGGGACTAACCCTGTTATCCCAGATTACACCTTCCCAAGCTCATCTGGAACTCCAGCCTCCTGCAGTCTGTACAGATGTTACTTAGTTGGGACCTGGAGTTTTATTCTTGTTGGGACAAGTGTTACTTAAGGGAAAGCACACTGGGGTCGGCATGGGCTGATCTGGGAGTTGCTGGGGTGATTCCAACTGCACAAAACCATGTTCCCACCCAGATTCAACAGCAGCAGCCATATCTCCCCGGAGTCGTCCCTCTGCACGTGCTGCCTGCCCACCATCTGCGGGCAGCTGGTAACATCACATGCGCTCACATGACACGGCCAGACCGTGCTCCTGCGAGGACCTTACCCTGTGGGTCACGCTCTCTCTTCATTGGTCTTGGTGATACGTCAACCTCTCACGGCTGACTAATGCGTCCTGAGGCAGCAGACACCTCACTGCTCTGTTATGTCGCCCGCAACCCGGTAGGCCTGTGTTGTTACCACCCGCGTTGTACAGGTGAGGGGACTATCTGTGAGTGCTGGCTGGGCGGGGACATAACCATGGCAACACATTCCAATTCCCTGCTTACTAGCAATGTGTCCTTGGGAAGTGGGCAGCGCCTTCTCCTGTATGAACAGTGGCCATGGCGTGTTCCCTGAGCTTGCTGTGAAGAGGAAATGTGCCTCCACGGAGCAGTCTGAAAACAGAGGCTGCACGGGGACGCACCAGTAAGCCACGACCAGGGCCGAGCACGCCCCGAGTCACAGCTAACAACCCCACACAGCCTGGTGGACTCCCTCCACGATGGCTCGGAGGCCTTTTGCAAAGAGGTCTGCAAACCTGAGTCCTTCTTCCCAAACAGTGTGGGTAAGTCAGTGCCACGCAGAAAGTCACCAGTCACCACAATACCAGCACCAACAAACACGCTGCCAGAGTAACTGGTCCCCCTCCAGCCTGCACGGGGAGGCCAGCATGCGTTCTCTGATGGCAGCCCCTCGCTCCCCACTGGCTTCACGCGGCCTGGTCTGCAGGCTGTGACACTGACGCACGGGGGTCAGGAGCTCCAAGAGTCAGTGCGACGCGGCAAGGCTGAGTCATGCGGCTGAGCCATGTCCTGAGCCAGGACGCTGGCCCCGCACTCTGCAGGTGGCCCTCTGAAGTGGCTTGTGTTGGAGAATTAGGTGTCTCCAGGCGCCTGGCTCCATCCCTCCCAGCCGGTATCTGCCAAGACGGACAGTGCTGCGCGGTTCAGGGCAGAAAGGTAACTGCTGAGGAAGACAGGGCGTATGAGTGAGGCGAAGACACGGAGAGATGCTCTCACGGGCGCCGTGCCTGGCACTGGACCAAACCTCCCATTCCGCCCCTAGTTTGTTCACTTAGCCGGGCGGAGAGTTGTTTATTTCCAATTCAAACTGTTGAAGTGCCCACAGAGACACCCATGCCCTTCTGTTGACAGCTTTCTTCTCGTTTATCCATTTGCATGGCCCCAGACCTAGTCTTTTGTGCCTGGTATTTTCCTAGAACTATGGAAATCACCAAACATTAAGTCTAGGAAAAATCTGGCTTTCTTCTCTTCTCGCCTATCCTCGTTGGGGACACAAGCAACAGTCCTTCTCTGCTGACCGGCTGTGGATTATCTCACAAGGGCCTTCTCCTCGTGCACCACGGCTGTGCTGTCAACTTCCCTCGAGTGACTCCTCAGGCCTGCACAAGTCTGAGAACTCAGCTTCCACAGTAAGAAAAGGACGTAGAAATCGTCCACCAGCCTTCTCCTCACAGAACATTCTGTTTTTATGAAGAAGAAAACCTTTTCCTTTGGTGGAAAATGCCAGTTGCTTCTGACAAACACGTATGAAACTTATGTCTTCCCCAAAATAGCAAACATCCAAAACTTCACAGAATTTTTCACAGGTTGCAAGAAATCATTTGAAAGAGGTGTGCCCTCAGGGCCTGATGTCCTCAGCTCCAGCCCGGCCTTCCCGGCCGCTCCTACCACCAAAGCCTGAGCTCAGTCTGTGGACCACTGACGCGCCTCCTGACCTGCCATCAGGCCTCCCTGCCCCACGGGTGGCACAGGTGTCTGCTGCCACCCGCCCACCCCAGCACGCGCACCCACTGGTCACCAGTGCTGTCACTTTTCGGCCTGTCCCCTCCCCTCCCAGATGACCTCACAGAAACCCTCAGAAGGCACACTTACCCAGCTGGAGCAGGACAGCTGCTCAGCCAGGTGTTAGAGGATGGACAGAGCTGACAAAGAAGAGTTGGGACAAGGCCATTCTAGGAAGACACACAAGTATCAGCAGAGTCACGGAGCAGAGAAGCACCCAGGAGTGTGCTGGTATCGTGAGGCAGGCGGTGACAAGAGCTCAGGCCCAAGTGGAAGCAGGGAAGGCCCTGCAGGTTCTGTACGCGATGACTGTCCTCTGCACATGAGAACAGAAAGCCTGACTGGCCACGTCTGAGACAGATGGCCACCTCTGCAGTGAGGAGAGGAGCCAAGGTCATTCAAACCACAGGAAATGCAGTGAAATGGACGCTGTTCCCAGACCATCAGGGAGCAACAGACACCAGGTGGGAAGTGCCTGCTGTTACTTCTCCCACAGGGCAGGCTGACACGGCTCCATCGCAGACTCCTGGGTGCAAGAACTCACGATAGCTACACCTCTGATGCACGAGTGATACTAATGTAAGCGTCACAGTACGAACTGCATGAACCTGCTAGACCAAAAGCACCAGCAGGGCAAACACTGCACTTAACCACCATGCCCAGTACAGAGCAGATGCTCAACTGACTTGCTTTAATAAATAAATGGAAGAACACACAGACTGCTTTATTTCACACTCCGTCAATCTTATAAGGTGGATATTTCATAAATAGATGAATCATTTAGATAATTAATAAAATTTTTGGTGAAGAACTATTTAATCAGATGATTGAGGGTTTTTTTGTTCTTTTGTTTGTTTTTTTCTGGATATTGAATAAAAATAAATGATTCAAAATCTAGCAGACAGAATTTTGATTGTATTGACAAAAAAATCTCCTGACTATTAGGCTTAAAAAATTAGAACTTCGTTCCCAAAAAAAACCACAAGTCTCCTAGTCCCTGGAGATGTTGGTTTAAATGAAGGCTGCTCTCCTCAGAACAGGTGGTGGACACTGTAATTCCCCTTGTCCTGTTGTAACGTTTCTCAGGGAAAGAGAAGGGTCTGAATGTCTAGTTTCTTTTGCTATAACGACACCTACTGTCAATGTCAATTCTTTGGTTTTAAGAAAGAAATATTTGGAAAATAATGTTTGAGGTCTAATGAAAAGGCTGTTAATATGAATTCTTTATTTCAGTGGTTTAACTTATGAATTATAATATTTAGGAAGGTTAAAAGAAGATGCATATAATTTATGCAAATTTGGGGTTGTGTGAAGTGTTCTAAAACACTATGAATTTACTGGCTTAGCAAAACGGTCATTACCAGACCTGCAGGCATGAACACACATGCACATACACATGCACACACGTGTGCACATGCACATACACGCATGCATACACATGCATGCACCCTCACACATGCATGCACAAGCATGTAAATACACGTGCACGCACACATGAGCACATGCATGCACACACATGCATGCATGTGTGTACTCACATTACACATGCACAGAAGACAATCTGAAGAGTGATTCCAGTGATCTTAAACCTAAGCCTAGAAAACATTAGTAAGCCTTGTATGTTCCACATACAATGTTAAACAGTTGAGTGTTTGCTCTAAAGTGTTCAAAACAATCCTGAAATGCCCATTTTTAATAGTATTAAGTATATCCTGTATACTCACTTATGTTCATTTTAATAAACATCTAGTTTTAATCTTTTCTCTTTCTGAAGGACTAGGAAGGGCCTAAGAGGACACGGCCCATTTCGTGGAGCCCCAGAAACTTGCATTTAGCTCAGGGCAGGCATGTGAGCAGCCCTCTGTTTCCTTTGCTCTCTGGAATTGGAAAGATGACATCTCTCTCTTATAAATATCGGTGTTTTCATTTGAGTGGAATAAATACAACACTCTGCCTCAGTTGTTTCGGTTAGGAGAGAGCCATTCTCATCAACTGGTTTCCTGACAGCTCACGACGCGCCCGGGCCAATACAGCACCCTCTCACCTCATGCTGGAAGCATCTGACAGTCGTGATTCTCCTCACAGTGACAAGGAAAGAGCACGGCAACCTCACGAAACGTGCTGAGGGGAACAGCTCATGGCAGGTGGACTGTTAGCCCAGGGCATGCGGGCCGCACAGGCAGAGCTCAGCCTGCAGTCGCCACGTGTTTTCTGACAGTTCAAAGGGGAGAAGGGGAAGTCTGAGGAAAGGCACAGTCCTGTGTGAGGGACAGTCCCCACCTTAGCCCCGCCCTCCCTCTGAAACTCGTTGGAGACAGAACCAAGTAGGAAAAACTCAGCATAAATGATTGACGCCACGTGCCTGATCAACCCACAGCACGATGTCCGCTTGAACAAAGAGCTGCTTCTTAGAAAACTCACAGGTACAGGAAGCAAACAAAAGGGACAGATATACTGCGTCACGTAGAAAGCAGGAAGCAAAACACCAGTTAATCATGGTCTCCCCGAGCGTGCCCCCCTGCCAATGCCCCGCACAGAGGAGTGGGCTGCAAAGGTCAGGAAATGCCAGCACTGCCCACTGAGATGGGAGAGAACCTCGGGCCCCGTGCTCTTTCCAAGCACCCGGGAATGAAAGAGTAAACGTGGAGTCAGGAAACGTCCTGCAAAGACAGACTTCCCAGCTGTTGCATGCCACTCACGTGCAGGAATTTCCTGGACACACAGACATTGCAGACACGTAGGTGAGGACGTGTGCTGAGACCGGCGGGGACGCGCGTGCTGCCTGCTCTTCCACGTTATCACAAAGCTACAATAATAAGGAAAACGCCCGTCAATATGCGTATTCTGAGGAGAACACTAGGCAGGTACCATAACGGACAGAAAGAAATGCAGGTGGGGGACACGCCGGCGAGTTGGCAGAGTCCCCCACGTATGATCATTAACAGCGCCAGACAGAAAACAAGACTCTCATAGATTAAAGAGAGGAATTTGGAACAGGATGACAGCTTCCAGCCTGGACTGTCCCAGAGGAGTTCAAAATAGGTAAGGAAGAGAATCTGGCTTTCTTTTTATTGATTATTGGTCGTATTTATAGAGACACAGAACAGGAAAAACACTGCGCGCGGGGGAGTGGGGAGAAGTTTACAAATAAAAGTGTGATGTGGAGACGGTGCCACGTGCGTGCAGGGACTGGCTTGCCTGGAGGGCGGGGGTCCCACAGAGGCTGCAGGCTTCGTGGCAGACGGTAGCTCCGTGACTCGCCATGATGTGTGCCGGGCACCAGGCTACAGGTGGGCCTTCATTCTACTTGGTGATTAGATTTTAAACAGTTTTCATCATAGGGACAACTCTACGGAAGCAGTATTTTAGGACTGATAGTGGTAGGTGTGGAAAAGACAGAGCAGGAAGGACGGAGACAGACGTGACCAGCTCAGGCTGCTGAGTTCATTCAGGTGTGAGACTGTGCGTCTGTGTTCGGCTGGTCGTGCTGTGGGAAGTAGGGAAACTGTGAATGGGAGAGACATTGCCGAGATCTACTTGAAAGGACCGGGCAGATCCCTAGCCTCCTGGGCCCCAGTATAGGTGCAGGTGCCACAATGAGCAAGAACAAAACCAGAGGAGTGACTCACAGATCAGCTCACACACACCCAGCCAGGCCGGGTAAGTCCTCTAGGAGAGGAGAGCAGAATAACGGCAAAATGCTTCAGAATAGAAGAGCTGGAAATCACTCACGGTGTGTAAGATTGGTCGATTTGTTACCTAGAACGAAAGGATATTCTCTAAATAGTCGTCACTGTAAGAGCCAAGCCAGTTTGTGCAAAATCCAAGCCATCTGTACCGAGCAACAGACAAAGATACAGGAGAGAGAAGAAGTACGAAAAATAAGCAAATGCAAGAAGACGAGCAAAAGCAGTGGCAGGGGAGGATCGAGGCGTGGGAGGTGACAAACAGCTGTCACCCTGACCAAACAGCAGAGTTAACAGCTAGGGTTACCTGGATCCAAAGATGCCTGGAATTCCACCTCTTCACCCCTCCCAGGATCGATGTGATCCAAACGCCCCCTTAGGCTGCCTGAGTTGGATTTCCCTCACGTGCAATACCACAAGTCCTGAGTAGTGAACTGTGAGAATGTGGGCAAGCCCCATTTCAGTTGTTTGTGAGACAGTGATAGTAACACCTACTAGGTGTGGGGAAGATTAGCAACAAATTACAAACATAAATAAAACTACCAGAGCCTCACAGAGAGTAGATTCTGAGCAATGGTGAAAGCAGCTCGCCACATCTATAGAAGACATGAAAGCGAGAGCAGCAGAGCTTCGGGCTCGGAGGACGTAGCTGCTAGCATTCAAAAGCAGCAATGGAGGCAGGTTTTAATGTCACATCTGTTCATGAGAGAGGGCTGGCATGAGCTAACGCTGGCACTCAGCATGTGAGAAATCGGAAACAAGGCCACCCAGCAGGGAGAAGATGGCACAGGCGGTGTGGGCTGAAGGAAAAGCAAGAGGGCCAAGACTACCCATCAGGTAAGCCAACGAGAGACCCTGAGATGCGAGGAGTTAGAGAGACGTCAGGGTTGAAACACTAGAGGCAAAAACACTACACTGAGATACGGGTGAGTGAGGAATGGCCGACATGACTCCTCAGCCATGTCTCTGAGGGTCTCAGGAGACCCTGGCCTGGGCCACTGGACTGATGCCACATCTCTGAAACATCACACACTTTGTCTAATGCAATGTATCCGGAATTAACTGACCCAACGAATAAATCCTACTCGGTACAGACAGCCTCTTGCTATGCGAATTGTATCCTTCTCAAGCTAGGAGCAAGTTTTCCTGATGTTACACTCGCTTAGAAGGAGGAAGTGATGACCTGCAAAGATGTGAGCACAGCCACCAGGACCGGGCTGCCCCAGCAGTGCGTGGTCCTCTGCGTCACCTGACATCAAAGGGGCAGCTCGTGGAGGCAGCTGTCATTTTCTAATCAACTGGATATTGTTTAGCACGACCAGACTGCGCAGTTATGTGAGCAGTTCTCAGTGAGGAGATGAGCATGCCCCCTTCATGTGTTTAAAATTAACTGAAAACAAACATAAAAGTGTATGTGAGCAAATGCCATTAATTTCTCCACAAGTATTTTCTGAAGAGTAATTTGGTATTTTGAAATAAGACACATCAGAGAAAGAGAGTCAGGGAACTGTGAAGCTAAAGAAGTACCGTTTTCCAGGGAGTCTCGGTGATGTCAAAACCTCACTCGTCCCCTACAGCCAGCCTAGGTGCCACTTCCTCCAGGAGGCCTGTCCTTCACGAGCATCTTTTCCCTGTTACAACGCTCGCCACGGGAAAGTCATTCTTTCTTGGCTGTTGCTTCCCCCTCCACGCCCATCACCCAGTCCCCAAACCGTGACCTTCCTGGCAGCTTAGCCCTGTAGACGTACGCCTGACACCACGTGGGCGTGCCGTGACAGAACGACGTTTGGACGCATCTGGTTCAAGCCTCACCATCATCCCGACCGCTGCAGTGGTTCTCGTCCACCCAGGTTTTAACAGGATGAAAGTGAGTTGATTGTCGTAGCACTTGCTAATCTCAAAACTTCTCAGAATTTAGGAAATACGGTAATCTCGAGACTTCCAACGACATTTTCTCCACAGCGTGAACTCATTCGTGGCAGCAGGGCAGGCACTTCTCGTGCTTTTGCATCTTTTCACGTGTTTCGTGGCAGTGAACTTCAGCACAGCACACTGAGCTACTGCTGGGACACGGAAGAACTCACCCCAAGGAAGCACGGCTGCCGTCTGGTAGTATTTTTAGCATTTTCCTGCTCCCCGTTGTTACCTCATTGATTCAACTAATGGACCAGAGTGTTTTTCAAAATATGAAATGCTATTAGGCAGACTTGTGAGGAAAGCTGATTGATCTTGTTACAATATTAAGGACGTAAGTCCTGGGATATTGCTTATACTTACCGTAGAATTCCATTCAGAGCCCAATGCTATGGGACTGAAGAGGAGAGGGTGGCCTGGGGCCAGTGTGCAGAGCTGTGACAGGGTGACAGTGGCTAAGGGCGCGCGCGGCTCTGGGGGCCCGAGCGGAGCGACCACTGGCTGCGCGACCTCACACATAAGTTACCTGTCTCTAAACAGCTTCACATGTGCGGAAGGATGGGGACAATCGTGAGTAGCTGCAGACTCAGTCAGCCAGGCCCGGGAAGGAGCGCTCAGCACCTCCTTGGCTAGCACTGCTGTCACTGCCCTGTGCTGCCGGAGACCTTTCAGGCCGGGGCTCGTCAAGTCTTTCCGAAGCCGCCTGCTCCAGACGCTGGAAGGACACGCGTTCACCGAAGTAGATGACGCATGGTTGCTGAGTCAGAAGAGAATAAATAGTCTGCAACCGGATAATAGTAACAGATGAAAGCTCACTGGTATCTGCGCGGAGGACAGAAAAACAAGCGTTTCCACAGGGAGAGAGAACCATTGGCTGGTAGGTTGCGTAGCTCAGAAGTGCGAGTACTGATGGCAAACGTTGCCCTGGAACTTACCTGGAAGATTACACATGAGAGGGTGTGCGTGTGTGTGTGTGTGTGTGTGTGTGTGTGTGTGTGTGTGTGCGTGTGTGTACGCGCACTTACTAATTTCACCTTTTTTCATAAGGAAATACAGAATGAACAGATATAGCAACTCCAGGTGGGGTTGTCAGGTTTCGCAAACAGAAACGCGGCACACGCAGGTGAATTCGACTTTTAGATAATTTTTAGTACAAGTTTTTCCCATGCACACCTCTGGGTTGGTGTCCTGGAAGGTAGAGATACTCGATACCAGGTTAATATGCTTCACCCTGCCCCAGAACCAGTGGTGAAGGGAGCATGAACTGTGTGAAAAGCCGATTACATGACACTTCCCAAAAAGAGGTCAGAAGTTAGGGCACTGTCACCATGCTCACCTCAGTTGAAAAGAGGCTGCACACATATCCCCAAATGTCACTGCCCGTCTGTGAGACCACAATACACCACAGAACTTTGAGATTTAAGTTCTTGACACATAGTAGGTCTCAATAAATACATTCTCATTCAATAATCCGAAAGGAAAGTATCATCCAGTTTTAAGATTCTAGTCTCAAGCTAAGTGGCACTACACCTACTGAGAAGAAAAGGCCCTACGTGCACTGCCTGCTCTCACATCTGTGCACGAAGCTTGGAACAATAACTGCCCTGTCTATACCTCACCTCTGCACCCCCGCTGGTAGGTGACAAAGGCCCACACTTCCGCAGCCCTTTAATACCCTGAATGTCTGTGCACTTGGCCCGAGATGAAGTTCCCTGGCTGCTCCTGGCAGTGGCGGTGCTGCCATTCCCATCACCGTGCAGCATCAACGCCACTGGATGAAGCAGGAAAAAGGTAAAAGTACTGCAGCAGCCGACTGGTACGTGGGCCAAGATCTGTAACCGTGACAGAGCTTGGAGCAGTCTCACTCGATGTGACAGAGCGTAGCATGCACCTGACATTGGGCCCCGTGTAGTGACTAAGAGTTTCCGTTTTCTGAGTTTCACAGAATTCTGTCTGTTGTTCGACAGCTCTGTTTCACCTCAATGGCTGGTTCCATAATGCTAACAAAGTACAAAGATGAGAAAATGTCACTAAAAAAAAAGAAGAATGCAGAAGGTGCATGCAAGCTGGGAGCCACAAAACCTGATTTCCTGTGGGAATTTACCATTCTCACTTTATGACATTTTCGGGGCACTGCAACTGCGGGACTGGCTCCTCCCCACGCACCCACCGAGAAGCTCGTTCCAGAGCACAGGCGGGTGGCAGAGTGAGGTGGCTGTGGCGGCCCTGTCTGTGGTCTCTCCCAGGGCAGTTTTCTGCCTGTGCCCCGACTCGTCAGTCCCACATCTGCTGTTAAAACCCAGGAAGAGACTTTTCTCCACAGTCAGGTTAAAACTTAAGCTGAGGCTCTGGCAAGACTGAGATTGTGACTCATCTGGTTGGTCACCGCTCTGTCAGGCCCCAGCAATGAGCGCACGAGGACATGCAGGGAGGACGAAGCTGGGCAGCCCTGCAGGTGAGCCAGCCCCTCCTGACGGCCATGTCTGCAGGGCGGCTCTTGTTCCCTCCCAGCCCAGTCCATTTGCCCCAGGCCCTCTGCTTCCGGCCTGTGCGGGGACCACCCCAGGAACATGGGGAAAGGTAACAGGATCACAGTCTTGTAGCCCCTGCGCTGCCTCTGCCTTCTCGTCCGGTGCCAACTGTCACCGTGGGTCCCCTGCTTTCCCAGCCTCCCGGTTCACAGCTAGCCTCCTTTCTCGTGTGCAGCCATTTGTCAAACTGATTAATTATCTGGTTGCTGCTTTTCTGTTGGGCCTCAGGCCCTGTTCAGTGAGCTGCTCCCCGAGGCAGCCCTGGGGAGCGGCTGGAGGTGGGCACCTGCTCTCAGCCCCTAACTGACGCCTGGCAATTAAACCCCACTTCCTGAGCAGCTGGGGCAGCTTCACGGGCACAGGGCAGGTCTCCAGTCCCGGCCAGGGCTGTGGGTCCCGACTCGGGCCCTCACCAGCCACATGCCATCAGGAAAGGACTCAGCTCCCACCTGCCGTCCCACATCTGAGAGATGGAGCTGGAGCTGTGCTTGGGAGGACGGCGTGACACGGACACTTGTGGGGTAGGATGGGAAGTGTGCCCCCCAACAAGTATCCTAATTACAAATACCTCCCACCTTCCTCCTCAGAAGGTCCCACAGCCCAGCTGCTCACCTCTGTGCGGGCAGCTGCTCTGCAGGATGCGGACGTGCTCAGTGCAAGTCCACAGGGACGTATGGCGCCACCATCACTGCCCCATGGGAACCACGCTCAGGTTACGTGTCCGTCTCACGGGTTTCTGTTTGATGTTA